>NC_134571.1:38580926-38895926 GCF_050947875.1 Dermacentor variabilis
AATCGGTATATGCCTGATCCGAGAGACCACCTGTCGCTCTGTTATGAAAAGGTCACGATTTTTGCACACAGATGTTGCGTTTCCTCAATGTTTCTTTGAATGTTCGTGAATCAGAATCCAGAAAACCGCACGAGAAATTGTAACTCTGTGCTTTTCGTTCGAAATTTGTGTATAAGAGGGCGCTAAAGAGCAACAGTTCATCGGTTTATACTTGTACGGTACCTTATTGTACGATAACTTTGTAACAGTTAGTCGTTGATAAACGGTCATTGGGAAGCCATAAATAAGTACGCTTTTCAGTATTCTTTGCCGTACCGCTATTACTTGCCTAACAGAGGTTTGTTACTGGAGAAATACAATGAACACCAAGGTGTCATTCTTTGATTGCATGTTTCGCGTTTCAGTTCCATGTTTCGTTGCTGCCAAATCGCAGCACTGGCACGTCAGTGCAACGTCACGCACTTCGTCGCGCTCTCGCATGTTCGGGCCATATCACAGTGGCGAAAAACTTCCCAGAACTCCACATGTTGAGTCATTGACTATTTTGGAATGCAATTAATGCATTGCATGACGGTAAGCAACTAACTAGATTGCTGTTAAAATGTGTGACGTCATGGCCAGCGGGAAATATGGAGGAGGTGGGCCCTCGGCTCGAATATGGGTGAATTGCAAGAAGGGAGGATTTTCGCTTGCGGGCGCTGTACTGCTCGAGGGGATTGAAGAGAGCCTCTGCGCGGTGAGGACAGCTCGCCTCTCCGCAAAAAGTTCTTTAGGATAGTTCTTTACCTCGCCAATAATACGGTCGTATGACTAATTTCCGGCGCCTGTTCTTGTTAACCGCCGTAACGTGGTATCGGCATTGTGAAAATATGTATAGAGAGAGCGTACGCTTTCTTTCTTTCGCCGCTGTTCTTTCGGTATTTATTTCCCCCTTACCCTTCTCTCAGTGTAGGGAAGCAAACCAGACGTTTATGTTTCTGTTAAACTCTCTCTCTCTCTCTCTCTCTCCCTCAGCTTTGTGAAAACGAGCCTAAATCCTCCTTTTTTTATTTCTTTCGCACTAACGTTTATAGCACCTGGCCGTCAAAGTTGTGGAGGAACGTGGATGCAAATAAATGATGGTGGTAGAGGACCGGACACTACTTAATCTGATTACATCTTTAGAAAAATGAGGATATGTGTGGGCTTTAACAGCCTGAGCTCGTAAACGGAGCTTGTTTACGAAGGTGGAGTCGTTGCAGTGCGGGAGGGACACGTCGACTGTGGGAAAGCTCTCGAACAAACCCAAGGCTACGAACGGGTAACATTGCACTGTGGATGGCATCTGGAAAACACGAACAACGAAGATTTCAGAGAGCACACCAACAAAAACATACTGTGGTCGTCCTGTTGGTGTCAGGAGATCGCGTAAATGAAGATTTATTAACCTGCTGCGTTCTCTGCGCTCGTTGTTTCCGGCGCGCGCGCGTGTTTGTGTGTGTGCGTGCGTGTGTGTGCGTGTGTGCGTGTGTGCGTGTGTGAGTGTGTGTGTGTGTGCGTGTGTGTGTGTGTGTGTGTGTGTGTGTGTGTGTGTGTGTGTGTGTGTGTGTGTGTGTGTGTGTGTGTGTGTGTGTGTGTGTGTGTGTGTGTGTGCGTGCGTGTGCGTGCGTGCGTGCGTGCGTGCGTGCGTGCGTGTGCGTGCGTGCGTGCGTGTGCGCGCGCAAGAAAGGAAGTATTTCTTCCCGACATGTCTGCTTTTCGTTCTTTCGCGCCCTGTTTTCTCCGTCATGCCTTCTATAAAACTTTCGGAAATGATTGCAAACGCCCAAAATTACGGCAAAATTTTGCGTCGTATAAGCTTCGTCACAATAACAAATATTTATGCCGTCACAAGTTAGTGTAGGCGCTCAGCCGTGCTTCCTAAAGAGCTGCGGGAAATAGCGCCTCTTTCTCTTCACAATCGCTCTCTCTTTCACACAATCGCACAGGTGAGCATACTTTGTCTAACCAACAAGACGACAGATTCAGTGCGGATATTCATGTCTGTATAACTAAATTTTGTGGCAGAACACACCTCACGATGACTGTCGACGTTTAATGCGGCTAGCATTGTTGAGGATGATAACGACGGTGTGATGACCCACTATGACGAGAATCGGATGACGAAGCTGGAATGACGACGATGGAACAACCACGACCGCGTCACCACAACGGTTTGACAACGAATTAATGATAACTGCATGACGATGGCGCAATGACGATTATGAAATGATTGTGACGATATAACGACAGCATGACAATGGCCTCATAATGACGTCGGTGGAACGACGAAGATGGCACGATGACAATGGGATGACGTTTCTGAAATGATGTCGATGGTACGATGACAGCGTAACGACCACGGCACGATGTGACGACGGCGACTGTATGACGACGATGGCGCGAAGATGACGGCATGACGAGACTCGGATGACGAAGCTGGTGTGAGGACGATGTGAGGACCACGAAGGCATCATGACCATGAGCATACGTAAGCATACTAGCTTGGACCTAGAGGTCCAAGCTAGTATGCATACGTTCGTTCGTTCGTGCTTACGTTCGTTCGTTTGTTCGTTCGTTCGTTCGTTCATTCGTTCGTTCATTCATTCATTCATTCATTCATTCATTCATTCATTCATTCATTCATTCATTTATTAATTCATTCGTTCGTTCGTTCATTCATTCATTCATTCATTCATTCATTCATTCATTCGTTCGTTCGTTCGTTCGTTCGTTCGTTCGTTCGTTCGTTCGTTCGTTCGTTCGTTCGTTCGTTCGTTCGTTCGTTCGTTCGTTCGGACTGTTCGCTTTCATTGCCAATCATCATCGATGGTTTCTGCACAATTCCTTTTATCGATAAGCATGGACTACATTTTATTCTGTAGAAGCCAATGACAGAGTTCATCAAGTTTTGAGAACATTTGCTGCGGCATCAAATGTGAGAAAAAAATTGTAGGATGCTTGAGCTTCGCCATTAAGAGTAGAACGTGATAGCATTCAAAGACCCCTGACTGCTTTTCATGCTTCCGGCAACTACAGCTTATGTATCCGCAACATTTACCGGCAAACGCTGGCGGCGAATGCTATGCGTGAAGGCAAGCTCTCTGGTAGAAACGCGGCCCTTTGCGTAGGTCGATCTCCTGTTATTGTTTCGCACTTTTGATATTTCAGTCTGAGAAGAGCTAACATAAAAGATATGCGCTGACGGTGTTTTCTTTTTTTTTATTACATTTATTTGTAGGTCCATTCTCAAAATTGCGAGAAATAACTTTGTAAAGAATGAAAGGCAAGGCATGAGCAACTTTGGCGGTAGAAGAGTGGTTGGGTATGCGTGGTTCGGAAATAGGTTCTAAATTCTTTTTGCCGTAACGACGTCCGACGCCGGGTTTTTGCGGCACGGGGCAACTCCGGTAATTTTTTTTTTCGATGTCCACTGATGTTAATAAGATTTCGAGTATATGTTCTCTTTTGCATTCTGATTATCTGTGCCAAACTATATGGCTAGAATCCATTAGTTTTCCTTATAATTAATTTTAAAAATTGGTTGCGTTCACGACTCATGGCTTTCTACTGGCCACCCTGTGTTTGCGGCGTCAGAGACTACAACCCCACTGTCGCTGAAATCGTCGCTTAAATCGCCGTTGTGTAGTTCGGAAACTCTGCAAGAACCCCCTGTGTCGTCGGGAGACATCATCGGCTTCGCTTCCTTGGTGTTAGCGCCACGTGTACGGCGTGTTTAGCGCGCGTTCGGCGTGTTTGCATTATGGTAGTGTAGGATCTGACGTCATTGACTCATCGCGACGTCACACGAAGCAGCTACCCGTATCGGTTTTGGTATCTCGTTTATTGGTTATTTAAAATTATTGATGAAGTTCTAAGCAAATTCAACCATCCTACCGGTGACAGGACTGTCAATGCCATTTGAAGATCACAATACCCTAACATGGTTTAAAAAACGCCAGAGTTGCCTTTAACGCTCTCGCGTTATTTAAATTGAAATCCGTGACATCACAGTAATGTACCGCCGCCGGAGTTAGGGCTCGAAATTGAAGAAGAATAAAAACGACACTTAGACCTTCATTTTCTTTTGTATTAATTAACCAATTATAATGAAATTAACGAAAATAGACCTTTCGAATAAATCTTCATCACTCTAAATTGATTTAGCGTTCCTCTTTAGTGTCCCCTGAACACTACACAATCGGTGGTATTGTCGTACTGTGCGATGCGATTGAGAATCAAAAGCACGGAGCATCGCGACGTTACCCTCCGTATGTTTGTTCTCCAGGACGGGACCTTATACCGATGCAGTATGAATCCACACGGTGCTGAACTGCTTCTCGTCGTTCGACAGCATCTGCGCTCGGCAATTCTCTCGCAGTTACACGATGTGCCCACCGCTGGTCATTTGGGTGTCTCCCGTACGTAAGACCGTGTGCGCAGGCGATTTCCGCCGGGAATCAATGTCACGTACAAGGATGAGCCGCTGTGGACAATATGACGTTGGGAGGTGAACAGGAGGTTGAAATGTCTCGAGGATCGGTAGACGGTGTTACACTGGCTACTGAGCTACAACCTTGTAACTGTATTTATTGTAAATACATATATTTTCTCCCCCGTAACAATATTGGGTGTTTTCTTCATCGAGGAACCCAAGGATGGCTCATAACCTCGTGTATTAGTGGCATGTGCATTTAGCAGTGATATGGACGTGTATGTTGCTTAAGAAGGCGCTCATTGGAACGTGAAGTTGCGGTGCTTAGTTGAAGGTGTAGACATTCTGCAGAACTCCTCCCTGAAGGCGAAAATTTTACGTCATATGTGCAGCCTGCGAGGCACAGTGACTTTTTGCTTTCTCTCTCTGTGCTTTTTTTTTTTTTTGTACACTAGCAATGACTTGCGCCTTTTGCACACAAGCAAAAAAAGTGGTCTCACGTTACCCCGCGATTACTACTCTTGACATAGCTCAAGACATTTAAATCGAGAAGCCATTTTATGGAGCTCAGTCTTATGGACGAGTAAATCCTGCATACACATAACGCTGTAGTATTTTGGAAGAATCTCAAGAGGATTTACCGTCGCATCAAATGCGCACACTTCATGCGTTCGGGCTAAGCGCGCCGGAGATGCGGATCAGTCAGCGGCTGTAAGATTCCTCGGGGGTCCTTGTTTGCCATCTGCTTTTACGAGTGCTCTTATTTTCCGAATCACCTGCCAGAAGGCCAGCCGCCTTTTTCTTTCACTTGTTATTGTTATGGCTCCTGCCGCGACTCGCATTCTCCAATATGTCCTTCCTTGGCTCGTCTGTCTGACCGATGGCGTCCTTGGAAGGCTGCAGTGACGCAAGCAGGGTCGTATTGAATCCGAGACTGACGGAAGTGTCGGTGCCGTCTGCTCGACGCAGCTCTCACATATTGTTTTACGCTCGATCTGGGTTCTAGGGCGTTCAACTTGACGACGTCTTCTGCGTTCCACGAACAATGCTCGACATCGTTTGTTCGTTATATATCGCTCGCTCTCCCGTCACGTACCGATACATTTCTCTTTTGCGTCACGGGAACTCGTGACGCAGAAGAGAAACGTATCGTTAAGAAGCGCATGTCAACAAACTCGGCGAAGTATTCGCGACTTCGCCTCCTTCCGCTTTGCTGAAGCGTGGGCTTCGAGCGCTCTGCATCGCGCCGTTGTTTACTCCTACGACTTATTATTGGTGCAGCCTTGGCCGACGAGACGCTCCCGGATGTTCGATGCGGCAGCGGAAGCAGCAGTCTCATATATAGACGGCGAGCACACCTGAAAGAGAAACCAGAGAAGGCGCGGGGCTCGCCCCCATATAGCGTAGAAGATACACGTATGATACAGAACGCTTCCTCGAGCTTTTCATACGGAACAGGATGTCGCAGAAAAGGTCGCGTGGTGTAAGCGAAACGGATCATAAATGGAAACGAGTTCCACTGTGGATAAAATGGAATGAATTTTCTCATAAGCAGCCCGAAATCGGAGAGCGAATCCGGAGTCGTGTGCATCGTTTAGGAAGCGAAGAGAACAAGAAGACAGAGAGAGGCGATGTTCCTTAATGAAAGCTGGAGAAGTTTGCCTGGTAGCGAAACGTTTGTGTTTAACGAGGTTACCATGCAGCTTGAATTCAAGAACAATATTGTCAATGCCAGAGCAAATTAACGCGCCTCTTAAGGGAAGCACAATGCGTTGGCGGGCTAGTTGGTGCAAACCCATAATTACTTTGTTTAGCGCAAAACAAAGGACACAAGAAAGACGATTGCAGATTGGAGCGTCGGTACAGTATATAAAGATTCCGTTGTCATGTGACAAAGTGTATGTAGGGCAGTCATGCCGCTGTGTTAACGAGCGCATTAGAGAACATGAGCGATCCATGTCGAAAGGCGCAAGTTCCCATTTGGCTCAACATTGTAAATTTTATGCAAGTGTAACGCTATGTTTCTTGATACTACGATTTTGAAAAAGAGCCGTGATACCACCGCCCGAGAATTATCGGAAGCTTTCTTTATACAGTCATTGGGGTCACAGCGCATTACTGTGCCTTCTTTAGCCTTGCACAGCGCTGAATATGGTTTTTTGGATTCTGTCGCATGAGTGCGCTCTGGTGATCGGATGTTGGTGGTTCCTGCACATGGTGCTCAGTGCGCATCTTCTTCTAGATTCTGATCTCTATATAGGAGTGACGCAATAAAATGATGTCAGTTGAGAGTATCACCTTGTCCTGGTCGTCTTTCTTGTGTCCGTTGTTTCGCGCTAAACAAAGTCTTAAGGGAAGGTTAACTGTAATTATTATTTCATGGCCAAATCGACGCATCGGGTGCGTTTGGAAGTTGTTTTCATAATGTATAAGGAGGAGGAGGAGAAGACGGGGATAGAGTCTGGCACCGTCTGCATGCGCTGACGTCGACTTCTCTTTCGTTCGCAGTCTAACACCACAAAGATAACAGCAGCGTGTGCCATCTTACACGGTTGCTCTAGCTGCCGTCGTTCTTTTTATTCTTGTTCTCACGAGCAACTGTGGCACGTATCCAACTAGAGCATTGGCCAAGAAACGAATGGTTAATTACCTTCGTCTTTCTTTTCAGACTTCTCGGGCTTTCTTTCTATTTAGTCACTCACTTCTTTCCTGCGCACTCATACACTCGAATGCAGTCTATCCGCATCCATAGCGTAATGGCTGCCCGCACCACTAACGTTTACTGTACTGCCTCCGACATCCGCTCGTGCGCGACTCAGGTTGTTGCCTTTCTGGTTGTCGAACGCGTTGCTACACATGACGCACGTGTTCTCTCCATCGAACAGAGAAAGGAAGGGGGGAAGGGAGAAGGTAATCTCTTGCTCCGCGCAGCATTCCGTTCACAGAACTACGGACAAGTCGCAACACACAACGCTTTGGCAGAGCACCAGCACAGCTCATGCACACTTTTCGTTTCGTTTGTACGTACACCTTGAGGTTTTTCAGGCCCTTCTGTTCGACTGAACACTTTTTTCCTCGAACGTGGGCTTCCACGGACAGCCTTGATTTGTATCCTTATGCCTGAACCTCCCTACTACATTTTATTTCTTCATTTTTAAGTTCCCCTATTCGATTTGATGTTCGCTTCTCCAAACGACTTGTTTAGGTGCCGGTTTCTTTATTAGTTAATTTATAGGGTAGGTAAGCTGGGCGTTACGCGAATTTAGTAAGTGCGTCGCACGCTGTTTACGCATTTTGATAAAAGTTATTACTAACCGTTTTGTTTTGTTTTGATTCATGGTGAACCGGTTGTGGTGACGTCATGAATTGTAGATTAGGTGAATGTATCGCAGATATATTCTAGTTAAAATTAAGAGAAAAAGTGGACTTAGACGGGGGATGTAATGTGGTGGTGTGTATTAATGTGACAGAATCCGTCCTGAGAGACGTGAAACTCTGTCGAGGATGGCAGAGAAGTAGGTGGCTTGATGAGATCAGGAAACCTGCAGGCATACAGAACGGAGCTAGCTGACGCAATACAATGGGTAATTGGAGACCGCTGAACCGGTGAATTTCACTCAGCTTCCGACGACTTCCAGTGAATTAGCGATGATCTTCTCTTGAGTTCACATTGACGCCTACCGCATCTCGTCTGCGGTCGTGATACTTCCCCCAAAAAGTGCCCACAGTGGGAGAGTAAATATTTCATGTTTTAAGCGCACGTTGGCCACCCAGGGGACGCGCTTCAAAGAGACCAGTGGATAGCGAATACTTGTGAACGTGTTTCATCGTCCGGCGCAAAGAGTGAATTTTTTCAAGGATATTTTTATTTCTCCCGATAAGATCGACCAGAGATACTATGGAACATTAAGTTGGAAGCACAGCTAAATGTATCAGTGATGCATAAGGATGTACTAAGCTTGGAGTTTTTAACCAGCATGCGCGGTTTATTTCTCTCCTCCGATTATTTGTAAATAGCCTTCAACTTCAAGTGGAAGTCGTATAGAGATAGCGACACGCAGTTTACACACCGCGGTAGTATGCATATAGTATGTAGGTAGTTTACTGATATTGTGGAAAAGTTTATCATTGTACTTTTCTTTATTGGATTGGAATATTTCACTATGTTGTACCATTGCAGAACACCCTTGTCTCGGCCTATACTCGTGTGGAGCCGAAACTAGGAGACTAGTGAAACCAATACAAAGAGAGCTAATGACTGCACATTACTCATGAAAAAAAAAGAAAAGAAAAGAAAAGCCGTGCGTGAAGTTAAGAGATGGAAAGCCGGTAGTGTGGACATAAGATCAAACGCGTGGAGGTCACATTTCATTTGAGACTAAAATGAATTGGGCAGATCGTGCAATGCGCGGTTAATCGGTGGTCTGCTAATGTGACAGGATGGGTGACAAGGCGAGGGAAGCGCACCCGGCGACGGCAGTGCAATAGATGAAGCGACGATCTTCTCGCGAATGCACGTTGAAAGCTCAGAAATGGGTTTGCGGTGATCGTCCGCCCTTTCCGTTATGCCACGGTCGTCAGGCCACCTCTTGAGCTTCACCCTCGCCATTTGGTGAAGAGAAGCAAAGCATTGGCCACCACCGCCGCCGCCGCCACAGGTAACGGAACTCCGCCCCTGCGGCAATGCGCAGTTGCAAGGAGCCGGAAGTGTTGACCACTGGTTTACTTGTGCGGCTTTCTGCGCGCATCACGGACTCAGAGACTGGCGGCGTCTGTGCATGTACAATTCGAAGGCCGCAGCAGACATGTTTAGCGGACGAAAACGAAGTTGTGCTCATTGCAAAGAAGAAGGCTTGTTCTTGCCCGGTTCTAGGACCTATCCCCCATACTGGGTTGAGCCTTATCACCTGTACCAATTCACCTTATCACCGACCAACCAACCATCTTGTTCTTGAGAAGATTCGGTGTGAGAAACTACGCTGGCTGTCGCAGTAAGTGCGCGCAATGTCGGAGGAATGGCTGACTTCTGCCGATTATTAGGCGTATGTTAGGGCGGGTTCAATTCTTGGCAGGCCTTCTGTAATTAGAAATCACTAGGAGAGCATTTTGCTTTGGCCCGGCAGTGGCCTTAAATAGGCTGGCAATGACGACAGTCGCGGACTTCAGTATTAACCGGTTCGCTGTCTGGGTGCGTTAATTTTCTCGATGTCCTCGTTGCGTTGGCACTGGCACCCCTAATTTTACCTCACGCTTCCGGGTCACCTGGCGGGCCAATGCTGCAATGCCGGGCGCGGATTGCAAATTGCACTTTGGCGAGCAGCGCCGTGATGTATCTCTCTTCTGAAGCCAATTGCACGTTTCCACACAATGCGCACCACGAGCGCCGCTTGCTCAAGGGCTGGTGCTTTGCTGGAGGCCAGGACCGCGGGTCTCTGCCAGAAATATTGCACAAGGGGGCGGTATTGCGGGGGAGGGAAACCGCGTGTGCAGACTGCTTCTTCTTTTTTCTCTATCCTTTCTTTGCCCCATTTCTGGCAAGGACACTCGTTGTGGGGGTTGTCGACAGCGCCCCGACCCTTCTCGGCGTCTCGTAGCGTCACTCACGCCTCGAGTCTTGTCTTGCACGGCAGTCGCTTAGAGCCGTGTCGACTGGTTGAGCGTTCGAAGCTTGCGAAGACGCTTCGGTTGCCGGCGCCAAGCGGTTTGCGCAGCCCGAGAGCGTTGCGCGGGGCAGAGCGGGGGGTTCTCCTTGACAACTTTTGGCGGGCACAGCCAAGAAACAGGCGGGCTGGCCAGCCTTGAACAATTTGGTAATTCACCGTGGGGCTTCCCCGGAAGCTGCAGCGACTGCGAACGTTGAGAAGAACTCCAAACAAGAAAGTTCATTAAGGTTCTGCGGTTTCACGCGCCAGATTCACAATACGGCTCTAGGATAGGTCGTGGAGTGGGCGGGGTGAGTGAAGAAAGGGTGTTCCGGTTTAATTTTGACCGCATGGCGTTCTCTAACGTGCACCGAAAGCTGAGTAGAGGAGCGTTTTCTTTTTTTCGCATTCCGCCCTCATTGGACTGCCACCGGTAATCGAACTGGCGACCTCGTAGTAGAGCTCCATGAAGTCGCACTAAACCACCGCGGCAGCAGCACGCACACGCAGGTGTGTTAGCAGGGTGATCAGGTGGAGAGATTGGAATGAAGCATTTTCTTTGCGGTACGTCACTTCTCGATCAACACGATCACTGAGTGCTTAAGCAAATGCAACACATGCTATTATGGACCGCCTGAATGTTCGCACTAAAAAAATAGGAATTGTTGAATTGATTGACAATAACTGAACAATGCCGGAGTAGCCGGCGCCATTTAAGGGTGACATTTCCTAAGCACCATACAATAAAAAAGAAAGCCTATAGTGAAGGATCAGTTAAATAATAATAATAATAATAATAATAATAATAATAATAATAATAATAATAATAATAATAATAATAATAATAATAATGATGATGATGATGATGATGATGATGATGATGATGATTATGATGATGATGATGATGATGATGATGATGATGATGATGATGATGATGATGATGCAAGATGCCAGCTAGCACTTAAGCGCGAGTTAAAAAAATTGTTCCCCCAAGTCGAAACATATGCACGCAGGTCGCTATTGTGAAGCAACGTCAGCGGCTCAACACATAATGTCGCACTGCACACGGCGCGCTCCTTGTAAGTCACTGACGAGCCACCAGCCACCTTCCTGCCACTTTGTCTATGTCTGCTTCTCGATTTTTTCTACTTTCAAGTTTGCTAGCATTCTCCTGGTATCTCCGAAAGCCAGTAGCGCAAGCGCTCGATCTCAAATGGTTTCTCATTGCAGGCGCGGAGCACTTCGTGCGTGTCTGCCGACCGTGTGTATAGTGTGGGAAAGGACGGAATCTCGGTGACGCACCAAAGACGAGGGCTGACCCATCCGTGCGTGCAGAAGCACGCACATGTGCGGACACGCGCGCACAAAAAAAAAAGCGTCGACTATGATGGATAGCTCCAAAAGGTGACCGATATATGCGCATATTTATGCAGACGAAAGAGCGGGGACGATTTCATTTCCATAATTCGCTTACGGTCATTGGCGGTGTTAAAGGCAAAAAAAAAAAAAAAAGAGCTGACGTACGCAGAACTCGACTTCGCCTGACGCTCTCTGTCCGAGACGACGGCAGCTCGGCAGAACGGGCTCGCGAACACTAACTGTAAAGAAGCTATCCGCTCACAGGTGTTAAAATGCGCATTTCACAAGTGACGGTGACGCGGCTGCTCGTGATATACTGCAGGGTCAAATTAAGCAATACGCATGACGAAACGACAGACGTTCGCGCGTGGCGAATCAAAGACGAAGCCAAGGCACAAAGGGCGCTGTCGTTCATTGAAATGCATTCAAGATAGCTTGGATAGACGACGACGACTTGCAGAGTGAATCTATGTGTGTGTGTGTGTTAATATCTCTATACTGAACATAAGCAGCAAGGTTGCATACCGTTTGCAAAATGAAACGAGCCCAAGCCAGTGCAGCAAAATAAAGCACGCTTTTTTCCTTTTTACCTGTTGGAGAAAGAATAAGCCGTACGGCAAACCATCCGATTAAAAAAAGAAGAAACGAGAATGAGAATAAGAAAGGAATGGATGGTGCAAGCGCATGCTCTCTATAATGCAATTGATACTGTAGACACCACAAGAGCAATTTCTCAAGAGTCAACTACTCTTATAAAAACAATTTTGGACAGTCTATAGATTGTGTACGTAGTTCATGTGGACCGTATTACTACTTCTTGCTGGAATGTAGTTGGTTCACGCTTTTAACGACGTTTTCGACGCGAACAATAAAGGGGAAAAAATTAGGACGCTCTTTCCTGTGCCTGTCAGTTTTTTATGCGAAGCATTCTTCGACTCATTCTTCCCACTTTGCGGCAGGTAGGTAGCTGGGTAGGTTTGCTGTCTCTCTTCGCCTTAATAAAAAGAAAATAATGTGTCACCGACGGCGAAATCGAACCTCTGCAGTCAGGCACAGCAGCCTAGTGCTCTAACCATTCGGCCAGGACCCCATACATTTTGTTTTCTTTCTTGCCGGTTTTGACAGGACGAAACATGGCACAATTGTTAAGACAAGCCAACCCATCTTTGCCGACACAAATGGACTAAAATTTCTTCAATACGACGAAGCCATCAAGCATTGTAATCCAATCGGGTGGTTAAGGCAGCGCCCTGTACACTTTCCTGCGCTGCAAACTTTCCTATACCGTCTGTCTATAGCTACAATTCGTAAGTATAAGTATGCGCCGTAAATTAATTAAGTAAATAGTTAAGTAGGGTAAATGTGTTTAATTATTAAATTAAGCGTTTTGATTTATTGTACAAGTAATGGCCGCCTCGTCCAGTAATTTAGCACAAGAGTTAGAATTCTGCAACAGACAAATGGTTTTTTTTTTTAATTTGGTGCAGCTAATGAATGTGTAAGTGAATGCTATGAGGTGGGCGAATACTGTGACGCTGCACTGCCTCCGTGATGTGGCCACGTTACATAACAACGATTAAAACCCTTGCGAAGACGCTACATCGATTTTCCACTTAGCAAGCAGTGGCATGAACTTTGTTTATGTAATGGGTTTTGGGTGGGGGGTTAGCAAGTTTCAATTAATTAATTATGGGGTTTTACGTGCCAAAACCACTTTCTGATTATGAGGCACGCCGTAGTGGAGGTGTTTTCGCATTTCGCCCCCATCGGAATGCGGCCGCCGTGGCCGGGATTCGATCCCGCGACCTCGTGCTCAGCAGCCCAAGACCATAGCCACTGAGCAACCACGGCGGGTGGCTTAGCAAGTTTCAATAACCTTTACGGAGCCACAACTGACCCAAATAGGAAAAAACAATAAATGCTGGAAACCCTTGACGTCACACTGACGCTCCTGCGCTGGAGTTTCGGCGTGAAATTCAATAAACGGAACTTGTAGCTTAATTTGGTCCTTCTAATAATCAACCTACTGCTGCGAAATTAACGAATATGAAGTTTTTCAAGAATACATTATTAATCTAAGCCGATACCGTGTTTCTCTCTATAGTGTCACTTTAACGAGACTCTTCTCGTGGTGTAAGAATGGTGTGTCGAGTATGACATATGTATAATCTTCTAATTCATTTTAACCTAACCTTAATTAACTTTACTGGAGGAGTATCACTGTCCTCCCCCCTCACATTTTTTCGCTTCCTTCCGTCAGCGGAGCAGAGTTGAGTGCTTGTAGTCGGTCTGGCGCAATATTAGCTTTGTCGAGCTTAGAAAACATTGGTCAACTCGACAAACTTTAGTTCTACTCTGCCACACCCATGTACCTTTCACGCAGCGAATTCTGTCACCTCATTGTAGGACGGTGCGTACATTGAAGGACTTTACCATAGCACGCTGTTGCCCATGAGGCAGAAAACTCAGTGCCTATTTTTCTTTAACTTATTCCTTTTCTTTTTTGCGCCTCTCTCCTTCTCTGTTTCTCTCCCCAGTTCCCTTCCCCACGCAGAGTAGCATGTCAGCGATGTCTGTACGCCGGCTAAAATCTCTGCCTTTCTTTAAAGGGTTCTCTCTCTCTCTCTCTCTCTCTCTCTCTCTCTCTCTCTCTCTCTCTCTCTCTCTCTCTTGTCGAGCGGGATTAAGAAGCGTTGTACGGCAGAGTGGTGGTGTCGCGGACACGCAGCTTTACTATAAGCTTCGCAGTCTGCGCCCTTCCAGCGACACACTGTCGTATTGTCGCAAGTTCAACAATCAATAGTGACGGTAAATCGCGAGCAGGGAAACCTTCCTTCCCAACTGTTCTGGGATATTGCCGCGAGATGGCGACAATATATATGTTTTTTATTTAACTTAGTTTGACCAAAGTGCCAGATAAAAAAAAAATCAAAGCGCCAGTGGTTTAATATTGGCTCCATACATAGTTTAGTTAGCTTAATCTCGTTCCCGACAATTGTTGTCTTCTTAATGCCAACGTGTTTAACTCGTGAGTCAACGAAGTTAGGATATCTGTACCATGATATTAAACTGACTGTCAACGTGAATAATGGCAGCTGTCACTGGTCGCAATGCAAGTAGTGGCTGCTGATATCGCACACCAGAGAAAAGCGGCACTAACAGGGTGTGCGACGCAATAAGCTCAACGCTGTGAACGCTACCATGGCGATAGCTTTTATGGGATAGCTCCCTGCACTATATGGAAGATTTTTTTCCCTTTTTGACAATCGCAGCACGACTAAGTTGTTTCCGAAACAAAAAAAATAAGAAAAAAGCACCTGGAACCTCCTATGGGAGCTGCCTAAGTATCTCTAAGCACTGTGCCACTTGCTCATCTTCCCGCAGCCCGGTGTCGTCATCGATGTTATGAAACTTGATCCGTCTAGTACAAACGACAGCGTTGCGGTGACACGAATTGGTGCGGACGGCGCCGCAAGGAGCATTGATGACGCAAGCAAAAGGTGGCGGCGCCAGGTGCGCTGATGACGCTCCGATCATCATAAGCCGTTACCGCTCTTTAGCGCCTTATCCGTCCGCGCCTAACCATAATGAAGCATGACCAAACGTACTCGGGCGGCGGCATCGCCGCGCGAATTGTATACCTTGAAAGCGACCTGCGACGCTGACAAAGAGCGCCGACTGCTGATGGCTTCGCGCGCTGTGTTCTCGCCGCTTACTTGGCGTTGAAGAGAGACTCGCGCGCCTGTATCTCGAAGGCGACCTGCGAAAGTGGCTGCTTCCGGCGTGTGCTGAGAGCTCCGGGAGCGCACTATTCTCGCCGCTTCATTGGCGCTGAGGCGAGAGGCAGCACGAAGTTGAATTCGCTCGCTGCTGCGGGCGCTATGTTGAAAGCGGTCATCTTACGGAGGAGGGACGGATACTTTTCTCGGTGGGTAAGCATAGAACTGCTTGCGCCTTTCAAGATGCTTACGCATTTAAAATTTATATTTCATGTTTGGCGTCGCAATTTTATCTACGACCAAGCTAGTGTCGGCACTGCGTCCACCGTCGCGCAGTCATGTGCACCTGGTGCTACAGGGGCGACAACGTGGACGCTCTTTAGTTGACAAATATGCCTGTACCGTTGTCTGCACCTAGTGGTATACATATACGAGAGTGTGGACGCTCTTAAGCTGACAAATATGCCTATGCAGTTATTTGTACCTAGTGCTACGGGTACGAGAATATCGATGCTCTTAAGCTGACAAATATGTATGTACCGTTATATGCACCTATAGTGCTACGGGTACGAGAATATCGATGCTCTTAAGCTGACAAATATGTCTATGCCGTTATTTGCACTTAGTGCTACGGGTACGAGAATATCGATGCTCTTAAGCTGACAAATATGCCTATGTCGTTACTTGCGCTTAGTGCTACGGGTACGAGAATATCTATGCTCTTAAGCTGACAAATATGCATGTACTGTTGTATGCACCTAGTGCTACGGGTACGAGAGTGTGGACACTCTTGAGAGTAAGCTTTAGCTCGGGTGCTCCTATCTAAATACATGTAAAAGCAAAATTCGTTTTTCTCGGCAACCACTGCGCCAAATTTGACGAGGTTTGTTGCATTTAAAAGAAAAACTTAAAATCTAGTGACTGTTGGTTCCGAATTTTTGAGTTTGGTCGTCAATTTTTCATTAAAAATTGGCAAAAATCGAAAATTTTCAAAAAACGACACTATCATGTTTACAACTCTGTAACTCAACAACGAAATATGATAATACAATTCTGGGAATTGCATGTAATAGCACATCTAAAGCGGACAAAATTTATATGTCACACATGAATATAAAAATATTTAATAATAGGAAAATACAACTTTTGCAAAACCCTTGTAACAAACGTAAAAAATTCACGTAAGATGTAAATTGACATGTTGAATTTGTCCGCTTTGAATGATCTAATGGATGCCGCTTACAGAAAGAACTGCGATATCAATTCTTGATGCAGGGCTATGAATTTGTAAACTTCGTTCTTCTATTCTTTTCAAACGGTCAAATATTTGAAAATCATTTTAAGAAAATTCAAGCCATAAATCGAAATTCGGCCTCCAACAGGCACTAGAATTCAACTTTCTCTTTCAAATGCAACAAATTTCATTAAGATCGCTACAGGGGTTATCTCATAAAAACGTTTTTGCGTTTTACATGTATTTGAATAGGCCGCGTCGGAGTTGGGCGCGAGCTAAAGCTTCCTCTTACGCTGACAAATATGCCTGTACCGATGTATGCACCTGTTGCTACGGATATGTTAGTGCGGACTCTCTTTAGCTGACAAATATGCCTGTACCGTCAGTGTTGGCAACTGTAATGGCAAATCTTATTGCAGTTAACGACACTGACTGTCATTTCAAATGTCAAAGCAAAAAAAAAGCAAGAAAAGAAACTGCATGCCTAGAAATGAGATTAAGCGGCCGCCAGTGTGGCATGTTTAGTTAGTAAGAGGCACGCGACTTTGAAATACTGTTTGTCCAGCTGTGAACTCATAGGCATGTTTATCAGCAGCAGTGTCTACGAGCGGACCACAAAGGCTTATACATTCGTTATCATTAAAATCTACTTAACTGTAGAATTTGACTTCGCGGTGGATGACACAAACTAACACCACATGATTTGTGCCTTAAATTACGATTTCACAAAGTGGAAAATTACCGCTTTGGTAAAAAAAAATGTCGTCAGAACGCCACGTGTCAAAGGTCACTTCGAGAAAACAATGCCACAGTTTGTTTGTTTGTTTCTTTGTTTGTTTGTTTGTTTGTTTGTTTGTCTGTTTGCTTGTTTGTTTGTTTGTTTCAGAAAACGAGTTCTAGAGGTTTAGAACCTTCGTAAATATGATAGCGTGCGAATGTACATTACTTCGTCTTCTTGCTGTAAATAAAAGTGATAAAGAAACAACGAAATATCCAGGAAGGTGTTTGCTTTGTTTTGTCTTTCGCTTCAGAGTACAATGCGCCAGCTCACGACGCTACAAAGGCATTGACTGTTCGGAGAAGACACTCACTGCTCAGGAAGTTTGCCTTATACCATGAGATCTTATTGCGTAATCACCTTTTTCGATTAGTCATAACGTAACCAAAAGGAAACCAGTTTAATTAATTTGCTTTGAAAACGTTGCTATAACCGAACAGCATCTTACAACTAGACTTCGCTTTTGCTTTTTAGATGGGTTAAAGTCATTATAGGACAGATGTACCGAGTACAGTAAGCATGCAACAAATGCGCCTCAAATAAAATGCAGTTCTCGTGACTTAACGAATTCCCTTCCTTGGTAGGCTGGAAGGCTTTCATTGCTCCTGTACGATCGAGATCCTAACGTTGTGTTCAGCCCACAACTGGCGCGTCGCCGCAATGAGAACCGTAGGTAACGGACACCTTCCAGAAGAGCGTGGGTTTAAAGTGGACGGAAGCGTCAACCGGTCAGCATTCGAGATAAGCAAGAGTCATTTAGAGTATTAGGGGGGGGGGGGGGGAGCAGGAGAGAGACTGACACGACCGGTTCTCTTACGCTCATAGACAGCGGTGCAAGGTAGATTTTGAAAGAAAAAAAAGGCTACAAAATGCTAGATAAAAACATGTAGAGCATACCAGATTAAATCACGCAGGCGAGGTGACTCTTTATCACCGCCCCGTTGCAAAGGGGTGCCCTTAAATTATCGTCACCAAGGGATAATCACAGGCTAGGCAACTTTACTAGATAAAGCAGAGATAGACGGAATGCTAGATTACGATATCGTAACACGTAACTAGCTCCGACAGGCAAGGTGATGAATTGGATGGTTTATTGCCAACCTGATTCAAAGGGATACCGTTATCGAATGATCAACGTCATCATAGAAGGTCAGTATCTGTGGCCGCCAGATTCAAAAGTAGCCGCATCAACATCAGCTTGAAATCTTGATATTTAGTTGGCACAATCATGAGCTCTAGGCCAAAAAAAAAAGAAGAAAAAGAAGAAGGTTAAGGGGGGGGGGGGTCGCTTTCGTTTCTCGAAACAAATAGCGCGTTGTTTGTACAGCGAAATTGACACCATTGTTGGTACCAGCAAGCCGCTGGAATGTTGTTGCTGCCTCTTGAAAAGTGCGCCACTGTTCCCATCGTTCCTTCTTTCTTTGTTCTCCTCGCTTTGTGCGACACCACCTAGGGACGACGCAGAGAAACTAATAGTAACAAATTGTAGTAGTCACACGTACTACTATTTGAAAACGTGTTTAAGTTTGAGAAGAAAAAATGCATTTTTTAGATAAAGATTATATTCATTGGAAGACGAGAAACATTTCGTTTTGTAGTATACTGTCTGCAAACAGAAGGCAAACGAGGGAAGTAAGCTTCCGGGGAGTTCACCGCTTGCCTATTGGCTGCTCTCTCCGCCCCGTTCTCAGAAATTTTGCATACTGCCACTTTGTGACGTTGCAGCAACCGAACAGAACGCGTATCGAACAAAGATCTCCTATCGCGCCTCTGCTTGATAGTTTCGGTTTCACTTCCCCGTTCGCAGAAGATACCCAATGGGAGAGTCAGCCGGGCGCGCGACGAGAACAGGCTGTCTTGCTCAAGCGTCGACCACTTGTGACCGCAGAGATGACATGTGTAACGTCTTCGAGGCGGTCAAATAGGATAAACGGCCCGAAGTAGCGGGCCAGGAACGTATGGCGCAAGCCGCGCTTGCGGAGCGGCCGTCCGCAGCCACAATATCTAATAACCACCGATAGCGCTTCGGAACCTTGCGCCTTGCCGCGTCTTCGCAATGACTGAACTCCCGTCGAAGTAAAGTGCAACTAAACAGACACGAACTTCCCATCGTTACAGCCCGTAATTCTCTACACCGCTATTCGCTATAGCGAGGTTTGACTCAGTGCATACTTTGAATATTTTTGTTCTTTAGCAACAGAATGACGCTGCATAGCGTATAGTTTACGCTTAGCAATTGTAGCCCTATTTTGTTGCTGGAACTTATGTCCCTGTACTGCGTAGTTCGTTGTTATCGGCAATGTGCGCTCACAGATGTCGACTCGCTGATATGGCATCGGTTTGTTGTTTCCCTCGTAAAAGAGCGCAATATGGCATTAAGCGCACTTGGCATGAAGGAACAGCTGTGGTCGTCAACTTGGACGATTCTTTTGGAGAACGCTGCACATGTCGGTGTCGCAGGACGGGAAGCGGGCAGGGAGCAACACCGGAGGTGCGCATGCGCAAATGATGGCGCCTGAGTTTGGGATCGCTCCAACAAGATATAGACCAGCATGCGCTAGGCCAATCACTTGCACTCGTCGCGCACTGTTTTTCCCTGTTGCATTTGCTTTATTTGCTCGAAATTAGAGTCTCTGCACTTTTCTGCTTAACCTTTCCGATGCGGCGTCGTCATCGGGTCGTTTTGATCGGAATAAATCCTCACCCGCCGTTTACCTTCGCCACGTGGAGCAGGACAACAAAAATTTTCTGAGTGACGGCAGTGGGGACTGGGCGCGAGCATCTGCGGCAACGTACGCTTGACAATTTGTTCGAGATACCCTGCGGCACACATGCTCTCAGAGTGGTGGCTCCTGCGCATGTGTTTCTGAGACCGCAGCAAACAATAGCCGACGTCTAAAACATGACGTCCATGACGTATTTCCGGCTCCTGAAATAGCTTTCGGCGGATGCAGCTAGCAAAAACGTTGCCTTCGACATCAATTTCACTTACCCACAGGGAGTCGTTGTGTGCATCGCAGATAAGCTCTTCTTAAAAAGATTGCGATGTCCGCTGTGAAAACCCTTCTGCCGTCGCTGTGAATGAGTTCGAAGCTGGAGGAATCGCTGCAGTCTGCTGTTCCTTATTTGTTTCTTCGTTTCTTCTTCTTGAAAAAATTTAAACGGATATTGTTTGAGCCCGTGTGTTCGTACAATGACGCTAACGGCTGTAAAACGAATCGTTTAATGTAGCTTGAACGCAATCAACCGGGTGATGAATGGTAACTGATCAATGAGTCGTAAACCCCCGAAAGCATTTACAACTCATTTAAGCCTTCCTACGACTGTGTATACTCCCTTTGACGTTGATGCGTGCCAGCTGAGCAGCCTGCCTTGAAAACTACGAAACTTTTTGTATATATAGCTTGCGAAAGAATGACGCGGCGATGATGTTTCGTCTGTTCATATACGAGGGCGAATCAGAAACTCTTTGTCCCTATGTTTTATTACCCAAACTAAGATACATACAAGTAATTGCAAATATAAGCACTATTCTACGTGCCTTACACTATTTTTCCACCTAGTCCCCACACCGGTTCAGACATTTGTCCTATCGCAGCACTAAATTTTAGATGCCCGTGTCGTCAGTCAGTGACGCACGCGGCCTCCCCGAACGCTTATTGTCATGCAAGTCTTCACGGCCTTTTGAGAATTCACCCCACCACCACCTCACACTTCTCAATGCGACACACATTCGCCCTTCGTGGGCTGCGTTTCCCTGTGGATTTTGATGGGCGTTCGTCCCTTGCTCCTTATAAAACGAATCCCACTTCGTTGCTCGTACGCCTTCGACGTGCGAAGCACAGCCGATATATCTTCAACAGCTGACAGCTGCGCCGTGCCGCGGAGCTACCGACAGATAAGGCCGGGCCGGTCCAAGGAAGGTACCCCGCTGGGAATGGAAATGTTTACTTCACATTTACATCCGTAATTTGGCCTTAAAAAATAGGGGAAAAGGCTTTCTGATTCACCCTCGTACTTTAATCGTTCATTTCGTGAAGATCACTGAATTTTGTCTATATAGGTCAAAACCCTGCGCGCGAACATATTTGTCACATTTGCGGCTTTCCTCATCTTGTTCTCTGTAGGTGGGGGTCTTCCGGCGAAAGCCGGAACACTTTAGCAGAGTGGAACACCCCAAATATAAGGCGCACCAGGTTACACGAACTGAACCCTTCTCTCCAGCTCCGACCTCTACCCTGGCTTCATCGACGTGAGGCATCGCTTCTACACCGGGTGTAGCTGGTAGTGATCTTCACGAAGGCTTACACTACATTGGTTGGGATGACCGACAGTGCTGCGTGCGTCGCCAGTGGCAGCGAAGAGAACATCTAACATTTATTTTTCCACAGTGGTCGATGTCAGTCGCAAAGACAAACACTCTCGCATTGCGACGACTAGAAGACCGCCCCCATCGCTCGTCGGCCCACAAGGCTGTGAAGGCACTTTTGTCTTTCTTGAAGGCGAATGGCCTGTGTGAACGCCTTTGACTTGGTGACGCCCTCCGCGCCCGTGCGCGAACTCAACGCGTCTCCCCCCGCCCTCTCTCTCTCCATCTCATCTTTCTGTTCCCCCTTTCCCGTCCCCCAGTGTAAGGTAGCCAACGAGACGCATTTAGAGTTAACATTCCTGCTTTCTCCCTTTTCTTCCTCCTCTGGCTATCACCTTTTCGTGTCCACTTCTTTCTCTCAGTACGTTGGATATTCTGGCGTCTTTCCTGAAGATTATATATATATATATATATATATATATATATATATATATATATATATATATATATATATATATATATAGAGAGAGAGAGAGAGAGAGAGAGAGAGAGAGAGAGAGAGAGAGAGATTGCCACGTGGTGGCGACGTTCAAGAACACAGTAGCAATACTGTGTAAGACAAAAGTAACATTTATTGGGCGAACCTGTGCCCACAAAAACAGGCTTCACTTATAGCACAACGATAGCGGCGAACACGGTCGGCGATCGTCGAAAATCTGATCACCGGGTCAAGCGCGTCGGCTTTTATAGATCAGTCGTCGAATGTTCCAGATTAACCGCTCGGACCCGCGTGTCTTCCACAAAGTACCACACCATTCGCGTCGCGCATACATGCAATCAGATTACATAAGTTGCGGTGAAAGACAGTGGACGGAACCATCGATAACATTCCAGAAACATCTCTTACATGCAGGCGCGTCCTGCGCTGTGCAAAACATGGTAGCCCGATAAAGATAAGTACACGCGTCATTGCCCCCCTCTTAAGAAGCATCGACCCGATGCTGCAAACAAACGAAAGTAATAAAGAAAAAGCACTGGTAGCAACGAAAACAACAAAATAAGAAGTTCGTCAGCGTCCGTAAAAGGGTTTAAGACGCACCACGTGGACCACTTCAGATCGTGCGCGGCGCCGCTGTGAATGCGAAATGCCGTCCGGCACGACCTCAAAGTCCAGTGCGCCAATACGTCGGATTAAAGCCCCTCCATACACGTTTCCGCCGACAAGAAAGCGGCGGTGGCGCGTAGATGCAGGGGCTTTACGTCGGATGACCTTGTAGGGTCCGAAATAGCGTCGCAGTAGCTTCTCACTCAGTCCTCGTCGGCGTATCGGGGTCAATACCCAAACACGGTCGCCGGGCTGGTACTCGACGAATAATAATAATATTTGGGGTTTTACGTGCCAAAACCACTTTCTGATTATGAGGCACGCCGTAGTGAAAGACTCCGGAAATTTTGACCACCTGGGGTTCTTTAACGTGCACCTAAATCTAAGCACACGGGTGTTTTCGCATTTCGCCCCCATCGAAATTCGACGAAGCGTCGTCGGAGGTTGTAGCGTCGGCTGTCTGTCCTCTGTTGGTCCTTGATCCGCAGGCGGGTGAGCGGTCGGGCTTCTTCGGCGCGCTGGAGATATGTAGCGACGTCAAGATTCTGCTCGTCAGTGACGTGCGGCAGCATGGCGTCCAGCGTCGTCGTCGGGTTCCTGCCGTATACTAGCGTGAACGGCGTGATCTGGGCTGTTTCTTGCACCGCCGTGTTGTAAGCGAAGGTTACGTACGGCAGGACGGCATCCCAGGTCTTGTGTTCGACGTCGACGTACATAGCTAGCATGTAGGCAAGGGTTCTATTCAGGCGCTCCGTAAGACCATTCGTCTGTGGGTGGTATGCAGTTGTCCGGTCATGAATGGTTACTCTTGCCGTGCAGATTCCAGTCGGCGTAATGAGGTGTCCTCCAGCGGTTCGAATTTGAGGGCCTTCCCATGCAGTTTTAACTTTCTTCAACTGGGCGGCGATGTGTCCACTCATTACGGAGTAATCGGCCCCTGTGTCGACTAAGGCGGTGACTGCGTGGCCGTCGAGAAGCACGTCGAGGTCGGTGGTTCTTTGTCTGGCGTTGCAGTTAGGTATTGTCGTCGGATCACGGCTGCGTCGTGTTGAACTGAAACTGGAACGTCGCGTCGTCGGGTCGTCTTTCGTCGTCGTATTCTTTGATTCCAGACTTCGTCGGGACGGTGGCGTGTCGTTATGTCGTCGAAGGAGTTTCTTCGGTGTCTTCGTCGGCGGCGGAGGATCTTAGTCAGTTCGACGAACAGCAACCGCACCACAGCTCACAGAGCGGCCCCGTGCTGGGCCAGTGTATGGACGGCGCTGCGTCGATAGGTAGCAGCCTGGTGACGGCGACCGGGACGGCCGTCGAGGGCTCCGCTGAGTAGCGGCGAGGTAGTCGGCGATCGTCGAAAATCTGATCACCGGGTCAAGCGCGTCGGCTTTTATAGATCAGTCGTCGAATGTTCCAGAATAACCGCTCGGACCCGCGTGCCTTCCACAATGTTCCACACCATTCGCGTCGCGCATACATGCAATCAGGTTACATAAGTTGCGGTGAAAGACAGTGGACGGAACCTTCGATAACATTCCAGAAACTTCTCCTACATGCAGGCGCGTCCTGCGCTGTGCGATAACATTTGTTAGGCGGCGAAACATGGTAGCCCGATAAAGATAAGTACACGCGTCAATATATATATATATATATATATATATATATATATATATATATATATATATATATATATATATATATATATATATATATATATATATATATATATATAAATTGCAGCAGATAATGATAATAAATAATATTTAGGGTTTTACGTGCCAAAACCACTTTCTGATTATGAGGCACGCCGTAGTGGAGGACTCCGGAAATTTTGACCACCTGGGGTTCTTTAACGTGCACCTAAATCTAAGCACACGGGTGTTTTCGCATTTCGCCCCCATCGAGATGCGGCCGCCGTGGCCGGGATTCGATCCCGTGACCTCGTGCTCAGCAGCCCAACACCATAGCCACTGAGCAACCACGGCGGGTAACAGATAATGAGAAAATCAGGCGTTCGGAGTACCGCCTCTCGCCTCTTCATTGCAATATGTAAAAAAAAAAACTATTAGCCTCTATGTCCACTGCAGGACATAGGACTCACCCACCGATCTCCACGTAATTCCTGCCGTCCTCGACTGCGCTTTCCCTCTCTTCCATGGGTACCTATTCCTTAACTCTGGTAGACCATGGTTGGGTGGAGTAGAGGTTGAGTACCGAGCCTCTGTGATCAAGGACTCAAGTTCGAATCCTGGTCAAGGCCGCTTCATCTTCAGGCTTATAGTGGTGCCCAAAATCGGCAATAGAAATATATAAAGAAAGAAATTCTGAGAGTCAGTGTGGCTATACTAGTCCATGTGCAAGCAAATTAGGAAAGGCCCACTGAGCTTCAAAAAAAAGGGCGTTCACTCCCGAGACAAGGAATATGCCTCCCTAAGGCAGTATTCGGCCAGCCGCCATTACCTCCCTAGTCTTTCCGGCAAGCCCATGTGGATATTCCTTGCGAATTCAGCCGAACGTCAACGTTTTTATTTAGGGATGCCTTTATCCAGAGGTATGAATGGACTTCGCCTTATTCAAGAATAGATCTCCCTATATAAACGCAGGCGAGCCTATTCGAGGCACTTTACCTATAATAGATCCGTCCCTTTTACTCGTTGTGTATTTGTAACTTTACACGTTGACTTTCTGTCCGAGGTTTAGTGTGTATACGATGGCAGGGGGACGAAGATGCTCGTCTACTCCGAACCACCTTTTGTTTCTTAAATTCGGCCCTAAATAGAGCCTCCGACCATGCCAACCAGCTCAACCGACAGGTTCTCTATGTGAAAGGGACACTAAAAAGAAAAATGATTTCTCGTGTATCAGTAAGTTACCTTTCTACAATATCAAAAACACCACTGTTACCTCGATAAGAAGCTTAGTAAGACAGAAAAAGCGCAATAACAAAACACGGGTGTCGACACCTTGAAGTTCCCGCATCATCTCGCTGTCACATCATGGATTTTTACAGCGTCTTCTAGGGCCTAGTCAATTCTTTAGCGGTAAAGGTAGACTGCATTGTGTTCTAAAGGAGCCAGCGATCGCACGTGGTGAGTTTCGGGAACTTCTGCTGAGCCAACGCGGCCTAACCACGCAAATATACGTCGAAATCGGTAACGTCACAGTGGCGCCCCGGCATTGGGGATCCGGCGCGAAATTCAAAAACTGAAACTGTGACCTTTATTTTTCTCTTCCAATAATCAACCTATAATTTCGAAATTAACGACAACAGAGTTTTCAAAGAACGCTTTATCTGTCTAAACTGATTTAGAGCTTGTTTTAGCGTCCCTTTCATTAAACATCGAAGCGCTCTTGATGGCAGAGGTCCCGGCGCGAGTCGTAGCGAGCGCATTGGGGCATCGCAGTTACGGGGAGGCTTTGTTGGGCCGACTTGTCGGCCGGCAGAAAAAGAAAAAAAAAATAAGAAAGTAAGAAAGATAGAAAGAAAGAAATAAAACAAGAAAAAGAACAAGTGCACGATGTCACCGTACGCGACGCGATGGCAAACAACCGGCCGCATCCTGCGGAGGTTATACAGAGACTCGACTCCGGTGTTGCTCAACTGAGTCCTTCGTCTGTGGCGTGCGCGCGCCTCTTCGCCAAGAGAGACGACGTAGACGACGCAAGATTAAGGTGACATCTCTTGGGAAATAAAAGAGGAGACAAAGGCACAGCTCCGCGTGAGGAGTCGAGAAACGAGCGTCTGCGCCTTCCCGCGAACGGAGCGCATGACCCGCGATCTTGTTTACTCCGATTTCATCCACCCCTTCTACCGCCGCGCCTCTGGACGATAGAGGGGATACTTTGTGTGGCTTTATTGTCCCGTGCCGGTCACGGGATGCGCTCGACGCGGAGCGACAGCTTCTGCGTCGGGTATGAAAAGACGGCGCACATGGCTCTGTGCGTGGCCTCCGAGACCGGGCTGCGCGCGCGCTAGGACAGTGCGCGCTCCACCATCTCAGAGGCCATGCTCCGTGGTTCGATTGGCACTCGCGCTAAAGTGTACTGTTCTAGTATACTATACTCGCACGAAGCTCGCGCACGGGAGGCCAGCGAATGTGTCAGAGCAATTGCTTTTAGGACTATGTGTTACTGCTTATTCCTTTTTTATTTTTTTGCGCCTCTACCATTCTGTCTTTCTCTCCCCAGTTTCCTTCCCCACGCTGAGTAGCATGTCAGCGATGTCTATATGTTGACTAAAATCTCCGCCTTTCATTAAAGGGCTCTTTCTCGCTCTCTCTCGCTCTCTCTGCTGAAATGTGTATTTGCCGCTAAAATAGACACACGCGCATAAAGAAAGAGAGAATAGACAGCGTATTGCGTACACAAATCCCGGGTCAAAATGTGCGTGCGCAAAACGCTATGAAGTGTTTTCCGGAGCACCTTTTAGTGTGCACCTAGCCCCTATGAAGTGTGCGCTTAGCACCTTTTTAGGTGCTAGGCGCACCGGGCGTCACCTCACGATAAAATTCACCCTATACCAGCGGTACATTACGCCTCCATCTTGCCGCCAATGCTTCTAGACATCTTTAAGCGCACTTGGCACACGGGCAAAACCTGGAGCCTTGCCCTATAAACGCGCTTGTATATCGTCTTGTAACCTTTACACCGACGTATACTCTTATCGCCCGATGGCACTTCAAGGTCGCTCAGGAAAGCTCGCTGAGGAAAGGTCCTTCCAATAGCCCGCATTTGGTGTTGATAAGCAGACGCCTGGAAGTCTGTGGTGCTCACCTCTAGCTATCACAGATCTCGGGATTCAGAAAGGGTGGCAGTGTCGTCAGCCTTGGCAATTAACTTTATCGAGAACAAAGAAACTGCGCGTTGCGTCACTATCGCCGCGTTCGTCCATATCGCGGCAGCATTCGACAGCGTGGTTCGTGACGCGTTCCTGCGCGTTCTAAGCTATACATATGAATTGTTGACCGTATGTACTGGTGAATCTCCAACCGCCTTACCGACCGACAATTCGACACGACATCACATGTCGGTAGGTGCCACCACGTCACGAAGGGGTCGCGTGCCGTTCGACAAGGTTATTAAGCATCGAGTGCTTTGCTTATACGCCTGGTTCGCACGACATCGCGAAAGGCGTTCACCCATCTGTTGAAAGTTACTTCCGCTCTCAAGGTGCAATACTATCGAACGCAATCTAACTACATTGATATGTTATACGGTTGATAAAAAAAGCCCGATAACCTGACCCTAAAGGTGTCTAAACTGTTCTTACTAAGCGCCAAATGTTGAGCATTTCCCTATTAGTTGCGTGGAAAGTCATAAATTCTTAGGCGTGATCTCCCGATAGACTGCTGACGTGGGCACCACATTTTGAAAATTTTAGGCACAAAACTCGAGGCCCTGATTCGACTTCTCCTGCGGAGGTCTAGACATGGTCTTTCCGATTACGTTTTGAATCATCTCCACGAATGACCACTACTGGTCTATCACCGCGGGTACGAAAATGTCGAAGTGGAGTCGTATCCTATGCAGCGCATCGAACTATACCTACAGTCTGGAGTTCAAGTCGATGTTGAGCGCGCTACATTAATTGTGGCGCTACATGCTTAAAGGGAAGCTTTAGCGTGAGGCCAACTCCGATTCCGCCTATTCAAATATGTGTAAAACGCTGAAATGTCTTCATGAGACAACCACTAAACCGATGACAATGAAATTTGTTGCACTTGAGAGAGAAAGCTAAATTTTAGTTGCTCTAGGAAGAATAATCTTCATTTAGACCCTGTAATTTTAATGCGAATAGCATTCTTTGCCTACTTCAGCCGTATTGAGCCTATCTATCTATCTATCTATCTATCTATCTATCTATCTATCTATCTATCTATCTATCTATCTATCTATTTTACGCCAATCCAGCGGCCCCGGCTGTCTACCTGCTTGTGACAATAGGTAAATGTGCTCCTGGTCGTGATGCCGTCGTGGTCATTCATTCTCGTCATTCCAGCGTCGTGATATCTTACTCTCGCCATGCCGTCGTCTTCACACCTTCTACACTGACCCAGTGACCCAAGTTGTTGAATAGTTTGGACCACAACTTATGAACGTGACGGCGTCGTGGCCGTTGTATCGCCGTCATTCCATCTTTGTCATTTGACACTTGTCATGCCGTCGTCGTCGCGCCTTCCCCACCGACCCAGTGACTCAAGTTGTTGAATAGCTTGGGCCACAGCTTATGAACGTTACGGCGTCGGGGCCGTTGTATCGCCGTCATTTCAGATTTGTCATTTGACACTTGTCATGCCGTCGTCGTCACGCCTTCTACACCGACCCACTGACCCAAGTTGTTGAATAGCTTGGGCCACAGCTTATGAACGTGACGGCGTCGTGGCCGTTGTGTCGCCGTCATTCCAGCTTTGTCATTTGGCACATGTCATGCCATTGTCGTCACGCCCTCATAGTCGTACAGTCGTCGTGCGTTCGTTGTCACACCTCCACAGTGATGCCGTCACGGTCATTCAGTGCTCGTCGTTCCAGCTCCGTGATCTAACTGTCGTCATGCTGTTGTCACGCCTTCAACTCTTGACACTGTGGTCAAAGATAACTAACAGCTCGGGCCGATAGGTACGTGTTCGGGGTCACGATGCCGTCGCGGTTGTTACATCGCAGTCATTCCAGCTTTGCTATCCGACTCTCGTCGTGCCGCCGTTATCACCGTCCGCGGTTGTCACACAGGTGTCGTCATTCCGTCGTCGTCATGCTGTCGCTTTATGACTGTCAGCGCGTCAGTGACGTCATCCAATTGTCACGCTGTCATAGTCATACCGCATTCGTCGTCGGTGGCACGACGAGAGTCGGATGTCGAAGTTATCATGACGACGTTAAAACGACCGCGACAGCATCCCTATGTCTGTATGACAACGAACGCATGACGACGATGTAGCGATCACGATGGCATGACAGCGGCATGCGGACAACGGGACGACGACGAGTGTATGATCACAGCAGCGTGATCACCACTTCAGTTCCGTCATCCAGTTCTCATGCCTCCGTCGTGCCGCCATCGTCATACGCCCTTGTCGTTCGATCGATATAATTATTTCGTCATTTCATTGTCACTGCGTCGGCGTCACACAGTCATCGTTATGCCTCCTTCTGATGGGCCAAATAGGGAAGTGAGTGCCATAGCAAGGTGGGCGGGAGGAGGGACGATGTTGGAGTATGTGGCATTTAACTGAAGCAACGGAAGTCTCAGAATTACTACTACACGTGGTAGATAAACTTGACTTCAGCAATATGGTCTGTCGCTATACATTGCTCGGTTGCTATTCAAATTAGCCTCAACAGTCATCGTGAGATGAGTTCCGCCGTAATATTTTCTACTACAGAAAATTTGTTTCGGAAACAATTGAAACAGGAAGTTTACAAATCCGTAACTCTGCACCAAACACCGATATCGCAGTTATGTAAACTGCATCTGTTAGAGCACCTAAAGCGGGCAAATGTGATACATGAACTTCTATCTTACGTGAATTTTCTACAATTTTTACCGGGGTATTGCAAGAATTGTACTCACAAGCTAGTGGTGTACTTCAAAGTGGCGTATAATTCTTCAATTTTGCCCGCTTTAGATGTATTATTAGGTGCAGTTTATATTGCGATATCATTTTTTCATTGCTGAGTTACAGTTATAAACTTGATAGTTTAGCTTTAGAAATTTTGTCATTTTCAAGAATTCTCGTAAGGAATACTGACGGCTTAAATGAAAGACTTGCTTACTGTAGTCATTGGATTATAATTTATCCATATAGATGCAAAAAAACGCATCGAAATCGATGCAGTGCTTGCTTAGAAAAACGATTTCTCCACTTCCTTGTATCTAGATAGGAGCTTCCCAGCTAAAGCTTCATTTCAACATCTGGCCCTTCCATTTCTTTACTATTGACAGCCTCATTGCTCTGGGAGCTCTGTACAAATACCTACAGGATTTCATGTGCTTCTCGCAATATACCTCGTCGAAATTGCTGATGATATTGTCGTATACTTATCCTTGATCGCGTACCCGTCAAGTTCCTTATGATGCATCATACCTGATTCGTGGCTTTAATGTTTCCTTAGTCGTTAAATGTGTGTCTTCAATCTTTCTCGCGTTATGTTTTTGGATACCGCTTGCCCTTTTCTTATTGATCGATTTAGCTAGTTTAGCCAGTTCTAGCCGACCTCTGTGGCCCGCAGCTTTCCTCTTCTGACGTTTATTAGTAGGTTTGTCGTTACTTGTTGCTGAGAGGCTTGGCACTTTTTTCCTGTCTGGTTTCCTGTCTGATAAAGTCCGACTATGGGCTGCGCAATTATTCTGGCGAAGTTTTTTGCACTTTTCCCTTTGACTGTTAAAACAGGTTGGCCCGCTAGTTTCTCACAATATTTCCCCTCTTTCTTTCTTCAATTCGAGGCTTTATTCGTGGCCCTCGATGGCCTGTGTTCACTACACGTTAACCTAGTACCCTATACCTCAACATCCTGAACGTTGTTTGTGTTGGTATAGACCAGTCTGAAGGCTATTTCTTCTTTGGTTTTTCCCCTTTGGGGTTTTTCCTTGTCAACTGCAGAAGGTAGTATTCATAATTCACGAACTATTTACTTTTCCGCTAAATACCGACGCCCAGCATCGCACGGACACCCCATAAGTCAACATGAGTCAGAATTACAAGCCTCAACTCGTCATCTAGCCAAATATAGCAGCGCTTAAACACTACCGATGACGAATTGGCCTTCGAACCGAATAGTCACCACATACGTCAATATGGAAATCTTTTGAACGGTTTTCGAATATTTCAAATCTCCAACTGTGCGAGATCGAGCATAACATCGGCGCAAAAGTGCGATAAAATCCATCCTGGCTGTCATAGCCGATATAAAACGCCATAAGTTACGTGGTGGAGTATATACTATACATCGCTCAGGGGGACAGATTTCTCCCGCTAGAGCGCTATCATTCGCGCTCGCCAATGAGTCCCGGGTATGCGAATGAACCGCTTGTTTGCTTTAACGCTCAAATTGTGCTTCTATTAAACAACGCTTTATTTCGTGCGATGGAATGCGATAAACTTGCAAACTTCGTTAATATACTAAGACGTCAAGATCTTTTTATGCCAAAAGTGAGAAAGGGCTGTTCATTACTAGAAAATTATTCGCAAAGTACGCAATAGTCGATTCGCTTCTGGCACTACAGTAAAACCTCGTTATAAAGAAGTTGAAATGGGAGCCAGAATTACTTCGTTATATCTATGACTTCATTTTATCCACTATTGCATGTCATCATCATCATCATCATCATCATCATCATCATCATCATCAGCCTGGTTACGCCCACTGCAGGGCAAAGGCCTCTCCCATACTTCTCTAACTACCCCGGTCATGTACTAATTGTGGCCATGTTGTCCCTGCAAACTTCTTAACCTCATCCGCCCACCTAACTTTCTGCCGCCCCCTCCTACACTTCCCTTTGCTTGGAATCCAGTCCGTAACCCTTAATGACCATCGGTTATCTTACTTCCTCATTACATGTCCTGCCCATGCACCCATTTCTTTTTCTTGATTTAAACTAAGATATCAGTAACTCGCGTTTGTTCCCTTACCCAATCAGCTCTTTTCTTATCCCTTAACGTTACACCTATCATTCTTCTTTCCATAGCTAGTTGCGTCGTCCTCAATTTAAGTAGAACCATTTTCGTAAGCCCCCAGGTTTCTGCCCCGTACGTGAGTACTAGTAAGACACAGCTGGTTATAAACTTTTCTCTTGAGGGATAATGGCAACCTGCTGTTCATGATCTGAAAATGCCTGCCAAACGCACCCCAGCCCATTCTTATTCTGATTATTTCAGTCTCGTGATCCGGATCCGCAGTCACTACCTGTCCTAAGTAGATGTATTCCCTTACCACTTCCAGTGCCTCACTACCTATCGTAAACTGTTGTTCTCTTCCGAGACTGTTAAACTTCTATTGCATGTACTGCACTATGAATCGTTAGAGCGATTTTAAGGGGAATTTCACTTACTTTATTATATCTGTTATTTCGTTATATCCTGTTTCGTTAAAACAAGGTATGACTTTATTCAATTTGATTTCTGTTCTGTCTCGAAAGCTTCTATATTCGCACGCCCCCAGTAACAAAACTGTGATAGATGCGTATGTAGATGAAATCATAAGTAAGCAGAATCGGCAGGTATCACAAGATCGTGTAGCATAGGTAGGCAGCATCGGTACATCATAAGGTCGTAACAGTTCGCGAGTGACCTTATGGGAAGTTCTTGTAGTTCACGTGAATGTCGATCGATGATAAAATGCTATAGTGCTTTCGCATTACAACTAGTCGCGCAGGTGTGGCATGAAGATCTGCAGTTCTTATTTTCTTTAATTACAGGCGAGCTCGTTGTTATCAAAGCCTTTACTGCACCACGTTGTCAGCGTAAAAAGCGGTTATTTCGATGAGGGTCTCGTAAAATGGATCTCTGCATGCCTCGACGCTCAGCGTCTGCAACTCTGCCAATGCAGTCGATAAGAGAAGCTGCTTTGTGAGAGGCGGTGATAAGCAAACCTATTGAACGCGTTTGATTACGTAACCTGTGTTTTCATTGTCTTCTTACCTCGGCGACTCATCAGATTCCGCTGGAAAGATAACAAATGTTGCCGCTGCAGGCACCACATTTAAGGATGACCGACAGTTGGGAAGATCTAGAAAATAGAGTACGCCTTGCGATAGACAGCGGTCAATTAACGTGTGCTCATCTGGTCACGAATATCATTGCTCGCGCAAGTCTCTACAAGAGTTGCGGTACGACATGGAGGAGGGCGTCGAAGCACCGAAGATGCAGAATGGTATATCTCCGTCGCGCACCAATTTTAGGGCTCCCGTAAAGCGTGCCTTAAGTAATATTTGCTAAATCAGCTCTGCGGAAATCCGCTAATCACGTGCAAGGTGTTTCGTAAAAGAAAACAAATTACCATCCGCCGGAGATAATCACGAGAGCAGAAAGGAAACCTATGCGAATTTCTAAGAAAGCTACGCACTTCGTCGTGGTCCGGGGATTGAACTCGGGAAAACCTAAGAACCCGGGAACCCCTAAGACAATCTGTGCATTGTCTTAAATAAATCAATAAAGAAAGAAAGAGAAAAAAAGAAAGAAAAGCGCTTTTATTTTATTTTTACGGGCGCGGTCGCTCTGCCATCTGAACTAACCTGTACGATAGCAAATCACAGAACGAGACCCAATGAGTCGAAAACTCGAAGCACATGGGCACTGAATATGGAAAATCCGTAAGAGAGAGAGAGAAAAAAAAAATTCGCAGTTCCGCTCAAAAGGCGAGGCACCGATTGCAATAACAAATTAGTAAATAGCTGTACGAAGTAAGGATAGTAGTTTTGTCTGCCGTGTAAACTTGTAAGCATTCGCTTACGAACTAAATTAACACTGATAAAATGTGTAAGCGTGACTCAACGAGGACGTAGAAAGAAACAGACGCACAGAGATAGCGCTCTCTTTGTGTGTCTGTTTCTTTCTACGTCCTTGTTCAGTAGCGCTTACACATTCTATCATGGATTCAAACCAACTAGCTCACCAACGTGTTTTAACTAAATTAACCAGCGCGGTATCACGCGCGCACAGGTTAACATGAACCAACGCCGTTGCATGAACACATCTCGCTCGAATGACAGCGGAGACTGTGAAATGCTGGAGTTAGGAATCGCGGCAGCAGCCACGAGCCAATTGACCTCCGTGCATCTGTCGCTTCAACGCGAACGAAACGTCGAAAGCACAGCGCATACGAAGCTACCGGCACTATTGCGCACTCTGCAAACATTGCAGATCGCTTTGAAGATGGGGCCCGCGTGGGCGTGTACTTTGGCCACGTCGCAGGTCGCTTTCAAGACACACGAGCGCCGGCAACGTGTCTCTACGGCGTCCACCAAAGGCATCTACTACGGCGTCCGCGATTCGCGTGGTCAACGCCGTAGTAGACGCCGCTGTTGTCTCCACTGTGTACAGAGTGGCGGGCGAGGATGACAGCGAGGTCTCGAGGCACCCTAGCAACCGCCGGAGAAGAACGCCCCTCCTCCCTCGGCTGAGCCCCTTGCTTCGCGCGCCACAAAAGAGGGCATTAGACTTCGGCCTCGCACGGCCTCTGCCCGACCGCCGGCCATCGCCCCTGGATGATGCTGACGTCTGCTGCCTGAAACCTACTCTCCCTTTCCCCCTCTATCCTCTCATCTTTCTTTCCCCGCCCCCATTCCCCATTACGCTGCGCCGTGCTCCCATATGGGCTGCAGAACTGAGCGTATTTTCCCTCTCCCAAATCACGAAGAAGAAGAGGGCATTCATCTGGGCGGCGTTCCTCGCTCGCGCACGCGAGATTGACTGCATTCGCCGGCTCACCCTCACACGCTTTCACTCATACGGACCCTCACGGCGACGGCGACGGCGACGGCAGAAATGCGCCTGGCGTGTCCACTTAATTGCTATCGCAGTGAAAAGAAAAAGAAAGGAGCCTCAACTAGGCGCACGTTCGGTTTGCTACCCTATGCAAGAAAGAGATTAAGGGATGGAAGGAAAGGCCGCAGACTACGTCAGACGAATTGCAATGCGTGGCGTAACGAGAATTTGGTGGCACTTTGGGCATATTGTGATCTTCAAAAACGTGAACTTGTTTTGTTTTTTCCCAAGACAAGATTAATGCATGTACGTAGGCGGACTGCAATACTTACTTGTCAAATATTACCGTTCAAAGCGGTGAATAGTGAAACTAGACGGTGTCAACGCAGTCGTCTGCTGGGTCTACTTGTATGTACTGTGCCTGTTCATTTAAAACGTTCAGCTTGGCTATGGATTCTGTATTAGTGTAGTAACTTGTGAGCTGGCATATTATTGCACGTCAAAATAACGCGGCGCCAGAGCCACTTCGAAGAAAGAGAGAGAAAGAAGAGAGGAAAAAAAGATCGCATCATGAAAAGCTTTATCGGAATACAGCGGGAATGGGGAAATCCCTTTTCTTGGCAATTCGACTGGACAGAATTTGATTAGGTTTGCTGCATTTGAACGGAAGAGCTGAAATCTACAGATTCTCGTACGTGAATAAAATTTTCATCTACTCCTTTCAGTTTTTTTTTCTTTCTTCTTTTTGCAAATATTGCTGAAAATTGAATAAATTAACAAAAGCTGATACAGAAAAATAGGAAACGGTGTCACAATTCTCAGAGCTCCGCCTATTGGGACATTTATAAAGCGGACAAAAGTGTTGAGTTACGCACACCTCTGACTCATAGCGGGGTAACTTGTGATTATGACTTTTGCAAAATTCACATGAGCAATGTGACTTTTCGCGCAATTTGTGAATTAATGCGCATTATATTTATTCAGCATTAGACAATCTTGCATAATACATACCATCTACATATATCCGTCCCTTGTCCAGAGTTACGGAGCTGCATACTGCGAGTTTCCATTTCTTTATAACTTCAACTAACTTTTTTCTCAGCTAGCTTTTTAGTTCGTTATACTTTCTTACAATCAGTATAATTCAGCTTTCTTTCTTAAATACGAGTTTCGTCCTAATCGGTTCGGCAGTCGTCTATTGAGAGTCTTTCTTTGAGAGTCATCTATTGAAGGCAGGACAGCAGCGTGATGTACGGAACTTTATCAAACTCCATCGTTCGAGATAAATGCAAGAAGGCATGCTTGTCACAGTCACCGATTCCATGACTGCCTCATAAAAGCACCGTGTTCCAGTATACATGGGCCAAGCAACAAGTGTAAGATATTAATAAAGGGATAATGAGACATCCACCCAATCGTAGCAATTGCTACAAAGAAAGCCCATACGAGTTTCTCAGAGAGAAAGCCCGGTAGATGAAGAAAAATTCGCAGAACTATTACCATCTCAGCTAACCAGGTGGCTAGCAGGTGGCAGGGCGAAGTCGAACTTGTCAACAACTCGAAGCAAAGGCAAGAGTTTGACGTAATAGTTATGCGGAAACTCTCAAGGTGGAGAGAAGTAATCAATAAAGTGAAAATGAGACATCTACCCTATCGTAGAAATTGCTACAAAGAAAGCCTCGTAGTTGAAGAAAAATTCGCAGAACTATTACCATCTGAGCTAACCAGGTGGCTAGTAGATGGCAGGACGAAGTCGAACTTATCAACAACACGAAGCAAAGGTAAGAGCTTGACGTAATAGTTCTGCTGAAACCCGCAAGGTGGAGAGAATTAATAATGGGAAAATGAGAAATCCACTCAATTGTAGCAATTGCTACAAAAGAAGTCCATACGAGTTTCTCAGAAAGAAAGCCCGCAGTTGAATAAAATTTCGCAGAACTATTACGTCAACCTGTAACATATATGTAAAAGAAGTTTGCGTTCCACATTCTGAGTTGTGCGCAGTTTTCTTTGAAAAAGAAAGTTAGCCACGACCGCACCTTTTCACGCAGATTACATGTATTCGGCCTGCGGATATCCGCATTGTTAATGGTAAAGAATGTAATAATAATTATGATGAACACTAGCGGCAGGTTATTAAATAGGGGCCAGGAAGAAGCCATGTGCGGTGCTCTGCGGTCAGGCATTACATTTAAGTTCGCCTCACAGGCACATACGTATTATATACTTCTGTGTAAATTCCAGCTGCCTTCCGCGCAGGTTTCAGGCCGCTCGCAAAACGCTATTGTCTGAAGAAGAAGAAAGACATTCTTGGGCAAGTACACTTGTGTCTGCTGCACTTGTAAGCGAAACAATGAAGCGCAGACATCCGCCGTCGAGCAGCCAAGAACAAGTTGATGTATGCGAGACTGTCATATATGACTGTCCAATTGAAAACCTAATTTTTCTTCCTTCGAAAACCAGACCCTCCGAAGAGGCGCGACGCGGTTGGCCTCACGCCAAGATGGCGAGCCAACGCCGAGCCGCTTGGTAACAGCTGTCGTCCGCAATGTCAAAGTTAAAAAGAAACTCGCCGTTAGATCTGGAACAGCAGTTTTTCAGCGTGTGTTGCAAATGCAAAATTTCGTAGATGAAGTATACAATCTATTGTTACTTTTACACATCTGGGTAATTAAATGTTTGCGCTTATTCCAATACATTTACTCCTACACTTTCGGGACGACCTTTATGAAAGGTTGACGTGCAGAACGTTGCTCGTTCGTTATACGTACTGTATAATACTTGACAGGAGTATGTCTGTCTTATGCCAGCCTTCGCATGGACATCGTGTAACTAACGTGCGATAACTGACCAAGGACGAGCAAAAATCCGCAAGGACATCTGAAATTACAACAGTATCTCAGATCACGTGATAATGATGACGGATGTGTGCATGTCAAGTGGGAAGTTTTGTTCACGAGTCCGTGCCGCGCGATCGACAGCATAAATGTCGACCTCTTTTTGTAACGGTGGGGAAAGAGCATTGATGTGCGAGTCCCGGTGTCTTTAAGATATCGGAACAATGCGGCTCGTTTGGTGTCCTAATTGCTTTGCTGCCATACAGCGTATGTTCTGGAAAACCGCAGCACGTGCATGTTTGCGGGCGCGCACGTCGTGTCGACATCCGTTCGTGTAATAATTCTATTTCGCATAATACGTGATGCTGCAGCAATTCACACACAATGTTCGCCTACTCTTTTCAGAATCGGCTTCCCTGTCATGCTGCTGACGACGGCGATCGCCTCACTGTGGCTGCTCTTCTGCCACGTATGGCTGCAGTGGAACACCTAGGCCACAACCTCAAGACTTTAGGATTAATAAACGAAATAAACACTTTGGAACACCTTTGTATATGGCAAAATAAGAAACCATTCTCTTTATATCGACAAACTGCGTCCTGGGTGTGTGTCTCTGTGGGTCCCAACAACGTGGTGTCTGTACATGGATCAAGCGACGAGAGGCGCGGGACGGTCACAGCTCGTAGAGCAGATACCTCCGCAGCACGCTGGGCAGCACGTCGAGTGACAGCACCTGCTTGACGAGTTCGGGTCCCACTACACCGAGCATCCTGCGCACACACAGTCTGGCCTGGTGCTTGAGCGGCTGAGGCCGGGCGGCGAGCGCCACCAGACCTTGCTTGGCTTCGGGTCCTAGCAACAGTAGCGAGCGTTCGACTGCGGCGCGTGGGCACGCCTCGGCGGCTTCGAGCACGGCGTCCAGTGCCTCGCCGCGTAGCCCGCGCACGGCGCGCAGAATGCCCAGCGGGTCCTTGGCCTGTGGCCGCAGCACCACGCGCGCGCCGTAGCGCAGCAGCAGCCGGACGAGCTCGCCGCGAGGCTCTTCCTCCTGGCCGCACAGGTACTCGCCCAGCGGGGGTTGCACCAGGGGCGCGCCCCTGTCGCCGGACTCGGACGCGTACGTCAAGCCGTTGGGGTCGGCGCCTCGCTCGAGCAGCAGCCGCACCAGAGCTTCCCGGTCCCGACAGCGCTCGGACAGCGCCAGGTGCAGCGGCGAACCGACGATCGGCGAGCCGGCGTTCACGTCGGCGCCTGCGTCCAGGAGCAACCTGACAGCCGCCAGGTCGCCGCGCAAGATGGCGAAGTCCAGAGGGCTCGGATGCCTGTAGCCGGCCTCCATGCGCGCCTTGGCACCGTTGTCGAGCAGCAGCCGCACGATGGACAGGTTTCCGGAGAGCACGGCGTAGTGCAGAACCGTGCGGCGATCGTGGCGTTCGGGCGCCATGGCGTTCACGTTGGCGCCGTACTTGAGTAGCAGCTGCACGGCCTCGAGCCCGTGGGGGTGCCGGGCAGCCTTCATGAGGGGCGTGAGGCCGCCGCGGTCGCGGGCGTCCGGCTCGGCACCGTAGCGCAACAGTAGCTCCAGGAAGGACACGTTTAAGGGACCCACCAGGTTGATCTCGGCGCCGAGGAAGTAGCGCGCGTTTGGGTTGGCTCCGTGGCGTAGCAGCATGTCGGCGCACTCGTAGTGTCCGTTCTTGACGGCCAGCCGCAGCGGCTCGTCGGCCAGCGTGGCCCTGGGAGGATTGCCCAGCATCGGCTTGGTGGTGTTGGTGAAGCAGACGCGCGCTCCGCCCTGACGCACCAGCGTCTCGGCCGTGTGCAGGAAGCCCCGCTCGGCGCACAGGTGCAGTGCGGTGTAGCCAACGTCGTCCATCGCGTCCACATCGCATCCGCGCACCAACAGCAGCTGCACGGCCTCGTCGTATTGCTGGTAGGCCGCATAGTGCAACGGTCGCAGCCCCTGAGTGACCGGCTCGTTAACGCGGGCACCGCAGGCAAGCAGAATTCGCAGCTCGTCGAGTGGCGCTAGCCGAATGATGGAATCGGCCAGCTCCCGCTGAAGCGTCTGGAGACAGGGTGCCGTCGGCATGGCACGGCGGTTCTGCACGAACGTCTGTTCCTACGCCAAGTCTCAGCTCAAGTGCCTCTGCGCAAAGCCGGGTCTACCGTCTTATTTCGGGCGGCACTTTTTTAAGAGCGTCGCTCACGTGGCCGTGGTTGTCCGAGTTGCTTCCGGTGTGCCAATCGCTCTTGACCGCGGTTTGCGGCAACCACGCGGCGAGCGGCAACCTTGGAGTCTCCTGCAAATAGCCTCTGGCGGGGGGCCACAGCCCGTTCCTGTTTACGGCGCGGCAGCACGTGAGCGACGCCGGTCCACGTGATTTCTTCGCGGAAGACGCCATGCCGAGGGTCAACGTCTGTTGCCAAGCGCACCGCCCGACTTTGGCTATTCCGAGCGCGGCCTCGAAATTCGGGATACAGCCCTTAGAAGCTGACGACACCAGACAGCGCAGGTGGATGTCAGTCTCCAAGCGTCCCGCACTCTAGTCGGTGGCATCCGAAAGTTGCTGCTGCTTACGGTAGTCTGCTGTACGATAGAGCGCATTTTGTTTAACTAAATACTAACGAAAGAAAAAGTGAAGCGATGTCGTTTGTAATTGGCTGTTGTGAAACTACAGCAACTAACGCGTTCGCACCTTTATTAAGCGCAAGCGCATTCAAGCCATTCGGACTATGCAGCGTGTAGGCGGAGTCAGCTACACGAGGTAAATACCTGTTTATGAAAAGGGCACGGAGAAGTCCGGACGACCGAGAAGCTGACGGTGCTCTGATGAGAACTAGAACCGCTCCCCGCGACGCCCAGCGGCAGCGCGGCGAACTCACTTTCCACAGGTGCAACCAGATGGCAGCGCGTCTGCTGCAGCGTTCCACTTGGCCTGTGCACGTCGGCGGTCAGCTACCACCGCAGCTCACGTCAGTGTCTACTTTTTATGACGTGTGTTGTATGCGGTACAAGAAAAAACGCCGTTCGTCTTCGCAGTGAACTTGGAAGATCATCAGCAATGACCCACGCATCGTTTAGGATACATATCGTCTGAAAATAGGTGAGTACGCGTAGCCTCGGAGTAGGCTTTCCGTGCGCACGGTCTCCTTGCCGCGCGTGGCTCGATAGGAAAGAAGGCTGCTCTCTGGCCGACTCTTGCCGGCGCATCGAAGGTCGCCACACCTCCCTCGTACGTAGCAGTGGAGTTGACTTTCGACCCTGCGAGGGCGTTCGGCACGCGGAACTCGAACCGTGGTATGGACCGCCTGCTGTTTCGAGCCGCATGTGCAGGCCTCGAGTTTCCTGCTGCGCGCGGCTGCGTCACTCAGGCGGCCAAACTGAGCACTCCCGGCGCTACGCTTACCTCCCGAGCGCCAGCAAGACAGGAAAAACATGGCGTTTTCCCAAGTGCGCCGCGGCTCCGCGCTCGTCTTCCCCTCACCTGCGCTTCTCGGCGGCAACCAGTTTGTTTGTTTGCGTCGGTTTTTCCGTCGAGCGACGGAGCTGTGCGCCACGCCGATCGTCCTGCTCTCAGCTTCAGATGCGCCTTGCCCACTGGACAGCCATCGGCGCAACGTAGCGAGTCGCCTGCTTAATCGCGGTGAGCCACTCTTGTGTATTCGTAGCCCGCTTTTGCCTTGGATGCGTAGCTTTTCTTTACAAGAAAGAGCTGATGCTTTTTATTCAGTGTTTTGTTATTGTGATTGCGGTATTTACTCAAAGCAATCCATCCGAGGCTGACCTTGACCCCAGAGTGTCCCCCAGTAGCTGATCGAGCGTCGTCGAGACTCGGCATTTCTTGCTGGCGGCGGAGCTCAAGGTCGTGCAGCTTTGTCAATTTAATGCACTTCGATCTAAGCCCTTTCTTCGATCCGCGCCGCGTCGTTTCTATTCCGAGCGCATTCTAGCAGACATGTGGCCAGTTCTTATGGCAGACAGCGGGTCTGGCGCTCGCAAGCCCACCATAAAACCTTCGCTGAAATAGCGGCGTGTTGAACAACGAAGTACATCGAAAGAATTCCGTTAACTTAGAGAAAGCCCCGGGGTTTGCGAACGATGCACTTCCCATGCTCGTGCATTGCTGTTTCACCCACGTCATTCTGCGTTAGAACAAACGATGTCAGGAATAGTTAGGAGATTGCGGCGCAGGTTTAGTTTCGGTTGCACGTTCAGGCAAGGAGGGCACGAGTGTGATAACACGAATTTAATTCACTGGTTGTTACTGGGCCGAATCGGCTGTGACATGAGTACAGTTCAGCGGATATCGCCGTGCATTCTGTACCTAGGCAAAGCTGCGGAATCAACAGCCGTTCGCACGGAGAACAGCTGTGCGCGCTTAAGTGCAGCGCAATGCTCTCTTGCACCGCTAACATCCACATCGGCGTAGTGGTTATCTAGAGCACCCCCTCCCCGCCCTCAGGCAACAGGCCGGTACCCTCTGTTCTTTTTTTTTTTCCTCATTCTTTCTCTCTCGGAAGCTTCTCTCTCTTTTTCGTGACAACGTGCTAAAGACTGGAGCTACGTCTTTTTTTCTTTTTCCTCTCTCTCCTTTTGAGTCGGCTCTGCACTAGGCCTTTTTTCCCGAAGCTCGCTATCGAGCGACCGGAGAGGAAGTGGGAGCCATCTCTGTTACCCGCGGCGCGTTCTTTCCTGTCGGTCCTGAAGTCGAATGATCGGCCTCGCGCGCTATGGGCTAGTGGCGAGACCGAGGGCTCAAATCAGCCAGCTCAAGGTGACGCCCGCGCGCTCTTTGATCGAGCGCGGTCTCGCCATCTGCTTTGATAACAGATGTGTTCGCAGCGCTGTTTACCCCGTACTGTTGCCCGGAAACTGCGGTGGTCTGGCAATGTGGCGATCAATGCGCACCGAGCCCTTTAGCCGACTTCGTCCGGCGAGCGCCGGGAGCAGCAATCAAGCCCGCTATTGACAGTCGGTGAATGGCTGTCTGATTACTGCCCTGCGTACTGCATGGCTAAATATACGTCGCACGCTGCCTCGTGTACTGTCACTCCCACGCATCCCGCCTTGGGCGAAAGAAAGTCCAGAGCTCGTTGGCTGCGTTTACGATTTCAATGCGTCCCTGTAAACCGATGTGTGGCGCTTGGAGGAAGCCTGCAAGCGCGGCTCATCCCTGTGCGCCTTGATGCAGACCGAACGGTGGCATTGGCGTCGTGCGACCTCTGCATTTGCCCGCTCTCTCAGTGCGAGGAGCCAGCTGTACCAGTCAGTCACTTGTAGAAGAGAGGGGGCGGCAGAACATTAGGCGCTGTATCCTTCTTAAGCCATTGCGTATTTACTCGCTAAATGTGTACAACAACGCAGTCACAAAGCGCTTGATAATAATTGGTAAGTATTTTCTTCTTTTTTTTTTTTCATGCAGTTTACCTATTTTTGAGACTCGGCTGTAGTGCAGTGAACAACATCGTGACGTCACAGACTAGGCGTGAGAACGTTCTTTTAAACGCGCAAAAGTTCGCTTCGGTTGCATAGCATTTCTTGCTTACCGTGGCCAAGCAGCGCACCAAGGAGCGAAAAATACGCAGCTATGCGTCGCTGTTGTGAACGCTTAATTAACAGTCATTAGCAGATGCCACCGTCGCACTTCTGTGGTTCAGCATGCAATGACGTCAATATAGCGTCGCTTTCTTCTCTTCTCCCTTTTCCTTTTGAGAGAGGGAGATATACAACCATTATTGTGTGGAAATAAAACTATCGTATTTACACGATTGTTACGTGCAGCTTTTTCAATAAGTGCATTCAAGTTTGCATGTGTGTTACAATTGTAACTAATTCTACTCTGAATCAAATACGACACTGATTCTTACTAAAGAAAACGCTCAGTGCAAGCTAGCTATAGCCATACTGCCAACGAACAGACTTTTATTTATGCCTTGGTTTGTGGTCGCCATTTTGCAGTTTGCTGTACATGTGGCATTTCTAATGCATTAACATAGATCTGAAGATGACTTTCTGTAGTTGGTAGACAGTGAAAAGGAGGTGTCGTCGGACTCCGATAGCGACTGGCCACTAAGATCCAGCTGTGTGTGTGTCCGTGTGCCTTTGTATGTGCCATAAAGTTGTTTCGGCACGGTACGAGTCGACTCGGGTTTCAGTATTTGATGTGTACTGTATAATTGGCACTAATTTTTTGGATATTTGGGAGGTAATATAACTGCATGTTAAAATTAGGTGCACAGTACAACCATGCAAATACAGTAATTAAACATTTTAATCTTGGTAACTTTCCAGAATTTTAATATTAATTATTGTTAATGGTACATTCATTGTTCAATGCCGTCGATGAGGAAGTGAGCATTGCGAGAACACTGCTGTACAGTGACCATTCAAGTAAACTCTTGGCAACTTTCTAATAAATGTACGTTCATTTCTACAGTGCCAAGGTTCTCATGAAACATTATAATGAAATTGACCATGCAATGTGATGCACGCAGCACAATTAGCTGTGAAAAAAATTACTGTGGCGATTGATCTTGTGAAATATTTAAAAGTAAAGGCAACAGTTTACTGAAGTTTTATTTCCCTTAATCCTTTGGGGGGGGGGGGGGTTGATAATTAGGTAACCTCACCGTTCACATTCATCCAAGAATTTCATATGGTCAGCTCGACAAACCTTGGAAGTGATTTTAAAAGAAACTGAAGGAAATTTTTCATTTTTATTCGGGAGTACCAAACGGTGTTCTTGGCATCGTGTGCATAAGCTCCTGCCAGACGAGATAAAAGTGTTCAAACAATAGAGAACAAGTGGTGAGAATTTTCGTCAGTTGACTTGAGATTGATGGAGGGAAGATGCAGCGTCGTAAAACTTCTCTTGTGTAGCAGTGACACCCATACCTTGGATTTGAATTTGCAGTGTGAGAGGTCAGTCTAAACTGTGCTCATCATCAGAACATTATAATTCATATTCATAGTGGCCAAATTTGCTGTGCTAAAGTTATATTCTCACTATTCAACTTCCTTAACAATTCTCCGGTACTCATTACCATACTTCATTGAGTAAAGAGCAGCATTTCCATTTGAGCTAGTTGATAGTTCATTGTACAGGGAAACAGCACAGAATTCTGACAAACACAGAGAGGCACAAGAAAGGAACACACACAGGACTTTACTTTCAACAAAATGTTTATTTTGCCAGCAGGTAGTTTTTATTCTGGTCACCACAACAGAACAAAAGAATTGTGCAGAGATACTGCTTCTCGTGTCCCTATTACAAATTGGCAGCAGTTTCTAAGAAAATGCTGGCTCTTTTTTTGGAGAAGACTACTGAAATGGAAGAAAGAAGTGGGTAGAAAAATAAAGCAACGGGAAGGCTGTTCCTATTTTCATGGAATCTCGCACAACCTTAAGAAGATAGGCCAGCATGCACAAGTGGATATTGTTTCTTCTACACTTAGAAAACTTAAATCCTTGTGCAGCCTTCCATGAGAGAGCCAAATGCAAAACTAAGCACAAACCGCTCACGTAATGTGCACAGTGGGTCTATGAGATCCCTATATCTCATGGTAATGTTCGCACAGGCCAAACTTGCCTATGCATAAACAATCCGCTTAAATGATCAGCCCTGACCTGACTGTGGTTGCAAATTTGGCTTTTATAAATGTAAGATTATTTCTAGGAAAAAATCAGCTTACAAGAGAATTTCTTGAGGCTGCCAAAATATCATGTGCAGGTACAAATTGTGTAAGCTATGCTTTTGTATCCTTGTCCAAAAAAGAGCCCACGTTTTTAGAAAACACCGCCTATTTGTGATGGGGACATGAGACGCATTATCTATGCATGATTTCCTTGTTTTCTTGTGGTGAGCAGTATAAAACTTGTCTGCCGGGGAAATAAATGTTTTGTTGAAAGTACAGCGCTGCGCGAGTCTTCTTTGTGCCTCTCTCTGCCTTCGTCAGGTTTCTGTGCTGTTCTCCTGGCGGAGTTAAAGGGGCACTTTAGTATTGATTTCTAGCTGTGCAAGTCCAATTTTCTTGACCGTGAATGGTTTTGACAACCTGCTTTAAAATGTCTCTATTTTCTGCAGATGTTGTTGCCAGTCAGTGTCGTCAGGAGGCTGAGAGTGTTCTGTGATCGGCGATAATAAGAAAACGAGGACACATCACCACATGTAAGTTGTTGTGCAGTGGCAGTGCCTCTGATTTTTGTTTGTGTGGTGGCGATGTATCTTGCAGTTTATTTGCACTCCTCTGTGTCCTAGTTGCACCTCATATTCAGCTTCATTATGCAGCTTGTGCACATGGTACTTAAGGACAAGTTGGATCGCCAGCTTTTGTGTATGGGTTGTTTTATGTGCCTGCCTTTTCACACCATGAGGCCTTACTTTCTCAGCTTTCTGTCATAACTAGAATCACCAGAGGAATGGCCACACCTGTAATATCTGCATAGGCTTTCATCTTTTTATTTTCGCCAGCCTGCCTGTCCTCTATTGAGAACTTTCGTTCCAAGGTAGGAGCTCCCATTATGACACAAGAAATAAAACAAATCATAGTTGTCTTACCTGCCTGCCACTGCAAGTTCGGGATCGCAACTTTCCTGAATGTAACAGGCTTCCTTGTTTTCAAGGTTAGAAAGAGAGCAGATGACAAGTAACCTGCCTCATAAAATCAAGAGGCACAACCAGACATCATTGAGACCGTTTATATCCAGCAGGTTCAGGTAATTGTGAGTGTAAAGTCGATGATTGCCAATGCTAAGCAACTCCAGGTGACATTCAATAGTGGGCTTTCTGTACTTGAGGACATCAGGTACTAGCGTCTGCGACCACATCACACATGCAACAGCTTCCCAGTTCCCAAGGTTTAAGCTTGTTACACTGCCATATCTGGGGCATCGCGAAGGGGAGGCTAGAAAACTGCCACACAGTGGTATAAACTCAATGAAGGTTGCTATTGTGGAAGAAGTGCTCCACACAGCTTGCACCACCATATCCAAGCATGCAGCAGCCTTTAAAGCCACATCGAGTTCATATTGAGGCTGAAGGCGTTTTGTTATTTATTTATTCATCTTTTTATTTGTTTGTGTTGTCACACAGCGTAACTTCAAGGCAGTTTTACTGGACAGTTCTTTAATACAGCTGTGAAACAGTGTACAAAATTTCATGCCATTATACCTGATTTTTGTGTGAAGTAGGGCTGCTTTTTCCTTTTAAGTCATGTTCTCAAACCCTTCGCTCACCTGATGTTTGCTGTAGTTCAGTGCAAGGTTTATGCTCTGAAATGCAGCAGGGGGTGCAAGTGGTTAAAGGTGCTCTTTCTTGCTCATTGCAGTGCCACTTGGTGACTTGTCTATCACACTTCTTGGCAAGGTCCCTGCTAATATTTTCCTCCTGCATACTTCCTATGTATTCTTTCTTTCTTTCTCTACACATTTTCCTCTCTAGCACCCTCAACACTTGGCATCATTACCATTGGCTAGCACCAAAAAGAAGGTTCTAAATCACGCCAATCAGCTCCTTCAACCCTTTATTGGCTAGTTCATTCATTTAAGGGTAAAAGTGTTACAGGAAATGGGGGGTGGTTGGTAGTAAGAAGGATGCCACATTCATGGTACCGTGCTGCGAGAGATTCCCGTGAATTGCTTATTGCACTTATTACTTCAATATCAATTCTCTACATGCTCTCATGTGCAATGAATGAAATCACCCCGACCGTATTCACTAGTGAAACCTTTGTCATCATTGCTAAGCTCTGGCTTCGATGATGGAGCATATTACTTTACACAGGCATTGAAGCAGGCATACCTTTGGCTCACTGTTTGTATTTTTTACACTAATCATCACTTTGACCTTCAGACTGTCATTACCACTTGAAAGCCCATCACATATTCCTCTGGTCACTCCATTTATGTTATGGTGCTCCTGACACAGGCAGCACAGCAAAATCAAGCCTTGTGACAAGAAGTGGAATCATGTCAGCTTCTCCTCGCATAGCAGCATGTTGTTTTCAGTGTGGTAGGCAACTTCAGAAAGCAAAGGAACCATTGAGTCCTTATGATGAAGAGTCATTGTTGTTTAACATACTGTGCATTGGCTAAGTCACACCAGTTGCAGGTTCATGCGCATTTACCAATATGCATTGCTGCACCTTGTAGCCATGCTCTCCTGTTTGCCACAACCGACATTTGCACATGCATGTCCTTCCTTGCTTGCAGTTGTGCCTGTTCTATTGGTACCATTGAAAATGCTAGCGACATCTCTGCCCACAGTGCTGCAAGCTTTGTCACCTCTTATGTTCATGCCATGGTGACTAGGAAAGCGGCGCCCATGTGTGCAAATGCAAATGCGAGTGTCGAAAGCAGGGGTGCACGACCAGAAGGCACAGCAATGAGTCTCAATTGGTGCCCACATGCACCGCTATATTTTTTCTACAACTGTACATAGGTTTGCAGAATACTCCTTCCATATGCCGCCCTCCATAGCTACCTTCTTGTGAAAATAGCAAGATTTTTGGCAATCCCTGCTTGTATTTCCATGTTTTCAATGAAGTAGCAAGGTATCAAAGCAATTGATATTTGTTTACTCAATAGCTTTTTTTTGGACAGCTCCTTTGTAGTAATATTTGTTTGTCTGTGTTGTGACACCTCTTTGCTGAGTTACTGTTTACATCCAGCTGTCAAACTCTGAGTAGTAGCTCAAGTGCTCATTGCAGGTGGATCATAATAATAGCATTTCCTTTCATTTCTGTTTACAAAGCCGCCTGAAAGTGGTATGCTCAGCCTTTGGCCTGTCTCTGTCTTGACAGAACAAAAGTAACCAAGATATTGAATTTAATTTACATAGCTGAAGTCCTTTCCTGCTGTCTATGAGTATTGAATTCATTGTTAGTGATATAGCAAAGTCATTGAGCAAACGTGAATGAAGGAGCAAAAGTGCATGAAAGTTTTAGAGCCCATGTTCCACACAGAGTTGTTATTCATGCAATTTCAGTTTAGCAACTAGTGTAAGAAATATTTGGTTTGACACTTGTTTTGTAAGCATGCCAAAAGGCCGAATTCCAAGAATAATTTCACTAAATTTTCTAGACACACAGCTCTACTATTCAGTGTCATTGGTCTCAGTGCAAGCTGCTACCACTTGCAGGCATGGTAATGCTAATATTCTTTTGGTTTTGAACTTGTCACTGCATATTATCTGTAAGCATAACCTGAATTTGAAGGTAGTGTCACTGTACTCCTACTGTTGTTTTTGGCAGACCCAGTACGCTGAACAGATAGTGCCAGTGTGCTGGCACTACACTACACTAGCATAAGGTACAGTAACCTGACTTGGTAACATCACATGTACACCAAAACTCTGTCTCTCTCTGTGTGTGTGTGTGTGTGTGTGTGTGTGTGTGTGTGTGTGTGTGTGTGTGTGTGTGTGTGTGTGTGTGTGTGTGTGTGTGTGTGTGTGTGTGTGTGTGTGTGTGTGTGTGTGTGTGTGTGTGTGTGTCCGCCCCAGGGAAATGCGTAGCTTGAAGGATTGTTTATTTCCCTCTCTCTCTCCTCTCTCTCTCTCTCTCTCTCTTTCTGTCTGTCGCTCTCTTTTAAACCAGGCAGTGCAAGGTGCACAACTTTTTCAAGTGCTTCTGTAGAAGCGAGATGCCACTTTTGCATCGCATCCACATGTAAGAAGGATATGGGCTCATTTTTGTCAGAAAGTAGAGCATTTGCGGTGGCAGCTGGAGCAGGAGATAATGTGAGGTGGTTGCAGATGTGCCAGTGGCTTGAAAGCAGCACACGTAATCATTGCCGAGTTGGAAGCCAGTTTTTTCTGGCTTTGGGCGGAAGAGAAAGACAACGGGGGAGGGGGGCGTGTAAAGGAGCGCAGATAATAAATGGAGTTGTGTGTGTGTGTGTGTGTGTGTGTGCAGGCAGGTGACCAGGCTTACAAAAGCTTGGTCTAAATGGGTTAAATAAAAGTTAGCCATAATCCCTTCAGCATAATTTGTTACTCTCTCTTACAGCGTTGCATACAAATTTTCACTTCTTAGGTACAATGCTGCAGTTAGTGGCATGTGTAGCTCCTGAGCAGCGCTTGCGTTTTGTTCTTTACCTGTTCCAAAGTCTGAACATGAGTTTCTTTCATAGTGTGTGTAACCTTACACTCATGTATACATTCAGACTGAATTGTTGCACCTTCAGTGGCCAGTTCATGTTGAGTTGTATTAACGGCAATGTCAAGATGCAAAATAAGTTTTCAATGTCCACTTAAAATGCACATGTGTACCAGCGTTGGGAAATGGTTTTATGGTACAAAAGCACATCAGAAAGCCATAAGTAGACCACTTTTTTACTATTGTTAGCCATGATCTGCTTTGTGTATAAAATGTCATGATGTGGAAGATTGTAATGCTAGTATGCACAACTCAAACCTCTCCAAAATTTATTGTCGTAGCCTGAGCAGAACTTCAAGCTCATGCTGGCGACTCTTGTCTAGTCATACACACTGAACAGTAAAGAGGCGTCAGGCAGGGAGATACGATATCTCCAGTGCTATTCACAGCGTGTTTACAGGAGGTATTCAGAGACCTGGATTGGGAAGAATTAGGGATAAAAGTTAATGGAGAATACCTTAGTAACTTGCGATTCGCTGATGATATTGCCTTGCTTAGTAACTCAGGGGACCAATTGCAATGCATGCTCACTGACCTGGAGAGGCAAAGCAGAAGAGTGGGTCTAAAAATTAATCTGCAGAAAACTAAAGTAATGCTTAACAGTCTCGGAAGAGAACAGCAATTTACAATAGGCAGCGAGGCACTGGAAGTCTTAAGGGAATACATCTACTTAGGGCAGGTAGTGACGGCGGATCCGGATCATGAGACGGAAATAATCAGAAGAATAAGAATGGGCTGGGGTGCGTTTGGCAGGCATTCTCAGATCATGAACAGCAGGTTGCCATTATCCCTCAAGAGAAAAGTATATAATAGGTGTGTCTTACCAGTACTCACCTACGGGGCAGAAACCTGGAGGCTTACGAAAAGGGTTCTACTCAAATTGAGGACTACGCAACGAGCTATGGAAAGAAGAATGATAGGTGTAACGTTAAGGGATAACAAAAGAGCAGATTGGGTGAGGGAACAAACGCGAGTTAATGACATCTTAGTTGAAATCAAGAAAAAGAAACGGGCATGGGCGGGACATGTAATGAGGAGGGAAGATAACCGATGGTCATTAAGGGTTACGGACTGGATCCCAAGGGAAGGAAAGCGTAGCAGGGGGCGGCAGAAAGTTAGGTGGGCGGATGAGATTAAGAAGTTTGCAGGCATGGCATGGCCACGATTAGTACATGACCGGGGTTGTTGGAGAAGTATGGGAGAGGCCTTTGCCCTGCAGTGGGCGTAACCAGGCTGATGATGATGATGATGGCATCAGAGAAAACAATGAACCGTTTTGAACTGACTTGCTCATTCTATCTTTGTTTTTGTTCTCAGTAATGTCAGACTGTTCTAATGCACTGGTTGTTTTTCTCAGTTTTTTTTTTAAATATTTATCTAGCTTCTCTAGTGGCTTTGTCTCTGAAAGCTAGAGTGTGACATGGCTGGTCAGGGCTGGCTTGTCATTGTATGCAGCACATATTTGGTCATATTCTGAAGTCTATCGCAGCTTGCTTATTGATAAAGCTCAAAAATATTTCAAGAGATGTGTGCATTCTACCTTTATTCATACTAACATCATACCTCATACTAACAAACCAGCTCTGTAACTTGAGCGCCACATTCTAGAAGGAAAACATCGTCCCTCATTTTCTCTGCTTACAAGAAATGGTTTCTCATGGAATAAATGGGAATCAAGATTTCAAAAAAAGAAATATCAGACTAAACTTTGTGTTTTTGTTTCACGTCCCTTTAGCAATGTTAGATACAAACCATCCTCCAGATTTGTGTATAAAAAAACTAATATGAACACGAATAAAAAATTAAAAAAAAAAAGTCTAAGGACTGCCTGCCCCTCACAATAGACCCTTTTCCTAACTTTGATGCTAGCTTTCTCGCAAGACAGTTTGCCCAGCTATACTCATGGACAACTTCCTCTGGCAGTGAAGGAGAAGCTATAGAGGCAAAGTGTGCACAAAATAAGGGCACTCCTGAAAAGAGTCGAACATTCTCATTCTCGTCAGTTTAAGCTGGGGAAGAGAAAATATAAACATCTTATCTACAACACCAAAATTAAACAAAATACAGCACTGAGTATTAAATTGAACTCATTTTACTGCATTTCTCTTCCACATTTGAGCTAATGCGAAACCATCGCGCTCATATGTGCCAACAACGGGTGGGCTCCGGGGCCCCGAGACCCCTCTGAAGTATTGGGGGGGGGGGTAGGCAGAGCCCCCTCCTCTTCCTAACTTGTCATTACCAGAGTTATGTTACCCACATTGTTTGAGGTTTCTTTTAAGTTGCCTCTGCCTTCGCACTTCGAATTTTGTCTTGGCTAAAAGCATGCTGTATCATTGTCAGTGCAGACATACACAGCTTTTAATTCATACTTTTGCTTTATTTCTGCAAATCCTGACAATAACAGTACAAGCACATTAGAAGAGCCAGTGGCGGCTACCTCATACGTGTTTTTTAACTTCAACTTTTTTTTCTCATTTCCACTGTGAGCACCATGCACAAACAGTATATTTATATATGTACACAAGACACAGTTTATTATATTTTTTTAAGAGAAGAGGTAGCCAACTAACAATTATTTGTAATGGTATGGATAGCCTATGCCTGAAGAATAAATATGTTTCTGTATGTTCACCTCACTTCAAATTGCTTTGTGTGCTTTTTTGATCTTGAAAAAGACCTGCAGACTTCATGACCCTTTCGGCAGAGTATTTTATCAATGGCACGTGGAATGCATTTGGATGGCATGTATCTCAGTATTGCTTCTCTTTCCAGTAGGCAATGCTAACGACTCATGAAAAAAAAGTAAAGAAAGCTCTTCTAATAATTTACAGCATTCTTTAGGGATGGAAACATTGCCATTTGCATGCAGAGGTCATATATATATATATATATATATATATATAAAATTCACTCAGTAACTGAAATGAGGCCAAGCTGGATTCACTCGAAATCAGATTCAAAAGCAGTCATGCGCAACAGCACTTATACTCTGACTCAATGAAAAAACACATTAAGCATGTGATGCTCAGCATCATATGCATTACACGAAGATGCGAGTCCTTGCCCCACCCGCGGCCCGTTGTTTTTTCTTCCGCTTTCATTTCCATTAATTTATCATTTAATTCAGCTAATAAGTACACGTAATTTCCCCTTCTACAGTGACACATACGTAAGGTATTCAGTTGGCTAATATGAGGTGAGGAGGCAGTGAGAAAAGCTTCAGGGAAGTGAGGCAAGCTTCAAGCAAACCACCTGGCTTAGAAAACAACAATAAAAGTTGTACAAAGGAAAGAAGATGGGTATACATAACAGCACAAGCAGGGTGAGGCCTTTTGGGTACACAGACTCTTGGTTACGCTATTTGTAAAGCTCCATAGCCTATGCTGCGCATTTTCTTTTTGTTTGTCGTATGCTTTATCAGCTGCTCAATAATATCTATGCTGTTCCTACTTGCTCTCGTGTCTTTTTGCACTTTTGAGATATATCTGCATCTTATTATTTATTGATTTCTGTGGTAATATGGTTGCTTATTTGTGCACTTATAATTTATAACCCTATAATCCTTTATTCTGCCACTATGAAATAAATGAAACCAGTGGCATAAGGCATGCTTTAACAAATAATAAACTATTGCATTATGGAGTCACATTGCTTTATGCTAATAATTCTAGTCATAAGTTGTGTCCAGAAATTATTATATACTGTGTATTTTTATATATGTTGTGTCTTATCTTCTCAAATGACCTTTCGTCAGGCAAATATATTGTGTCTATGTGTATGAAAACTTCCATAAGGCATTACATGACATCTTTTTTTCATTGATATGTATTTGCATGAGCTAATACACACAAAACACACATATCTTCCTAATGTGTTTAACTGAATCTGCTTGTCATATGGTTCATCCCAGAGGCACCAATATCTTGGTGGTATGAGGGGACTCTGGCTGTGAAATTAGACTGTCTCCTACTATGATGTCTTGTAACTACTCGTGTAAGGTCGTCACATCAGTCAACAATTCTTCGAGGTCGCATGAAATTGTGTGTGTATGTGTGTGTGTGCACACTTGCATGCGTGAAAATGAAAAATGTTTGCCTGTAGTCTCACTTGTAAGCTATGCTGCTTCAGTATCTGTTCCGAGAAACCAAAAATGCCATCGCATGCTGCCGCACTACTTGGCACAGTAACACATGTGTGGAGGAGCTCTGCCTCTGTAGTTCTCTTTTCATTGCCACAGAAAGTTGTTTGCGTGTATAATGGCAGCGTAGTCATTTCTACAAACAGCATGTGCAAGCAGTTTGTTCGTATTATGGCATGCAAAATGTTGACCTGTGTCTCCTGATAAAACCATGTGTTAGAGACAAGACTAAGTATGTGCAGCTAGTACTTCATCTCCATTTGAATAATGACCACTTGCACCATTAGTTGGGCAAATGTACAGTGCAGAGAAGCATACTTGCAGATTTACCAAAGTGTTAGAGTTGGCTGCAGAGGTATTGTGAGAGGGCTGGGCAGTCTTCAACAGACAAGAAGTAACAGTCATATGCGCTGTAAATGTGACTTTTATAAAGGCGATTTGACTTCTCAATATAACTTGTAACCTTCCTTGCCCTCCTATCATTAGATTGCAAACATACATGCACACACTAGAACCTCATTGCAACAAAGCAGTAAGAACCACTGGCATTTGCTGCACCTGAAATTTAACTGTAAGCACAACAGCTCTCAAAACCTTAGCTGCCAACATGATGGTTTCAGTGCAATAGAATGCCCATAGTAAGCAGTATGAACAAAGATACCTGAAGAAGCTTAAACACACAGATCATCTTTGTGGTTGTAACCAATGTCGTGTATTTTGCTGGTATCTGTTATACCAACCAAGTAGTGTCCTTTTGCACTTGTGTTGATGTGCTATCAAGATTGTGTGGAGAGCCTGTGCACGCAAGCACAGTCTCTCCAACCTAATGTGGTGCTGGCTGGGCATAGATAACATAGCCATAAAGCCCCTATTCCCAAGGCTAGGGCTCAAGTCGCGATACTAGCTGTTTACTTATAATTCTTTCTTTTTTCTTTTTCTCCAATTTTGGCAATATTAAACGTCACGCCTTCTTGCTGCATTCCTTGTTCACTTGGAGCCTAGAGTCTTCATACTTATTGCAAGGAAAGAAAAATGTCTTTTCAGACAGTTGCCTAATCCTGGGAGAATATAAGAAGTTTAAATAAAGAAGGTGGCATGTCAATAGATGAACGACTGTAGGTTGCTGCTGCAGTCTTGTCCTTCACCCTGTCCTACTGATTGGAGCAAATGAGGCTACTCAGTATACATGTAAAAGTGTGCCACAAGTATACAGTGCATGTTTCTAACACTTCGCTGTTTTCACAAGTACTAGACCTTTTCATATCATAATTAGCCCTGCATGCATTGAGGCAAGGACATTTTGGATATTAAAAAGACAACAAAGGATAGGAAGGTAGGGCTATTCTATATAGCTTATTGGGAACATAGGAGCTTTATTTTTAAAAAAAATCTAGAACCAAGGTAATGAAAATAACGATAAAGAAGGAAAATTTAGCACAGGCATACACTAACACTTATCTTCGAGAGACAGGAAAAAGAAAGCTGAAGGAACGGTGGTTTTGTTTTTATTCAGGAAAAATAGGAACAGATTGAAGGCCGTGCTACATGGAGTGAGAAACTGGCTCAGTGTCCCCCTGTTTTTTGCTCAATGTAGTCGAAGCCAGTGAACAATCAGTGTCATGCCACCACATCTAAACCAGGCTTAAAGCTGCTTTAGTGCAAGAGTGTCGATACATAAAGAAGTTTTCTATTGGTTTGGTTGCTCTGGCTGGTCACTTACTAATTCGAGTGATATTGTTATTGTCAGCCTGCTTCACATCCTCTTTAGGATGAGTTATCTCTCTGTCTTGCTTCCACTGACTCTATCCCGTACCTGTAAATTTGAAAATTTAATAACACCACAAAGTTGTCTGCTGTCTTTGACCACATTTTTCTTCCCTTGGCACCCATTCTGTAACTTGACAGAAAGACCACCTGTTGACCACCCACTCTATACCAGATGACCACAGATGACCACCCACTCTATATGTTACATGGCTCACCCAACTTGATTTCTTCCTAATCTATATATCGGTTATCCCTGCTTACTCTCTAATCCTTCTAAAGTCCAAAGTCTTTCTAAGCCCTAAAGTTACCCTCTACTAATTCAATTTAAGGCAGAAAGCTGGGCTAATTGGTTGTTATTCGTATAAGGGGACATTGCACTAACATGTAAAAAAAAGGACACAGGCAGGAACATAAAAAAAGACACACCGAACCAGCATTCTGTGTGTCTTTTTTCATGTTCCCGTCCATGTCCTTTTTTACGCGCTAGTGCAATGTCCCCTTATATGACTAACTCTATGTTGGGTGCACTGGTTTTTACCTACCCACACGCACCACCTTAAGAATGCTTAATCATATTTGTTTTCTGTCCATGCATGTCAGTTTTACTACGAGTCAACACCACCCATGTGCTAGCTCTGTCAGGACTGCATTATTTAATAATGAAACAGGCAATGCCAAATTTCATTAAATATGCCTAGCAGTGTGCACATGCTAAAGTAGTGTACCAATATCTAGGGCAGTTACATTTGCCATTTATAAGTTGTGTGATATGCTGTATACTTGTCGAGGTGTTGGGAAAAGACCCACTAGTACAGGGTCATCCGCTCTTAGCGAGAACGGACTTGTGCCCTGCGGAGCGCCAGATGTGACCTCCAAGAGAACTGCTTGTGCAGGTGCATTGTGAGCCAAACGTGGTGTGTGTGAAACCTCGCCTAATGCTGGCACCCTAAATTTGCTTGCATCACGGTGAAAGAATGCCGTCTTTCATATTGCCCTACATAAGCAGTGAATGTTTATGGCATGCGGTGCAAAGAACTGCTTAAAGTGGTAAAGCCAACAATGCGCCTCCTTCGGACAGCCCTACGGTGCCAACAAGGGTGGCCACATTTGGCGGACCAAGTATTGTTAATTGATTTGCTGCCACCTTCACGGTCTAATTGGAGCTAGAGAACTCCTGGAAAAAGGTGTTTCACGACGCTTTCTCACGGCCCCCAGTATTGGTCACAGTTGTTTGACAGACATAGTGGCTAACTGCGGTGTCAGTTCCGGAATCAAGATGCGCCAGCTTGAGTCAAGCCCGACAACCCCTGTCTACGAGGACCCTCTCCGCTCGGTGTGTTCAGTGAAACAAAAGTGCAGAAGTGAGTGTGTGAACCCTTTCCCCTCAAAGGCGGGTACATAGACTGCTTTGGACACTCTGATTGGACGAAGCTTGAGCAGCAGTTTTTCCTCGCCTGAGGATCTAGGGAGGACAGAGGGTGTTTAAGCAACCATTCTTTGGCTGCTCGGGGTGCTTCATTTCATTCATGCTAGACTGATGAAATGTAATGTTCTCCAGCCATGAAGACTGGAGAACATTACATTTAGGCATTGTAGGTATTGTAGGTATTGTAAATAAGTACCGTACTCCTAGTTCTCTATGAGAAAAAGTTCCTCCCTTCAACCACGTCTTTAGCATGGATGAGTTGCCCGACCCCAACTCTTGCACTATGTGCTGCCAATTTAAATTAACCTTATGAACTCGTAAAAAGAAAAAAAGTATTAGCACGGCTCAGCGCAACCTTTCTATGAGTAGTGCCGCGTGTAAAGTAGAAAAATGGCTACATAGTCAACAAAAATTTCTTCTTTGACCAGTCACTGTCATGTCCACTTTTGTTGTTACCCTAGGTCGTTTTGCCACTGAACACACTTTAGCCATCCGGATATTAGGATGCTACATCAGCATTGTCATACAGCAAATAAATGGGCATTTACTGTTTCTGGTTACGCAACAAACAGATTGGCTGAGTAGGTAGAGTATATTCAGCCAGCAAAGACAGCCAGAGAGGCCAGACGTACAAGGAATAAGGAGTGATACAACACATTGTGCAAAAGGTTCTTGCTGTACTATGCGCCTTAGCTCCTGTCTTTCGAGGTGTGATAAACACAGTCACGAAAAATGTCACGAAGCCCTTGATGAATGCACAGCACGCAAAAAAGCAGGTATCCTAGGACATGTGACAACACCCTGTGCTTTACTTACCGTGACGTGAAGTACCTGCCTTTGTGCAGGCCAGATTGTGATACAAGCAAATTTATGGCACCAGCATCAGGTGAGCTTTCACGTGCCTGCTGCATAAGTACTTCTCCTGGTGGACGCTACAGGTGCTCCATGTAGGGGGGCTGTGCGCTTGTGCGTATCCTCTGAGAGTGGACGACCCTGCACATATCAGACCTTCTCATAATCCAGGTTCTTCAAGGCTTGCATGGCTGTCCAAAGTCATGTTTGTAAAGTATATGGTTACGTTATTTTGCCAGCACTGAACTCTATGGCCAAAGCTTATGGAGGATTAAAAAAAAAGTACTTTAAGAGAAGCTAGGGGCCATGCAGTGAGTGATGGAATAAACGAACAAGGCAGTAAAAATTGGACATAAAATGAGGTTGTATGAGATTCTAACAGATTGAAAGTTATGAATGTCATATAATGCATATAAAAAATAACTTGTGGCATACTAATAGAATAACAAAATGGAAAAAAAAATATTGCTGGCATAAGGGTGGGTTCAGCTGATGCAGGACAGGGCTAATTGGAGATCTACGGGAGAAGCCTTCATTCTGTAGTTTACCTAGCTACAGGTGACGATTACGAAGGTGATATCGGGCCATCTGCTGATTTTGTTGCTTATCATTTAGCTAGCGTCAGCATGAATGTTCAAACAAAATACACTCTAGCTAACACAGCTTTCCGCTGCCAAATGCAAGCAGCAAGTTTCCTGTTAGCATGTTGTGACCGGTACTCTCTCCTTTGCCTGTTTGCAGGGTGGTGATGTAGTGGTCCTCCAATGGCAATGATGACAATGCCCATGAAGAGCATCCCTTCCAAGGGTCTCGCCACCTCTCCTCTCGCCTGCGCCATGGAGAGTTCGAGCAGCCGAATGCAGCGCAACTTTGCCGAGAAGCAGCGGCGAGACAAGCTGAACAGCTACATCAATGAGCTGGCCAACATTGTGCCCATGGTCTCCATGGCTTCCAAACGGCTGGACAAGACCAGCATTCTCCGGCTCAGTGCAGCACACCTCCGCTTTTATCAGAGTGAGACCTATTCCTCATGCCAGTCGTACTCCTTCGAGATAAGCGGGTGGAATAGCCCCACTAGAGTTTGTTGCCGAGCGGCATTCCACAATCTGAGTAGGGAGAAGGGTGGAGGGGACCTGACCTTTGGCGTGATAAGTACATAATGGCCAAGCTCCACTTTTTAAATTTTTTTTAGCATGTTTCTGCTTGCTCTTCTAGAGCTCAGCCAGATACTACTGCTGTGAAGAATACACTGAGCAAGTAGCTACTGCATTCCATTCGCACAGCACTGAGTGCAGTTGGAAGTGGCTCCCCTCGTCTAAGCGGCGAGGCATAACAGGTCATCGGTGCAGCCACCTCGAAGGTTTATCTAAGGTGGCAGGAAGCTCTGTATGTTTTCTGAACAAATGTCACACTGAAAGTTACCTTTTTGTTCCTTCTTTCCTTTGATCTCTCACTCTCTTTGTGATCATAAGGTGTGCAATTCAAGGTCAAAATTAATATGGTCAATTTTTATAATTCGACCCAGTATATTATTCGACCTTGTTTCCTTTAGCTGCTTTCTTTAACTTAAACTTTTGCATAATTTGATGCAGTCATTTTCGGGTTAGTATAAAGAAAGTTGACTGCCTATTTGAAAGAACTGCCTTATCTGATTTTCTATTCCTTATTTTCTGTACAACGGCACAACTCCAAATCAATAAGCAAAACATTTGGTAGTGCAAGCGGAATTAGTAACATAGTACCTCTGCACCTTGCTGCTCTTTAAAACTCTTATTTTGTGAAATTGACACTGTGACATGTTGCATGTATGTTGCTGTGTGTGTTCAGTCATGCAGTAACTAATAAATGTCTGTGTTTTTGTGCCCTGAAACAAGCATCTTCTTTGCACAGGTCTGTGCAATATTATCGGCTGTAAAACACATCAGAAAATTAAAGCTACAAAAGGCAGTTGTATATACTGACTCCTTAAGCGTTGTAAAAGCATTAATATTCTTGCATAAACACAAAAACTCTGTAATCAATCATCTTTATTCGCTGTGATGTGCTACTTATTCATCTAACCAACATGTTATAGCATGTTGGGTGCCTTGATAGAGGCATGTAGGCAATGTGCTTGCAGATGAAATTGCCACATCCATAGCTACGAAATCTAGCAACACTTCCATAGCTGTTCCTGCCATGGACCTTAAGTCATTCTTGTGCAAAAAACTAACAAGGTATTGGCAACGAACCTTAGGCAGTGAGACGTCAAATAAGCTGCATTTAATTTGGGAAATTGGCCTCCAATAACGAAAATGCTGCAAACTGAGGTAATTTTATGCCAACTTAGAATAGGCCGTACGTATGACACACTCTTACCTGTTGGCTGGTGATCAGCTTCCTATCTGTAGCACTGTGGCGAAATGCTCACCACCCTCCACGTCTTTTTGGAGTTTTGAGAAGCAAGCACTGAAAGAAGCACTTTCGTTTAGCCTACCAACAACAAATCCCACTACATCCGACAATTCTTCTTGGCAAAGAACCATATTTTGACAATAAGGCTGTTTTTAACATTTTACACAATGCTGAGAATCGTAGCACATCCTCTCAGTGGAGGCTACTGCTACGATAATACTTTTGTAGAGCACGTCCTTCCAGGCCCTAGAGTTCAAGGGTCCTGCTAAGGCATTAGTGCTACTGACACCCATATCTTTTGTATATCATCTCCTCATTGCATATCTTTTATGACCACAGCACATCTCACACACCATGTGTCACCGTCATAGTTCTAATAAATAAATATTTTACACACTTTACACACTTTTAGGCCTGTATACAGCAGTGTTACATTTACCCTTCGATATCGACAGTTTGTGCACTGTTGACAGCTAATTACCGTTGCCATCGAGCTCTTTAGCCACACCTGGCCCTTGCACCAATAACATTCAATCACTCACTCGATCAACCAATCAATAAATGTCTGTGTTTACAGCTGCGCTTGCCTCTGAACGAGGAAGAGTTACCAAAACCAAGTGGAGACCCAAGTTTCTGAGCACTGATCACCTAAAAGATCTCCTTGAAGTAAGTATACTTCTTATATGCAACAACATTTTTTCTGCCGGTAAATAAGTCCCACCAGCTGTGTGAATTACTGATATACAGCAAGGCTTATGTCTAGTGCTGAGGGCTAGTATAAAGAAAAATAAAATGTGTGAGAGCTGTTTGTGAACTGCAGACCTGGCATCCTCGAAGTAAGTGCTCAACCATCTTAGGCCTCAGCCTGACGGGGGGTGAGGGCTACAGAGGCTTTGAGCATGTATGTCGAATTCCTCGTGTGCTTCATACCCAAAATGTGACACATTGTCATGGAGGCACTGTTATAGAATTCTTGTAAGCTGGTTGAAGTTTTTCATTCATTACTGGTGGAAATAGTGCACCAAAACGTGTTGTTGGGCTAGTTGGTGCATTGTGTTTAAGAAAGAACCAGCCAAAAAAAAAAAAAGACACACACAGGAAATATACAAAACAGGAAAGAGGCTGTGTCCTGTCTTGTATATTTCCTGTGCTAGTCTTTCTTTGGCTGGTTTTTTCTTAAATATAATGCACCAGTTGTGGATATGATTCAAGGCATCGAGAATAGCTTCTTTAACATAGTCTATAGATGAGACACCCAGACGCAGCATTCTTTCTATCATATAATAAGATTAGTACTATTTATCAGAATATTGTGAGAACATTTAAGCGTCGGCATCAAGCCCACAGTACGTAGAAATCACATTTCAAATGGCCTTGGAACAGTGTCGAAGAAGCCCCCATGTTTTCTGCTCGCTGGAATAGCAGCTCATATGACTAAACTGCCCTCATGCAGGTTGTCGATGGCTTTGTGCTAGTCACCTCAACAACGGGCAAGATTATATACATTTCTCCATCAGTGGAACGCTTTCTGGGCCATCAAAATGTAAGTTTATCATTACTGTTCTGTTGTGGGGAAGGAATTTTTGTCGTGACTGTTGTCTTGCTTTCCCCAAAACAACCTTTTGTGCCTTAACAGTGCTAAGGCACAAAAAATAACACAGGAAAATAACTAGGTCATTGCTATTTAACAAAATAGGCTACATGGTGCAACACCAACAACTTCTTGTTTAGGCCTGTGTTTTGTTGTTGTTACAGAAACAAATACAGTCGAGCTTCATTATAAAAAAATTCCATCTGACACGAAAGTACCTTCATTTCACCTATATTCGTCATATGCATATATCTTTTACATGCTAATATCCATAAGAACAATTTCATATTTTCTTCATTATATCCAATAATTTATTAAATGCCCTCATTATATTAGCATTTTATTGTATGTTGCACAATGATGGGTAGCATGGAGTGTAGCAATCGGAGCTGTGCAGGCTAGCAGCCGTGTGGGTTGACCACTGTGGTGGGCACTCACTCACTCCTACTTTTTGATAGCACTCGTGTACTTCAACAGTTCTGGAGGCAAGCTGATAGTGGAGCGCATTGAGAGCTTTTTTTTTTTTTTTGCAGAGGGGGCGGAGGGGTAGGGGCTTAGAAGGGTACGGGGTGGCGAGATAGATCTGCAAGCCTCCCATCACCATCTTTGACCACAAAACAGACTGCCTTTTTGCAACATAGTTTGCTTGTCTATGCATGTATTCTGAGAGCTTGTCACTTTAACCTTTTGAGGGTCAATTTCTTTCGCCATATGCGACCGCCCAGGGTCAATCTTTTTTATTGCAGATTTCAATTCTTCTGAGGGACCTATTTCTAAAAAATATTACCATAATTTTCCTAGAGTGACCGTAAATTGAGAACAAAATATTTTGTATTGGCATATATGTACTCTTTATTTATGACTAACAACAATAAAAATAAAGGAAATAAACTTATAGGAATCAAAAATTTGATGCATTGTTATACACATAGTTCAAGGCTTAGGAAATGCGCACATGAGAATATTTCACAACTCTCAAATGTTCGTACTCTTACACTAATATTTACATCCATGGCGTAATCGAACTGCATAGGTGAGCACACTCAAGAAAACTGTGTCGTTGTGTGCCCTTTTAAAAGCAAAACGTGTGACAAACTTCTGCTAATCTTCATCTTATTGCCAAACAGAAGCAATTAGTTTTAGCGCAGTTCTAAAAAAGAAGAAAAGAAAATGAAACGCATGCACAGCGGCATCCTTCCTATGTGCACCCCTGTGAGCCCTACACGAGCGATAAACAGGCGGTCACCCTTTGAGCAATTAGTCACGAGATAGCCATCAGTTCTGCAAGCACAAGAAGCCAAAACCACCCGTGGAACAAAACCCAAACCGCTGCCCGCCCGCGCGTGTGCCACCGCGTGAGCGGTAGTGTATACTCACCGGAGCAAACTAGCTCTAAAACAAACCATGCGACAAAAACTGATAGAGGGAGGTGCAAGAAAAAAAATTCCCTGTATTCCGACATAGCTGCAGCACATGCCAGAAAAGAAAAAGTTAGGAAATAGGCGCGCTTTTTAAACGTACAGGCGGCGCTGTAAATATACAGCAGCGACCATTTTGGGTTTGTTTGCGGCGCCGTATATTTACGTCGGCGACCCCCAAAGGGTTTTAAAAAAAAGTTTTTGTTCTCTTTCTGTTGTCTGGGTTTGCTGGATCCCATCGATTGTGTCTGCTTTTTTTGTAATGTGTAGGATCAGTTGAACACTGGAATTCTGTTTCAAGACCTTCTCATTTTAGTCCTGCATCTATAACACAAGCTGCAATTTTAGTGCACAGCTCTTAGGCGCCCATTCCTGTGTTGAGCGTAGGCATCCCTCGGCGTAACCACTCAAACACACTCGTGCCACTGCTCATGTGCCGTCATCATCATCTTCCACAGCTGGCTCCGATGCTGCTCATTGTGCCAGCGTTTCCATACTGCCCTTCTCTCTGCGAAGGCACCGATGGCACTGGCCCACTGCCACTCGGTGCGGTGATTTCGGTCTAAAAACTATTTGCCTCTATATATCACAAAATGAAAATGCGTATCAAGCTGCACTCAGATTCACATTAAGGAGTATCGTAACCATCGGACACTCTTTCGATCCTGGGATAAGCGTGAGCGCAAAGTTTTTAACTTGGTTGACTACGAATGCACGCACGCACACATGTGCTCGCACGCACGGCAAGGAGAATGTAGCTAGTGGAGAGGAAGGACAAGAATAAAGCGAATGGAGAGGGGAAGGATGGCAAGAGGCTGACTGACAAATAGTGTTTGCGACAAACTACATTTAACAATGAACATTGGCAGGCCTTATTAGCATGCCTCGCCACTCATACTTCCACACCTTCAATTGTTGAGGTCTGGGCTGCACTTCGTGGAGCAGAGAGAGAGAAAATGCAGGGAAAGTAAATATGAAGTTTAGAAATAGCATACCTGTGGAAGTGTATGAATGGCTGTCAATCCCGTACACAAAAGACCCCCCATGTAGTTTGGGCTTTTTACATGCGCAGTGCCACTGAGGTCATTTCTTGGGTTCACTAAGCTGCTTGCTTCTGCTGTTTCTAAATGAGTGTTTTTGCTCTTCTGCCGGAGAAATCAATTTATATTGTTCACAAGCTGGTTCGCCAAAGAAATTCTAATAGCAGCCATGTCTTTCATTACAGATTGAAATGATTGGTCACTCCATCTTCACATTCCTGCACTCCGCAGATGTGCAGACTGTGCATGACTGTTTTGAGTCACTGGTCAGAGGGCCCATGCAGCGCCGGGGCGACTGGGTCAGTTCGGAACGGTGCTCTTTCTTCTGCCGCATTCGTGAACGCAGCCAGCCTCGCTCTGAGGTGCTCACTTATCAGGCAAGTTTCCCCTTCCTCTGCAGTGTCTGCTTGGGGTACGTGGAGATTTATAAAGGCACCTAAAAGGCACATTATAAAGGCACCTAAAACCAAAGTTTCACTCATCCCCGAGGGCCTATAGTTCCGTAGAGCGCTACAATATGGTATGGTGCCAGGTAGCTTTTGCCATTCGCCACACATCATCATCGTTCCGTGACATGACACTTCCGCTGCTTGTGTCTTCTGATTTTCATGTTGACTTGTTAACACCTTTCGTCTTTGTTTTCTGGTGGAGTCTGTTGCGTTGTGTGTGCTGCATCACTCTAGTGTCGTGTATCAGGCTGCATGCTTTCGAACACAAACAAGCAGAAGCAATGGGCAAGCACAGATCCTAAACGCGTAGCATTCATTTTCAGTGGGCACCATCAAAAAGAGCTTATTAGTCATGGGGCTATCAAACACCATGTATGGCATCAAAGATGATCAGCTTTGAGAGCACACCGATGAGGTGAACTCGTCCAGCAGTGATGAGCACGCCAATGAGCTGAGCTCGTTCGACAGTGATGAGTGCAGAAGCGGCGATGAATAGTTAAATAAAATGTTCATAGTCTGTCACCAGTTGTACTATTCTTCACAGTAGTTGCAGTAGTACTACAGTGTGTTAATGCGTAGCTATAAGCCTGACTCGTGTATAACCCGCACATGAACAATATGCAAAAAAATGAAGTGTGGCTTACACACGAGTGTATACGGTATTGTGCAGATTCTGCAAGTGCGTCTGTGGCTAATGAGTGACACTGTTCCTTCAAAGCTGCCCCACGCCCCAGCTGAAGAAAACTCCCGCAGAAAGAACAAGCAAGATGTCGACAAGACGCTGGTCACTAAAATAATCCTGAAGAGACAGGGAGCCAAACTTGCACATGCACTTCAAGCAAATAGAATGCGAATGAAAGTGACGGGTTGAACAAGTGAATAACGAATATTTGCGCACGAGTGAGGAGGTGAACCTGCTGAAAAATGATTCACAAAATGATTGTGTGTGAGAAGCTTGAAGACGTTTTGGCAAGTATGATGATAAATATCAACAGCCACACAACCGAAAAGCTCAGCTTCAAGTGCAGCGGCCACAGTTCACAAGAAAACCACTGCTGCGTGCATTGCAGCTGGCAGATTTTAGAGGGCAGTTCTTAGGCCCGTTCCTGCGGCAAGCATCAGCGTCAGCGTAACCAAGCAAACGAGTACAGCAAAGGATGAAAGAACTAACACTGAGCGCAGCGGGGGGATGAAAGACGCGAGGAAGACAGTGAAGGAGGAGGGCATGGGGAAAGCATGAGAAGAAAAGCGTAGTGCAGTAACAATGGCTATGAGATGGCTCCAGAGTAGTGTGCATCGTCTGGGAGGTTCGTCTGCAGCGGCTGCTATGAATTGCTCCCATGTGTCACCCATGCACTGGCTCTCACGATCTCCAGATTAGCAAGGCAGTCGTGCCACACTTCACTCCATTTGCAATGTGCTCCGCGAGACAAATTGTCTGCGCCAGCCAATATATTGCGAAGTGAAAACACATATAGAGCTACATTCAAATTTCGCATTAGGGAGTATCGTAATTGTGGGCAAATTTTTTTCTTCCTTTTTCCAGCTCAAGCATTCTAAACTGGTTGCTTGTGAGCAGCACAAACTTGAACCTACTAACAGCATCATCAAGCTAATCCATTGCTTGCCTGCACTTCCTGTGTTGAGCATAAATTTGGCTCCTGAGTGTACTCGGGGAAAAAAAGGAGACACCTTACGCTATGCTGCTTGGACAGGGGTAATTGGAGATCGCAGGGAGAGGCCTTCATCCTGCAGCGGACATAAATATGATAATGATGATGATATGCTACATGTATTGTGAGTGCTGTGTTTCATTTAAGGTTATACTTTTCTGGAAAAGCATGGCGCATTGCTGGTTTATGTCTGTGACCTAAAAATTACCCTATTCAAATATACATACACGACCATCAAGAGTACAAACTGTTATTTTGCATGCTGCAAACTCTCATCGTAGATCATACATTTAATCATAAATCATCAAACAAGGTGAGAAATAGTCCTTTTCGTGCCCTTTCAGAAAAACAATTTCATTGCTGTTGGCAAAAAAGAAAGTTTATTTATATTGCAAATGTGTGCAGCTCAACACAAATTACCATACACTTCATTTATAATAGCATTCATACAGGCGAAGAAGTAAAGCCAGGGAGTTTAGCTGTGCGAATATCGATATTTATTAAATTGTATTTTACGTTCCTTCAGACCAAGTGATTTTCACTACACATTTCGTGGCATAAGAATTCGCCCTGCACAAATTACATTCGCTTACAGTACCTATACTTTTTTTTAAGGAGTTCCATGCAGCACTGTGGAAGCTACGTGCTTCTTCAACCAATCAGGAGTGCAAACACTTGTTAAAAGTACCCTTCAACACCCTGTTGTGTGCGTGCAGCGAGTGCTGCAGTGCAGGCGGCGGCAGCATCTACTAAGGCTGCCACTGCGCAGTGAGATCAGCTGTTGTGATAACAGCGTTAGAAAATTTTTTCCATATTTCCTCTGATACGAAAAAGGCATGCATCAAGATGTTTCGAGATATATAGAGGAGAATGATGGTTCCGAAGAAGTAATCAGCCGGCCTGTCGCATGGAATGGTGGCGCCATCTTTTGATCCCTCTTGTAACATCCACTTGTATACGGTGCACTCAGTGACATTGTTAAGTGTGGCTGTGTTCTTAATTCGAATTATTGCACGTTTACGACACTCTTTCTGCACGGTTCCAAGCATGTTCAACACCAAATTATTTGTTCATTTCGTGCAAAAGAGCAGCTTGTAACAATACCACACAGGCAAGTCTGTGGACGCCACATTTGTGAAGGACGAAGCACTGCCCAAGAGGGAATCCTTCGTGGTATTGTGACTGTGCTGACTAACACATACGAATTTAGCCACTGTCAAATCAAATAGTTGTTTGTACTTTTCAAATGCAAATTAAATGTCTGTATGGTAGTGTTGCACTATCTTTTTTTTCTGCACGGTTTTATTCGAACAAGTGGACGACTCCATTTTCAGTATCATAGAGCATCAATAAGTATTTAATTAAAGAACAAAACAATATCAGGCAGTAAACTGCCCTGAGATATGCAGAGAACCTTGCAAGTAAGCACCTGCCGACAAGACCACTTGCCAAGGCTGTGTGGTGCGGTCATCCAATGGGTTCCGAACTGCTACACCACATCTTACTGTGCAAGAATCTGCGCTCGCAGGTCACGTAGCCTTGGCTCTGCTGCATGGAACTACTGAAACAGAATATGCATTCTAATTTGTAAAACATATTTCTACTCTAGCTCTCCCTTTAGAAGAACTGATGAAGGGCTATTCCATCCTTGCAGAATATGTGCTCCTCTTCGTAGACTAAATTTTAATGTGTTTACAGAACAAAACAGCCTTATAGCTCTGTATTTTTGCCTCTCAAAGTGGGAAACAAACAGCTGACAGACAAAAGCATGTACGTTACCTTCGCAAGTGACAGAACTCCGCTGCATCCAGAAATCTGAAACTGTGGATGGTGTCACTGTGAAGACTGCGTTTCCAGCTTAAGTAGTAATAAATGTGCTGCATTTCCACTGTAATATGGCCACAGCAGCACACGCCACATGCCGCTTGTGACCACAGAGCCACGTTTGTCGTCGTGAAGCGGAAAAGCGCTGAACTAAACTTCACGCCCGGAAGATAGCACACCTATGCATCTAGCCACTGTAACCCTGTTAACTAAATGTTGTGGGGTTCTCACCCGTGCTTTTGGGACAAAGGAACGACAACACAGTAGTGCAAACAATCACAAGGGCATTTATTGCACCTTTCATAGACTAATGCCTTCTAACCGAGTTGCTATCCACAAAACATGCCAATAGGCGTGTGACAAATCGCGGAAGTCCGACTCACCGCGACCGGATAACAAGCGAATATGTTCGCCCCATGCTGGACACCAATGCCTGGTCATTCGCGCGTATGGTCATGCGAACGGTGGCGCATTCAAATGATTGTGTTCATCCATTCTGGGGTAGGCTTCGCGAGACGGTCTCGCAGAAGCATGGATTGGCGCACGCGCAGGACGTCCGCGCCACTTGCTGACCCCGAGCCAAAGAGGGAGAGCCTTCTCCTTTTTGCGCCCAAGTAACCCCGCTGTTAGGTGGCATTAGCAGAGCCACACTCACGCCATCTCTCGCAATGAGCTTCAACTAGACCGACTGCCACTGGCACCAAGCCACGCGGCGAAGCCGGATTACGGGAGACGGGAGCTATGCGGGAAAACAACATATCAGGGGACGCACGAGTTGCGCATCCCCACAGTGTAGTGTTACATCGTGGGAGATGGGGTGGTGCTAATGTTCTCTGACGACTTGCAGGTGATCCAAGTGGTGGGCCACCTGACTGGGCCGGCCTCAGACAATGCTGATGGTCAGGGCTCTAATTGCCTTTTCAAGACCTTCGTCCGGCTGGTCAACACCAATCCATACAAAGAGCTTTCCCTACGGGAGGCCTGCCAGGACGAGTACGTCACACGACACAAACTCGATGGCACCATCATTTTTGCGGACCACAGGTGAGAGAGCGTCAAAAAAGCGCATTTGAAAACGGGAGCAAAAGTTGAAAAGGTAGAACACTAGCACTGAAGGTATGACACTAGCACTGCATAACAAAGGCCTCCTTGAAATTAAAGACATCTTTTCAATGTGCTTTTGAACTCTGCAACATGAAAATAGCATTAACGGAAGATGTGCCACTTCTTTCATTGCACATCCTTACATTGGTTTATTAGCCATTAAATGCGCAGTGTGAGGAACATTCCTGAAAGTAATCAGTTGATAGTGCTTGAAAGCAAGTAGCCCATGCTTGCATCTATTGTTCACGATGCTGGACACTAAATGTGTGCTTGTTTTGCAGGCTGTCTACTCTGACGGGTCACCTTCCCCACGAGGTGTTGGGAGTGTCAGCCCACAAGTACCTGCACCCAAGTGACATGGCCATCGCCATGTTTGCACAGAAACAAATGTTCGCCAGTAACTCAGGGAAAGGAGTTGTTGTCTATCGTTTGAGGACTCGCGATGATTCGTTTATTTTCCTCCGCTCTTCGGGCTATCTGCAATATGACCAAGGCACCATGCAGGTGAGCTGACTGTGGTTGACAGTTCTAACTGTTGCTCCATACCCAATCTTCCTTTGTTGTTTTGTTTTTATTTTTTATTGCACAAGGCATGGTTCCTTGCATCTTGTTAACCAAGAAAGTCTGGAATGGAGTGTCGATCATCTGTCTTATCTGTGTTGTGTCAATATTGAATTCTATGTTGTTGTTTTTTTTCTGTTATGTGCCGTAAAGGTCAGGGCTTTTATTCTCAAAAACCTCATAAGCTACTCGTAACAGCGACTGCCATAGTAGGTACTCCATGCACAATCTTTTTTTCTTTTATATTATTTTTTAAATTTTCTTTTATCACACAAGATGCAAGGCATGTTTGCCTCGCACCTTGTTGTTCACCAAGAAAGTTTGCAATGGAGTGCGAACTAATCTGTCTTGTCTGTCTTGTATCAATATTGAATTCCATGTTTTTTTCTTTGTGCATCATAAAGATAAAGACTCTTATTCACAGAAACCTCATAAGCTACTCATAAACAGCAGCTGCCAGCCAGTTGTCATGGTTGACATGCTATTAGCAGAGCTGACCGACCAATGGAAAAATGCAGTTGCAAGCAAGAAGCTTCACGAATTTGGTCCGAAGGATGCTCTGCAATATAGTATACCTTAATCTGCACAGTCTGTCTCTTGTGTTAGTGCAGTCTTTGTTGGGAACATATAGCAAACTAGAAAAACCTTTTTAGCTCAGTATCTTCAGAATTTCTGCTGCTGATCATGGGACTACAGGTTTTATTCCCAACAGTGGCTGCTGCATTTCGATCAGGACAAATTGAAAAACAATGTACTTAAATTTAGGTGCATTTTAAGGAACCACAGGTGTTTAGAGTTAATTGAGCCTTCAGCTACAGCATCCATCATGGCCCATAGTGCTGCATTGTGATTTTAAACTCCATCAATTACTATAATATGCTTTCCTTTCAATAATAGATTTGTGTACACACTATTTAGTAATTACTATTTAAAGTTACTCTGAAGCTGCCTCCTCTCAAACTATCTGAACATGGAGCAAAGCAGTGAAGTTTAACTTCATAAAAAGTATGTTGTTGTAGCAGCGAAATTTTACCAAGGAAGTTTCCAGGTCTCTGTTGAAAATACCTCCACAATATCATTGATACTCAAACATGCAGCACCTCCACATAAGAGCAACTACCATAGCCAGATGCTATTCGGAGGGGCAATCAAATGCAGTGGCAAGCATTTTTCTACCAGTGGCAATTATTAATATACATGGTACTTTGCTAGCTTCTATATAGCTTGTTTGCTAAACTGTGAAGTTCATCCTATTTATCAGCACAAGTGGTAGACCCCATGCCCACATGCTTCGCTGATTCCTGTGTTGTTTTCTACTGCAAGTATTTTGTGTTTTGACGCGTTAGCATTAGGAGTGTCAAAGTGGGGGGAAAAAAATGTTCGTGAAGTGTGGTTAGCCAGCCATATGGTAGAGGTGTGTGTGTGTGTGTGTGTGCCGTATTTACTTGAATCTAGGCCAACCCCGATTCTAAGCTGACCACCACGAGAAAAAACCTACCTCGAATGTAGGCAGAACAAAAAAGTGAGGACAGCATTTGCAAAAGGAAAACAGCATTTATTCAATATGAACATGCCAAATTTACTCTGCGTCATCATTGCTGCTAGCCTCATCGCTATCTTATCACTGTCATCTCTTCGTTGCCGCATATGCAAAAAGCGTCTCCTGTGTCACCCTACAACTATGGACGTCTTTTTAATTGATGCTGAAGTCCCGCCTGGTTTAAATGTTTGACGATGCCTCTGCAGTTAGCACAACTTTTCATTTGAAAGCAGCACTAAAGTAGCATCGCCTGTTTGATGCCATTACGATAGCACACCGTACACCGATACCATGCCACTAAGACACGGGTCAAAATGGTGACATTGCTCGTGTACTTCAGTTGGCTTGTGGTGTGGCTAATAGTGGCTGCAATACTGACTTTTCTAGGTGGCGCCAGCTATGCACCATATTTGTCATTTTCATTTAAAAACTGGCGTTTTTCTTTTTTTTTTTAATTTCGAATCTAAGCTGACCATAGAGTTTGGTATATGTTATATGAAAAAACTATAAAGTGAAACCTCGTTAAACCGTAGCTGGCCGGAGCTCGAAAAAAGTATGTACTTAAACGGTCGTACTGTTTAACCGAATTAGCATGAGATCACCCACTTACCTGTCGAAAACGGAACTCGGAGAGAGTGCGATAAAAGGGGAAAAAACATGCAGTATTTATTCACTTAGCGCAACAAAAGTGTTATTTTCGTTTGATGCCGCGGCACTTAGCACAACGACAGCGGCCTCAAACTTGCTGAAGCTGCGTGTCAGCTTTTCAGCCAGCCCCCTCTTCTTGGCAAACACTCGCATGGCAGATTCCTCGTTGGCGTTACGCATTCTCCGTGCAAGCGCACAGTAGTGCTGCAGAAGTCCCGAGGCGCCTTTTTCATTGCCGGGTGCTGGAGTTCGGAATACTTTTCGTTTGAAATAGTTACGCGTTATCGCGCCCTGTTCTCATCGCGACGATTGCACTTGTGAGGCTGGCGTAACGAGCAGCTTCTGCCACTGTCGGGCATGAATCGCCCGTGCTGTCGCTTTCCGTGTCGTCCTCATCACTGTCACTAGTCGACACTTCGGCAACAACAGAGGCAAGGATGGCGAAAAGTCAAACCTTGTAGCCGACATCCCTTCGCCATTGCAGCAGCGCTACCGAGCAACGCCTTCGCATTCCAAATGCCACACACTGTAGTTAACAGCAGATCCCTGTCACGTGCCAGCGCCGACTTCTTCGTGTCACGTTCGATAGCACGGACGATGTCTAATTTTTCTTCTATGCTGAGCACCTGGAGTCTTTTTTTTATCCGAGCTTCGGCATGACGCGAGTCCTCGCTTGCACGACGCCACAACTGGCACGGCGTCGACATGATGTTGATGTTGATGTGGCTTCGTGCGCAAACGCACGGGACGCTTGGAAGCCGTGCGTTTGGAGGCCGGGCATCCGAACTCTGAGGCTTGTTGTTCTGCCGGGCCGCCCGATGGAGACGATGCACCGCCATGTTTGCGCGATGAAAAATTGAAACGCTACGTTTTAACCGATGCGTACGCAATAAGCTGGTACAGTTTATGTGGATACAAAACACATGTTCAATGGCCGGTGAGTCGGGGATTTGACTTTACTACTTTTAAAACGAAACTACTTTTTAAGCGGGTACGGTATAACGAGGTTTTACTGTATATGAAAAAGAATGTGTGTGTGTGTGTGTGTGTGTGTGTGTGTGTGTGTGTGTGTGTGTGTGTGTGTGTGTGTGTGTGTGTGTGTGTGTGTGTGTGTGTGTGTGTGTGTAGAGTGCATCTGATGGTTGTCTGCTTCGTACCATTGTCAGTTGCGCTTCGCTCCTCAGAGGCAGGATGTGTGTCGAGTGAGCTCCTGAACAGTGCTTTGCAATGTGGTGAACACGGTTTGAACCATGGATTCGGGACCTCGAAGAGGTGCGACATAGTGCTAACGCATGTCTCTCACATTTAGTGCTATATCACTTAACCTTTTTTTACCAGGTGAATCTTGTATAAAATGGTGATTTCATGGTATACCGGGGCCAAGAACTTCAAGGCAGGGCTTTTTAACATTGCAGTGAAGTCGATTCGATGCAGTTACCATGTTTTGTCACTCTGAAATTGCATTGTACAGCTTTGTATCCAGTGGCATTCATTAGTTCAAACTACATTACACAGACTATAATTCTCCATCCGCTTAGATATTCCACTGCGTTACACCCTTTCGGTATTTTTACCTACAATAAAAGACATTTGTGTTTCGTGCAGATGGACCACTTTGTCTGCATCAACACCCTGATGACGGAAGAGGAAGGACAGCGAGAGCTGCAGACCTTCTTTGAGCGCTTCTCACCACACATCACAGCCATGTCTGTGCAAGAGCTGGGCGAGTTTTTCGCCTCGTACGCGGCTCGTCGCACAGCCAAGCTGGCTGGCTTCACCGAAGGCAGTGCCACCCAAAATCCCCTGTCCCTGTCTCGGCTGGTGGAGCCCAACTTATACCTGGGCTCGGACTGTCTCGTCAAGATCAAGCGGGAGCCGCATGATCTGCAGAGTGATGCCCTCATCCATGGTCCGGAGGCAGCGCACAGTGCTTGGCATCTGAGCCAAGGTGAGCGGCCGCAGTGTGCCCGGAAAATGTCTCCCGTATATTAACAATGCCTGCCTAGTCATTCCGTACCTGTTGTTGCTAGAGCATGGATGAATTTCCCTGACCACTGCTAGCACTCCATGCCCGCTCCTCAGCTTAGACATGACGTGTGATGAAGCGTAATTGGTGGGACACTAACCATGTGCCAGAAACTGTAGATCAACTACTGGGAATGTGTTATGCTCGAGTGACATCCGGTTTTTAACATCATTGGACTGGCACTTAAAAAATACAGGAGGCTATGGCTCAGCAAATGCCTCCTTTACAATATGCCTGTCACGTGAAATGAAAATTTTGTTTCAAGCACTCGCTCACATTTTCTTCACTGTCGCCCACGAGCGCTCGTTGAGAGAGAGAGAGAGATAAGACGTCTTTAATAAAAAGTCTCTGCTGAGTTCGAAAGGGGAAAGGTGAGGCCGGGAGGCTAGTCCCGTAAAGCCCCCCTTTCCTTCAGATGCAGGCTAGGCCTTGAATCGTAGCGGCATGCTCCACCAGCCGGTCAGCCCAGAGCTGGCCTTGTGGGCATTCGCTGAGCAATATAGCGCTCATTGAGATGAACACTTGTAAACCAAACTAAATCGTGCTATTCCCTCTGAGATTATTGTCGTATCTACAAATGGTTGTGGTATTGACGAGCGCTATGTGCCAACAATAAGTAACAGCAAAAAAATGCATGTAAATATAATAAACTTTCGTTAGTTCAACTCCGGTTAATTCAGTTTTCAATAATTCGAACTTGGCAAGTCATCACGCATGTGCCTGACCCCACGAGCGACTCCTCAAGTGGCAGTCTGTCTCAGCAGAGCTTAAAGGAGAGTGAAGTGAGGAGAGGGAACACGCATTATTCAGGGTGTAAGGCCAAATGGTTTTTGTTCTCGTTTTAGTTTCGTTCTTGTTCTGCTTCAGAACAAAAAAAAAATATAAAAAATGATCCGTAATGATTTGTAACTGTTTTGGTTCGCATGCAAAAATTTTCGAAGCAATGTAACGATAAAAACATAGTATTTATCTCAATAACTGAATTATGAATTCTAAGATACCATATTTACTCAATTCTAATGCACCCTTGATTGTAACGCGCACCCATTTTCCGTGACCAAAAAGAGGGGGGGGGGGATAAAAAAAAACCCTTGATTGTAACACGCCACTTGCCGTGACTTAAAAAAAAGTCCTTCACAGTACCGCATACCTCATTCTTTCATACAGAAGTACAGAATTCTCTCATTTGGAAAGACAAAGATTTACTCCCAATACACTAAATTTCCGATAAATAGAAAAAGTCATAGTTTCGCCTGAAAGGTGAAGCATCGATTGAAATAGCAAATTAGTAGACAGCTGTATGAAAAGTAAGGATAGTATTATCGGCCATATAAACTTTTAAACATTCGCTTCTAAATAAATTAACAAGCATGGCGTGGCGCGGGCACAAGCAAACATGAACATGTCTCACTCTGTGACCGCAGAAACTCTTTTATCAAAACGCTGTAGAGAGGAAGTGCTGTAGTAGGAGCGAGTGAATGGATCATTGTGCAGCCTTCCTCTTCAGCACGAAGTGAGCGACGAGAACGCAGTGCGGTGCGCCTAGATGCGCAGACTCTGTCTCCATCGCAGATCGATTTCAAGATAGGGGCGGTGCGGCTGCGCCATACGCAGCAGCTACCGGAGTGGAACGGCTCTTCTGTTTGTGCCAGTCCTGCACGCAAATTTTGGGCATTCTAAACGCACATGATGCGGCCCGATTTCCGTGCTTCACAGCACGCATGATCACTTTCCTTTTAATTGCGGCATTGCGTGTCTTCGCAGTCAGCGTTTACCTGCTGACAGAGCAAATGCAGAAAACAGGAAGACAGACAGACGGTGTTCTAACCTAAGCACACATACTAAAGCACATGGAGGAAGCTACAGCAGCTAGGCTTGAAGCATGTACGAGGCGGCCATTTTGAAATGCAATGGCGATATGGTAATGCAGATTCTGGTCATGCTCGATTCTAATGCGCACATAATTTTTGGACCCGTTCTATAGGAAAAAAAAGTGCTAGTTAGATTTGAGTAGATACGGTAATGCTCAGTGCCTTGAATCAAGGCACTGAGCATGATCTCAGAAGTAGCGCATCATCGAGTGTACTCACCAAAATGCGAGACTGCTGTTCCAATAAAACAAACTTGAATGAACCTAAACGAATGATAAAATTTCAGTAACAAAGCGTTGTACCCATAGAAAACGAAACGATAAGCTCTTCTGTGCACAAGCCCTCGGTTTTTTCTATTGATGCCGATCTGCTTGTGCATTGGGCAGCAGACTTAGATTAGGGGAGCGCTTGACCAGCTATCGCTCACACTATCCCTGCCTGAGATACGTGCTTAGTGAAATTGGGCACCACCATCATTTAACTACCATTGGAATCAAGTATTTGTGGTGATTTTTCTACGATTTGGCACAGCTTTGTTAAGAAAATGCCTTGCATATCTTTTTTTATTGTTTCTGCCTTGCATAGTTTCTTTAGACTGTTAAGTGTTTGATGTTTGCAATTAATTTAAATTATTTAATGTAATTTCCACCAAGAAAATATACCACAACAAACTGGGTAAGTTATTTTTGATATTCTAGGTGAACTTTTGTGTTTGTATCCACTGAAAAAAAGTAGGTAGTGCCAACTAGGGGGCTAAATGGGACTGGTCAACACAACAGTGCATTTTCCTTGACAACTAAGCTTCAGAAGGGTGTGTATAATCTGTTGCAAGGACGATTAGAGCAAGAGGTTTCAATAAATCCATGTGAGGGTCTCTTCCATGTGCACGCAAGAATAACATAATGTATTTACTTGAATCTAACGCGCACTTTTTTTCCGATAAAAGGGGTCCAAAAATAGTGCGCGTGTTGGAATCGATTATGACCATAAATCTGCATTACCCTGCATTTCAATACGGCTGTCTCAAGTGACTCTTCAAGTCTAGCTACCGTAGCTTCCTCCATTTGCTGTAGTACTTGTGCTTACGTTAGTCCACCGTCCGGCTTTCCATTTTCTGTTTGCTGTATCAACATGTAAGTGCCGACCGCGAAGACACACCAAGGGTTCACCACGATGCCACAATTGAAAAGAAAGCGATCACGTGTGCGGAGACAGATGGAAATCGGGCTGCATCAGGGGCGTTCGGAGTCCCCGAAACTTGCGTGCAGGATTGGCATAAACAGGAGAGGCGTTCTACACTGCCGACTCCTACGTATGGCGGCGCCGTGCGACCCCAATCTTGAAAGCGATCTGTGAAGTCTACGCATCTAGGGGCACCGCGCCGTGTTCTCGTCGCTAAGTTCGCATTGAAGCGAGAGGCCGCACAAACGTCAATTCGGTCACTCCTGCTACCACACTTCCTCACTCCAGCATTTAGGTAAAAGTTGTCCGTGGTCATTGAATGAGCCATGTTTATGTTTGCTTGTGCATGCGTGACACTATGCCTGTTAATTTAGTTAGTAAGCGAATGTTTAAAAGTTTATACAGTTGATAAAACTACTATCCTCACTTTTCGTATAGCTGTCTACTAATTTGCTATCGTCATCCTTCGCCTTTCAGGCGAAACTGTGACTTTCCTTTTATTTATCGTAACTTTAGTCCATTGGGAGTAAATCTGTTTTTTTCCAAACGAAAGAAAGTTGTATTTCTGTACGAAGGAATGAGGTGCGAGCTACTGTAAAGGACTTTTCTTTTTTTATGTCACGGGAAATGGGCGCGCGTTAGAATCAAGTAAATACAGTACATGAAGGAAGGAAGGGATTGTGTGACATGTGGTTCCTTTTCTCCCCATGCCCCAGAATCGTCCTTTCAAGACTCAGTACAGCAAGACGAAGACGACGACTGTGAAGACACATAGTGATACAAGGACACACAGACGTGCTGTACAGACTTGCTCCCGTGCACGTGTGGACACTTCACGAGGATGTCGCAGACGCCTGCAGCGCTGGAGTGTGTGCCAGTGCTTGTGTTTGTTTACCAGCCATGGACAGAAGAAAACTGATGGCCTGTGCAATACAGTGCAGTGTGCAGTCTGGTCTGTGGAAGGGACCAAAGCAACAAGGCTGCTTCTGCTACTCCTGTGGGTGGTGGCATACGTACTTTCTCTCTCTATCTGGAAGCTGCCACCACCGCCGTGCTCTGCCTCCTGTCGCCATACTCCTCAAGGGGTCTAGCGGTCGAGACAAGGACATTGGGGGGAAACAGGCAGTATGTTGCATTGTGAGATTTTTTTTTTTTCAATTTCTTTTTCCCTGGCCTTGTTCTTGTTCGCATTTTGGGACTTTTTTTTTTTTTCTTAGTGTTAATGCTCCTGTATTTTTTTTTTCCCTCAAATCTGTTGCTGCACAGGCAATGTGAGAATTGTTTTGTCCAAAGCAATGTGTGCAACTCCCTGTTTTGCGGTGCAGAACATTCTAGTCTTTCTCACATGCTTCACCATTGATTTCCTTTTTTTTATTATTATTTTTTTTTTACACCAACCCATCATCTCCATCAGGATGGCAGTGTCAAGTGTAGTCCTTAAATGAAAGCCTTGAAGGAGCTATTTTCATATTGTCTTGTTGGGAAGATAACAAGAGATAGATAGATATATATATATATATACATACATACATATATATATATACACGCCTACATAATATACTACCAGTGCTCAATGATTCGCGTTGTAGTCTTTGAATGTAGTTTTAGCATTGGACAAAGCTCAAATCAGCCTGTGGTTGCATTTACCAAGGATCTCTGGCTTTGGTGTTAGAAAGTGTTTGGCAATGAATGACCAATGAATTAGCGAGCGGCAGCAGGCAAAGCATAATTTGGTGATATGTCTGTATGTCTGAGCTTTCACCCACCCCCAAGCCCCATTGCCTGGACACTTCAACATTCAGCGTTGCTGCCAGTTTGAACCGGGACTTAGTGCAAATCATCACACCCCTCTTCTCCCTCTCCCGATAGCACCTTTTTACCACCTTTTTCTTCACCCAGCTGTTCTGTTTTTGTGTACAAAAAGGGCATGCATGACAACATATTTAATATACATGTCTCTAGTGCAATCGGAGAGTGCTTGTAAATGTGCTTGTGCATCGTGACGGTGTGTGCCTTTGTTCCAGGCAAGCTGTGGTCGTCAATCTTTTTTGTGTTTTTGGCGTCACGGCATTGTTGTCCAGTAGAGCCACTGGAAGTTTGTTTCTCCTTAGGCTTGTTAGCGTTTTTTTTTTTTTTTTTTTTTGATTGGTTGAGGGCAGATGTTAAAAAGACAAATAACCATTGATATGCCTCACTCACAAGTTGTTTGAGGCTCTTACATGGCAGGACAAGCTTCTCTAGATTATTCTATATTTTAGGGCTCAAGCACTGCCGGGCATTGCTTAAAGGGCCTTGTGCGGCACAATCGTTACTTGAGGAGCACTAGGAACTCTTCAATTTTGAAGGAAAGAGAGAAAAATAAATGTGGCTATTTTTTATGAGTGTTTTTTGAGGTGGGTTAGTTTGTAGCCAAGATATCAAAAGGACAGTTTGCGACTACTCGCTGCTGAGCTGTCATCGCTGAATTGTTATCGAGCACTCCTTCACAGAGGAAGCTACGTGAAAGTGTTAATAAGTGAAAGTGTTAAAACAAACGTGAGCAGAAGCTTTGTAGCTTGATTTGAAGCTGTAGTGAGTCGTTTTTACTATGGGTAGCGTACACTCATTGGAAGGGTGCTACATCACTGGAACTTCTACAAAATACTGTTACCTTTTTGCGGCTTATAATTTTTAAACATGTTGATGTTTGGAATTTTCTTAAATGGAGTATTCATATTGCACTTGTAACATATTTGTATGTCCTTTTGCAGCATGCCTGTGTGGTTGTAAGGCACAACTTGTTACCTGGCTCAAATTTTCTTGTAAAGTCTAGTTGAAAGCATGTTAAATGTGTATAAAATGCCTTTGTGATATATGACAGCCACTGCGTAGTTCAAATGAAAAACATTTGGAATGTCACGTTATGGTTTTTCTGCTGAATACATGTAATATTGAAGGATGTGTTTTTCATGCCAAACCATACTTAAAGGCTTTTTTTTTTCTTAGTTAAAAATTCAAACAGTACAAGTATATCAGAGGCATTTACATTGTGAAATTGGCTGCCATGAAGGTGTGAAATGTTATGATGTTGTGGTTATTAAATTTAACTGTTTCATAGCTCCAAAAGGAACAGGCTGCGAGACGTCCTCTCAGTCGCGAGACATCCTCCAAGTCACGTTTGGCCTCATCAGGCTACAGCTTATAGCACCGCCAGTTTATAATGAAGCTATTAACGAGCTCCTGCAAATCGTTAGTCTTTTTTTCGACTGGTACAAAAACGCTAGTTGCGCCATTTATAAGAAAGCTGTAACTCTTGAGCTCCCTTCTCATGTGCATAGGAAATGCAGAAGTGCTTTCATTTGGCAAGCCCTGAAACAATTTTAAGTAAAACTTGTTGCATTTAAAAAAGGATCAATTTTAAATTGCTGGAAACTAAAAATTTAAGAAAAAAATTAACAAGCAGGTTTTACAACTCCATACTTTCACAATGAAAACAAACATTGCAATTCTGTATGCTGCACTCATTAGGATGTGCAGAGTGGTCAATATTGATGTATTATTCTTTGCCCTGTGATGCGAATAACTCTCATTTTTTTTCAACACTTGCATAAATGAAATAACTGTTTCATGTAAAGCCCAACTTAATGCATTGAATTCATCCGCTTTACACACTGTAATTGATACAGTTTACAGAATTGCGGTATCCTTTTTTATTGAGAGTTGTAAATTTGAGTGCAATATTTAAAACATTTTACTGATTTAGAGCAAATTTCTTAGAAACATTTAAGGACCTTGTAATAGCAGGAAAACTTGGGTTGAAAGTTCATATTTGCTGCTTGTCAAATTAAAGACCTATATCAGAATCTGCTCCCGACAACCACTATAATGCAACTTCTAATGGAGCAGTTTTTTTTTTTAATTTGTTAAATTGAACCTAGTAAGAGCATTAAGCAGGGAGAGCATTTCTGCATCTTACTGACATTTAAATGGCAAAGGTATAGTCGGCCCAAGCTAAAGCCCTCTATCCTAATTGTGCCACACACCACACACTCACTTTTGTGCTATTACTGATTCCACCATTAATGTCAGCGCATCTGGAGCATGGTATTTTGTACCGTTGCCTTTTTCGTCCACAATATTGTTGCTTTAACTGGTTCGTACATTGCCTTAAGGCTAGAAGTGGCTCAAATCATGGGGCGAATTGTGGGACCAAATGTTCTTGCGCGATGGGCCCACGTTGTTCATTTAGGGAAGTATCTACACATTCAAATAATGAAATTTTACCCACACAAAGGAGCTTGCCACTGTATTTACATAGCATTCTTGCTAGGGATATTTGGACAGCGTTGCTTCATTGTTCAACTCTTAGTCTTTACAGACGCGTTACAGAGGCATAGCTTTAGAAAGTGTATGTCGTTGGCTGTAGTTGTTGTGAGCTTGATGTGTATGCTCGGAAGCATCCCATGAAAAGCTAGTTAGTGCGAGTTCTGACCTGTAACAACACTATCAAATACAGTTGCATTGTCCTCCTGTAGAGAAGATACCAATTTTCCATCCATATAGCCTGAAACAAGAGTTCAAGAAATTAATGCGCGAGAAAGAGTAAGTTGAACTTTGGTGTTGGGTGTAGTGTTCACACATTTCTGTGAAGCCTTGCCATGAAACAACTCTGAAAGCGAGTAATGTAATGTGTGCTGCTAATTGCTGTAAAGCTGCACTACATTTGAGCAGAAAGCAACAGGGAAATCAGTGATGAGTCGACATACAAAAAGAAAGATTGTTTCTAGAGCTTTGCTCTTTGCACTCCAATGGTGTCAGGTTGTTTCTATTAAGACTTGAAAGTTGTATGGGTTCATTCCTACAGGTTATGCATGCATTTTCGCATGTGTGCACATTATACATTTTTCCTTTTTTTTTCTTGACCATACATTAAAGGAAAAGATTGCCTGTGGCAGACAGCATAATTTTAGTCACAGCTGGATTACTTGAAGCGCACATTACTTGTGTGTGAAATTGAAATGTGTAATCAAGTAACTAACAAAAAATGGCCGATTACATTTCTTTATTATTTTATGGCACATATTGCAATTTCCAGGATGACACCAGTTTCGTGATATCAATTTCCAAAGTATGCGATGAAATGCATGGACATTTCAGTTACTTTTGTGGTTCGTAGTATAAAATGGCACTTTGTTAAAAAATTAAGTAGAACAATAGTAGTCTTAAATCAAGTTTCACATGCATATCTCAAAACGTGTGCGATCCTTAGAAGTCATTCCAAGTGAATATGCCTTTCAAACTCGGCAGCTACAATTTGCAAATTGCAAAATGTGTTCCGTAAAATTAATTTATTATTACATTTTGTTAATTAATCGATTATGCATGTCGATTTCTCGTGCTAGTGGTGTCCACTGCTTCTAGTAACCCAGCTCAAGGTCTACAATTCTGCAATCTGCCACAAGTGATTTTATAAAATTCTGTAGAGTTTAAAAAGACACCCTGTATTTACAGAAAAACATTGTATTGGTGGTAAACGTGTATTTATTTGAATGTTTGATACAAGCACCCCCCTCTCAACAGGTGTTGTCTGCAGTGGATGTTGGCAACAGAAGCAGTAGCGATTACAGGGTGTTGGAGGTGCTACTGTAGCTTCCTTTTTTCTGAAGCCTCCACTTGCAAGCACATAATGACAGAATGCCTGTGTGGAATGATTGCGTGCAAACAGTTGTGAAAGCATGCCTTCTTTGTTTCAGTCTACTTGACTGTATATCTACCAGCATATCAACACTAGTTTGCCCGAGAAATATACACTAGAAGGAGACTGTGTTGGTGTCATCTTGTGGAGTTCCCGCTTTAGACGGAGTAAAGCTGCAACGTTCGCTTGGAAAGACGGAAAATGTAGTGACCGTGAGGAACACATCATTGTTTCTATTAAAGAAGTACTGATGGTGATATTTCCAACTACAAATTCTCTTGCATTAAATGAATGCCTCAGACTGCTCTGTACCCTAGGAAAAGTACCTGCATGCCTTGGAGCATCCTTAAGTAAACGAATAAAATGTTTTCTACAGCCAGTTTCTGGCTCATTTCTACTGTGTTGTGACACAGAAGGTAGAAATGTGGGCGCAGGACATTGATGTTTCGACACAAACACTGGCTCGCTCAGTTGCCTCCTATGTTGCTACTTGTAAGGTCAAATTAACAGCATAACAGACGAACGAGCGAGCCGGGGTGAATGCTAAAACATCACAATGTCCTGCTGCCATGCAACTACCTTCTGCATCATGACATCATGACACAGTAGAAACGAAAGCGATACTTGCTGTAGAAAAGCTGTTATATTAAATTAAGGTGCTGTGATGCTTGCAAGTATATTTTTAGGTTTTAGAAGTCCCAGATGTTCATTTAATGCAAGAAACGAGTCAAAAATATGACTTTAGTACTCCTTTAACAATATGTCCACTAGAACAGCAGTTCATCACTATGCAGAAATGACTCTGTGGGAAGCATTTGTTGGTCAGGGACCGCAAAGTATGTGTGCATGCTAGTGCATAAACACTGATTTACAAGGCATTCTCTACACACAAGGCTATGTTTGCTTTGCACTGCAGTATACCTGCATAAGTCATGTCAGTTGTGAAAGTAAGGATGGTGAAGCATGGAAGTTGGAAGATATCCATTGTAAAGACATCTGTTCCAGTGTTCTCCCAAAGTCTTTGTCCATTTCCACACTGCTTAGAGTGTCAGGAAAGCAGTTAAAGGAAATGTTTAAGCATGACCACTTACAGAGACAGCTGTTGTAACCATATACACGGACGAATCGGAAAGCCTTTGCCCCCGTTTTTTTTTTTTTTTTTTGGTCAAACTACGGCTGTAAATGCGAAAACAACATATCCATCCCTGGCGGTGGACTTTTCTTGGACTGGTCCGGCCTTATCCGCTGGTAGCTCCATGGCACAGCACTTGTGTCAGTTGTTGAAGATGGTGGTTGTGCTTCACACATCCATGGCGCACAAGCAGCGAAGTGCAATTCGTTTTCTATGAGCCAGGGTCGAATGTGCATCGAAATCTACAGGGAAATGCAGCCCACGTATGGGGAAAGGTGTCTTGCTTTGAGAGTTTGCAAAAGGCCGTGACGACTTGCATGACAATGAGCGTTCGGGGAGGCCACGTGGCGTGAATTCTACCACGAGCGTCTCGGATTTAGTGCTGCGATGGGGCAAATGTCTGAACCGGTGTGGGGACCATGAAGAAATAGTGTAAGGTATGTAAAATAGTGTGTATATATGTAATTACCTGCATGTACGTTATTTCCAGTAATAAAAACTTAAGGGCAAAGACTTTCCGGATCGCCCTCATATCGGAAGCACTAGAACAGTCCCAGTGGTTGCCATTACTGAAATAGCACATGTTGCACAAACCCACGAGACACACGTCTTGATTGCCCATCCATTGCTTTGTTTCATTGCTCATTTTTTAGGCAAGCAGCATGCCAACGTAACCTGTTTGTATACGTTGCATTTAAAAGACATTATGCCTATTGAGTGCAAAACAATGTGATTGAGTCATTTGCAGCGAGTGATCTCAAAGGGTGGTGCCAATACCAGCAATGTAAGAGGGACAATATGTGCTAATATTAAGCTAGAGTTGTAAAAATAGCACTGCACTCTACTAAGTGATTACTTAATCGCTGAGAAAGCTGCAAACTGAGGACATCGGATTGCCAGTGAAAAGAGATATTTCTGCTACTTGCTGGCAATCGCAGAGGTCATGCTGGACTATGTAAGTACTACTGCCTGCAGCGACTCGTAGGGTTTACAGGAAGGATACCAAACTTCACTAAATGGACTGATGTGAAGAGGGGGCCTCTTGAGTGGTCCTGTAGAAAAAGCCAATAGAATTTGCCATATGCATTTCCTTTCATGTTCAAATCCATTGTTGTTGACTTCTAGTTATCACTTTGACCTGTCGCGGTAGCTTATATTGGCTACGGTGTTGTGCTGCTGACCTCAAGTGGAAGGTTCATCCCGGCTGCCGCAGCTGCATTTCGATGGGGGTGAAATACAAAGATGCTGGTGTACTTATATTTAGGTGCACGTTAAGATCCTCAGGTGGTTAAAATTATTCCAGAGCCCCCACTACGGCATGCCTCAGTCAGATCGTGGTTTTGGCATGTGAAACCCCATATTTAATTTTTGTCACTTTATAACAGGACTGAAGACTGTTAAAATAAAGCTGGTTTGACATATTCATTGTGGTGGTGACAATGCTGTCGTGTTTATGGTTTCTCAATTAGCAAAGCTCTGTTTTCGGCAAAACTGGTGCTTCCCAACTCTGAGAAGTTGATTTTAAAGCAAAGCTGTTAGCCTCTAGTTGGTCGAGATTTTTTATGTCCATCAGCAAAAAACGGGAATTAAACCGAAAAAAAGTGCATATCTCCTTTGGAATCAGGCAGACAACACAAGGCTCGGCATTCATTTCAATAAAGAAAAGCACAAACAAGTGTCAAAACCGCATGATGGATGGTAAGGCGTCTGTGAACAATGCGAGGCACGTTCCTTCTCTGAACTGAACTTTGAACTTTATTTTGTATCTATACAACATACAGATAGCAGGGCTCTGCATGTGTTTCCAGTATAGGTTACAGTTGCATAAGCTGCTCTGATAGGAAAGGGGCAACAGCAGCATACGCATCGGTGAGTGACGTCGCCAAACTTTATATATAAAAGGGAGACCTTTCTAGTAACTCATTCGATTTCATTGCAAGACCGCTATAGGTAGACCACGCCCAGAGCAGCATGAATACGATGAGCATCAAAGAGTGCAAAATCGTAATGGTCAATAATGGTGTCGTGCTAAGACTAGGCAGAGCAATAAAACCTTTCATATCCCCATCGACAGCATTTGAGGGGTTTTCTAACAGCTTCGCTGGCCATCCACTTTCGCAAAGTCGGGACGGCAAGTTTTTTTTTTTTTTTTTTTTTTTCCTGCCTTTAATGTTTCTTCAAACGCGTTTACGAACTTTCAGGTTATGGGTGTGGAATGAGTTACGTCATGTGGAAGGGCAGTAGAATTGCATTGCATGAGGCTATCGTAAATGCAGCAGCATTTTCATTTGGAAAACCTTGTGTGCACAGGAGCATTACTCGGTGCCTTTAGCAGAGTTCGAGATAAGTCTTGCAAAGGCACACCACAATGAATGACATTACGTGAGGTTATGCTAAATGCAAGATGATGAGCTAAATGAGAACAAGGTAAAAGTAGCGGCCAACATTTCGATAAGTGGACTTGTCTTTTTCAACGCGACATATGCTTTCATCGGCACAATACATATAGGTACGCTTATTCTAAAGGGGTGAAGGGGTAAGGCAGGTGGGAGAGGCAATGACAGAAGGCATGTTAGCGGCGATGGTGTAGAATTGAAGAAAGGTGTGCTACTCAACGTCAGTGGAAGAATGTGAGGTCACGCAGTGTGTCAGCCGGTTGACATGTCACTGTAGGTTCCTTTATTCATGGAAGGGGCCTGGGCAACAGGGGGAGGGGGAGGGATTATCTGTTCTGACCTACAGTGGAGCAGATAATCCCCCCGCCCCATGTCGTCCAGGCCAGTTACATGAAAAAAGGAACCGAAGCTGGCCGACGTCCCCCACAGTGTGACCTCACATTCCTCTACCGAGGTTGAGTAGCACACCTTTCTTTTCAATTTTACACCCTCGCCACTAACACACCTTCAGTCGTTGGCTCGCCCAACTGCCTTACCCCCTCTCCCCTTTAGAAGAACCCTACCTACATATACTATGTCAAGGAAAGCATATGTTGCCTTGAAAAAGACAAGTCCACTTGTCGAAACGTTGGCTCCTGCTTTTACATTGTTTTTATTTTGCTCATAGTCTTGGATTTCCATCTCCCGCCTTCCTCACGTTATATCAGCTGCTAATTTAGCCAAGTACATTTTAGTGTTCATTTGCTGCAAGCTTAGTATTGCACTGCTGAGCTCAAGGTCACAGCGTTGATCCCAGCCACAGCAGCCGCATCTTGATGGGGACGCAAAGCAAAAACGCTCATGTACTGTGCATTCGGTGCACGGTACACACATGGTCAAAATTATGCTATCTAGAGCCTACCACTACGGCTTGCCTCATAATCAAATTGTGGTCTTGGCTTGCATAAGACCCCATAATCAAATTTTACTTCTTTTTTTTTTCTTTTTTCTTTTTTTTTTTTTTTTTTTTTGCTACAAGCTCTGTACCACACAGATGCGGCGGTGGTGCCATTGATTTCAGCAGTGACAGAAAGACGAGGCAATATTCATGTGCTGAGGTTACAAGTGTAATAGGCACAATTATGACAATTCCTACAAGCATTCGGTTTGTTCAGAGCCATGTTGTATGTTTTCTTAAAAATTTTAGTTCAAAAGTTTTCCACGAAGATTTGTAATGTAGTGAATAGCAAAGTCAGAAGTAAAAATTAGGTTATATGTGTCTCGCTGAGGTCCTGGCGATGGGAAAGCAGGATTTATTTTGACTCGAAGTCCAAATCTTCACAGTATTGTTCACCTCCTCAAAGACTTCCTTAACAAAATTGACCAAGGTTTCCTATTGCCATGGTCAGCACTGTAATTACATGCATCTGCCTTTTCTTGCTTGTAACCCAACCTACACTCCATGTCACGGTGTTTCCCAGCACTGATGCGACATCCAAAAAAAATAAAGCCATGACCCAAAAATTTCTCTGATTAGTACTTAAAGAAAGTATGAAATATATGTGAATTGTACAGTGAATGCGCAGTTGAACACAGCTGGTCTCCACAAGTGTGCTTATATTGCACATATTATGCAAATTGGATATGAAAAAAAGGAATCTGGAGGTTAATCCCCTTTTTGAAGCTGCCTTTACGTAGTGTGTGTAATGTGCATTCTGTAAAGCGTCCAATGCAGACCTGCTGGCATAACGAAACAGCATCCAATTTCACCTATGGTTGAAAGAGAAGTACGCATAAGGGAAAAAAATTGACAATCACAATAAAGAGTACACTGTTTGATGTTGTAATCTACAGTGGTCTGTAATTATTATACTTTTTAGCACAAAGACTCGAAAAAACAACGCTGAGAGGCAAAAGGAAAGAGTAATGCTGCACTTGCAACTGTTTATTCCAAAAACAGAGCATCGTATGTGTACACAAACATCCACATGTGCAAACACATAAAACACGCAAAGGATGCCAGTCAGCTGAAGGAAGGCATTGTTATCACTTTCTAAATGCTTAGCAATCTCGATTCCGAATGATATAGCGTAACAGTAGTTTGACTCACGCAGGCTAGACCTATGGTTTGGATATGGGAGGCCTCAAACAGTTCATGTGCAGTTTTCTTCTTGCTTCTACCTATCATCCTGACATTAGAGAAACAGTGGTTCACAGTCTGGTCGAGACCTGCAATGCGCAGACAAGTGCGCAGTCGTGTTCTTTTTTAGAATATTTGGGTACTCTCTCATTCAGTCATTGACGCAGCACCCAGTTTGCCCAATGTAGCGCTTGCCACAACGGAGTGGAATCAGATAAACCACTCCAGTGGAGCAATGCATGTAATGCTGAACGTGCTGTGCCCAGTTTGCTGGAGAACCAGGCCCAATATCAAATTTTTTTTATAAGCTGGAAGTTGTTACGTGCCATCTAGGGAGTGTTCTGCCGCAAATTTTTTTCAAGTCGGCTCATTAACAGCCGACATATAAATATTTCAGTGCCACAAACCCACGATTTCAGGACGTGAGCGCCACTGCATAGCCAGGCTCTCTCTCTACTCGTCCCGTCTAGCCTCGGCAAGCGAAATTCCTTCCCTGTGTTCTCCCATGCCAGACCTCGAGGATCGTGTGACACATACGTCACGGGCCCTGCCTTCACTCTTCTTTTCTCCTTGCCTTTTTCTGGCACTGCGTACTTCCGCTAGTGGCGCTGTGCGCAAGCTGTTATCATTTCACACAGCGCACGATTTCGCGCGCTGTGCACAAGGACACATGACTAGCAGTAAAATTCAGTGCTACACGAATACTGAGGCAGAACAAGCGGATCGCAGAGCATGACACGCACCGGAACACGGTAGAATTAAATGGCGCAGTTTGGGTACCTGCGCACGTGACCGCACGACCGTGGGAACGAGCAAATGAAGTGGAAGTACATCTCTTGCTTCGGTGTGAAGCAAAACAAAAAACGCACGAACATTCCGTTTATATGTTTTATTATTTCTCTAAACTTCAATTCGTCAATTCAAGCAACAGATTACACAGATAATAGATGTTGTCTTGAATAATTCTCCAAGCCACGTGTCACCACGAGTTATGCCACACTGCAGACAGCGGGGGGGGAGACTCCCCGGTTTCGGTAGCAGTAGGTGGCAGAGGTAATTGGCGCCATCTATGAGGAGGGCGAACCCGAAAATCCGTTTCCCTTGCATGACCGCGTAGATTGTCGCGCGCACGCGCGCCAATCCAGGTGGCTGAGCCCTTCCCCCCCAAATCCTCTCCCCTCGCCCTCCCTTGTTACTTCCACGCAACTCCCTCACCTTCGACTGTCTCCGCACGCGCGCGCCGTGCGGCCCCGCCGGCCCGGCGCCAGTTTAGCCCGCTGCATGACGTTTCATGTTTCGTTATCTGCAGCGTGCGCTGCTGTGCGTTGACCGGCGTGGGTAGTTTCGTCAGTTTCGTGGTCCTCGGTAGCTGTGTGCTTGTGCTCCGCGATGTTTTACCCGTTTCACGACTCTTACCACTCGTGCATCATGCAGTGGTGCACAAATACCTCAAGAACAAGCCCGGCAAGGTTGTTCCGGGTGCCTAATGACAACAGGTGAGCGCGCAGACCCAAGGACATCAGAAGGCGCATGTACAGGCGCCGGCAAAAGTGCTATACTCCACGCAGCGGGAGCCGGAGCAATGGCAAACTGCATCGTAACGCCATCTACAGGCAGCGTCTGGGATCATGCCTGTCGATAATAAAGGGCACCTATTGGCTGGCTGGAATCTGAACCTGGCAACGTTTAACGTTAGAACGTTATCTAGTGAGGCGAGTCTAGCAGTGGTTATTGGAGGAATTAGAGGGTAGTAAATGGGATATAATAGGGCTCAGTGAGGTTAGGAGGACAAAAGAAGCATATACAGTGCGGGCACGTACTGTGCTACCGGGGCTAAGCGGACAGACGAGAACTAGGAGTCGGATTCCTGATTAATAAGGAAATAGCTGGTAACGTACAGTAATTCGATCCATAGCATTAACGAGAGGGTGGCAGGTCTTGTTGTAAAACTTAATAAGAGGTACGAATTGAAGGTGGTACAAGTCTATCCCCTACATGCAGTCATGATGACCAGGAAGTCGAAAGCTTTAATGAAGACGTGGAATCGGCGATGGGTAAAGTCAAATCAAAATACACTATACTGATGGGCGACTTCAATGCCAGGGTAGGCAAGAATTAAGCAGGCTGGAGACAAGTCAGTGGGGGAATATGGCACAGGCTCTAGGAATAGCAGAGGAGAGTTATTAGTAGAGTTTGCAGAACAGAATAATATGCAGATAATGAATACCTTTTTCCGCAAGCGGGTTAGCCGAAAGTGGACGTACTCCTCTCCCGCGCGCAGGCGAGGAGGACATCGAGGCACCCTAGTGTGCCGCTGCTCCGGCTCCCGCTGCGTGGAGTAAACCGCTTTTGTCGGCACCTGTACACGAACACGGCCCTGTCCATCTGTGTGCTCCACGAGGCTCCGGACGTCGTTGCGCCTCGATTGTGCTACACTTGCGTCTTGCTGGTAGAGAAAGCTGACAATTAGATGTATCTCCTCATTGTCACCTGGGCTATGACTTGTGTTTTTCTGTGCCAAGTCTCATTCTGCAACTTCAATAACTTGCCCAGCTTTCCATACCGCCCTCAGTGCTTTTTCTGTGCGTCACGTACTACAAACGTACTAACAGCTGAAAAATTACTGCTCGTGTTTGTGCACTATCTCATTAATCGCCGATGGCAAAACCGCGCGAACCTTCATGTGTAGGCATGATACGCTTTTTTTTTCTTCTGGAAAGCATGAGCATTGCAAGTGTCCTGCATGCAGATTTCTTGCAGTTCGTGTTTATTATACAAAGGAGTGCCCAGTAGGTACGACTTAGTGCCTTAAGTGACGTAATTTTATGGCTGAGCAATGCATTCGGGTCGAAAGAAAAGTCGTGTTGGCATATTTACCTGGCCTTTGATTGAGGAATAGGCCTTTCTGCGAATGTTTTATATGTGCTGCTGCAAAAGCCGACTACCTTCTGTTCCCCTTGCCACCGTTACTCAAGTTGGGGCCAAGTGCAAAATAATGTGATAATGTGTATTTCAGTTTTTAGTACAACGTTATTTTTGTTCTGCCATGTCTTTTTCAATTTGTTCAGTAGTAATGAACATGTCACGCATTTCATATACTTTCGTGCAGGTTTATAAGCTCTCTTTTTGGTATATTAATTGGCTGTCAATCAAACAATGTTAGCATTTTATTCTATTTTTAGGTATTTTGCGTGTCATTGTTTTTGCCATTACCAGCGAGTTTTTCCTTTCTATAGTTGTCATAACTATTTCATACATGTCGTCCAGTTTTGTGCAATATCTTAGTGCATATATCAGAAGCTCGTCTACATTTCGGTCTTGAGGGCGTTATATGAAAAAAAATTGTATGTGCGTACATGAAACGGCCTTCGCGTTTTCTGGCGCTTCTTTTGTTATTTCATTGTCTGAACTTTTGTGTTTAGTACTCTTGTATATGTCATGCACCTTTCACTTCTGCTCATTTTTTGAGCGTGTATCACCGCCACGTACGTTATAAGAAAAATCTGTTTTCGGAAACGAAGTCAATAAAGCGAGACCAAAGATCTGTTGTGTTGGAAGTGGAATTTTATGTCCCGGCACATGCTGGTATAATTTATAAGTATGGCCAAGACTGCGTGTGTGTCACTGCAATGCATTAGGCACCCTTCGGTACGTCATAGGAGAGTGCAATTTTTCCATAGACCACCCCCCACCTATACCCATAACTATTCCCCCTGCTATCCCCACCCTTTACGAGCGATGGGAGATCATGCTGTCCAGCCCCGCCCTGGAAGACCAGCTCCGACTGATCCACAGGGGCCAGGCCGCCCTGCAAGTATATGGAGCCCGCGAAGAGGGAGCCACCCCATCAGACGCTTAACGCGTTTCATTTCATAATGGACCACTAAAGTTGTTTCTCTCTCTCTCTCTGCCAACGCATAGCCCACGGCGCAACACGCGCCGGCTCGCAAGCAATGCCAATGCGCGGCGTAGCGCGCGCATTGCTTGCGAGCCGGTGCGCCGTAGCACGCGCGCGCGATTAAAAAAAAAAGAGAAAAGAAAAAAAGAAAAGAAAAAAAAAACGCGCCGCGTACAGGCAAAAAAAAAAAAAAAATAGGTAAACGGCACGCACGGCATAGGGGAAAGGGAGCGAAGCGGGTTGGCATGATAAAAACAAAAAGAAAAACGTTTGCGAGAGGAGGCGCCGCGCGGCTGCTGTTCCTGTTGCCATGACAACGTAAACAAACGTGTCGCCCTGCGGTTAGGGCCGTAACTGAAGGGGACCTTAGCGCTAGCGTCGAAAGAGCGTCTGCTCGGAAACAGCCAATGGCAGCCATGTGGAGATTCACCCCCTGCTGCAGACACCAGTACGTAGGCGCACCTACAAGAGTATGTCATCCTCTGGCTTGGAGCACGGTGGCCGCGACGAGAAGGGACGGTGGTGTTCGGTTTGAAATTTCAGATCTTTCCGCGGCACATAGCGACGCAGTACCTTGAAGATACGATCTGACCACAAACTGGTTATCACATGCTTTAGACTTGATGCAAGGATCTCGGAGGTCCGCTTGCGAAAACTGATCCCAAATTTTAAAGATGCTAATGATGTATGCATATTAGATCACCTTGCCTTATCATTTGATGACTTCATTACTATGCACCATCCTGGTGAGAGCGTTGACAAACTCTGGGATCATTTTTCCAATGTGGCTCAACGTTGCATAAAGTGCTATGTTCCTCACCGTCTTAAGAACACTAGAAAATGAAATCCATGGATAACCAAAGGCATTATTCATGCAAAAAGAAGATTGAAGCGAAGGCATTAGGTGCTTGGACAGTCTGGTAGCCCACATTCCATTAATGTTATCAAGAATATGAGCCAGGAATTCAAGCAGCTTATTAAAGATTCAAAAACTAACTTCTTCAACACTACCTTGGTATCATTCCTCAAGAATGCTCCTAGTAAATTCTGGAGATATGTCAACCCCTCGCCTTGCACTAACTTTAAGAATAATACTTTAGACAAAGTGCACTCTCCTAACAGTTTTTTTTCCCCTACCATTTAGAGGAAAAAGGAGCAGCTAAAAGGCAAGAAAAGAACAGATATTTGTCCAGCGAAGCACAATAAGAACAACAGTTTTACTGACTGTCGTATGGGTGTGGTTTATAAAATTCCCCTTGGCTGTGGCCAGTTCTACGTAGGGCAAACGGGACAGTGTATCAGTCAGAGGCTAATGGAACAAAAGGTCGTTAACCGGTGGATTGCCATCTAATCTTTCCCTACATTGTCAAGATTGTAACTGCACGCCACAGTTAGATGAATGCGCGATATTGTACAGACATAAGAATGAAGATACGTGTCTTATGGTAGAGGCGTGGTATATCTATAATGGTGGAAGTGCATGCGTGAGTCAGCCTTCGATTACCTTACATAAGGAAGAGATTAAGTGCCTTAACAGTTATCTCTCACGTAGACCGGCACATGTACCCGACTGACACGTGGTGATACCATTCCCGAGCTTGCGCAGATGAGTTTTGTGTCTTCTTTCTTTTTTTGCCTCAGTGCTCCCTTGAGTTGATAGTCGGCGTTTGTGTTGTCCACTTCTCTACTCCTGTGTCCTGTCTGCACGCCTCACCTCTTTTTTGCATTATGGTGTGACACACGGCAAATGGTATTAAACCCAAAAAGAACTGTTGTCATGACGGTTACAAGAAAAAAGAAACCTCTGTTTTATGCGTACTCCATTGAGAACACTATTTTAACAAGGGTTTCCGCTCATAAATATCTTGGTGTTACTATTTCGTCCGGCTTAAGATGGAATGTTCATACCGATGACGTGTGTACCAAGTCACGCAATGCACTATGGTCCTTAAGAAGACGCATTCACAGCGCAACTCCTGAAATAAAAATTCTGGCATACAAAAACGTTAATTAGACAAATCTTGGAGTACGCCAAAATAATATGGGACCCTTACACTTACCGTGTAAGGGTCCTAGAATAAATCTAAATTTGATAAAATTCAACGCCTCGCTTTAAGTTTTTTTTTTTTATAAGTATCGGCAGCACGTAGATTGGCAATTAACAAAATTGCCAATCTACCCTCTCTATAATCTAGAACTATCCTCAAAAGACTAAAATGTCTCTTTCTTGTTATTCATGATCTCGTTAGCATAAATAAAAATGATTACTTTATCATCCAACAAGACAGCTATTTTAGGCACAGACACAGTATCTACATTCCCCCTCCCCCTGTCTTTATTGATTCTTTTAATTTTAGTTTTTTCCCTAGGGCTACCAGACACTATAGTGAAACTATCATCAATAGGTGAATTTCAGGAAAAAGTTAAGACTACATATTTTACATAATTTGTCCCCTGTGACCTTAATTTGTTCATGAGTATGCCTCTATAGTGCGTCTTCCAGAAAGTGTTCGTTCGTTAGAATATTTTCTCAACTATGAAGACAGTATTAGAAGTGCAATGTTCTGATCCATACCGCATGTTACTTTTGCTAGGGTCTGCACACTCTTTGTATGTCTTTCTATGCATCACCTTTGTATGCCACTTTGAGTGCCTTTGTGTACAACACTTTCTTGATCTTGTATACCTAGTAACTGCTGTTTTCTCTAAGTTTTCATCTGAACGAATATTCTTGTACCTAGAAAATCAACATTGATGTACGATGTTCCACTACCTGCCAGGAAATGTAACGCTTTGTATGTTCTTTCTGTACTTGTTCCACTCCTGTAATGACGTATTGTGGGTTGACAGTATTAATAAATAAATAATCGTGCATTCTATGCTTTGCACTTGTCAACTCAAAATGGCCAGGCCTGGTGAGGCGCCCTTTAAGGAACTTCCTCCCGACTCTGGATAAAGCCACAATAAAATGTTGGAGTGAGTAAGCCTGACTTATTATACCTCTGTAAGAACAATAAATTTTATTTAGCACCTTTTTAGTGACTTATTCAGTGGCTCTAGAGCAAGCTTTTGGTTAAATGCTGGGCTTCTGCTTTTTGCAAAAAAAATTATTAGGTATATTTTTTTGTGGGAAGTTAATTTATTATGCCTCAAGTCATGTCACAAAAAAAAAAACAGATTTCTGGCTACTTTAGGGCTACTTAAAATTTTCGTTTTGGCTACTGTTGGGCTGCCACAAAGGCCGGTTCAACAATTTGTGGTTGAAGCAATCTGGTAACCCTGCTCCTGGTGCAACTTTTTTTTATAGTGCTGCTACACTGACCATGAAGAGGTGCTATTCAGGACACACATGGCAGAACTCTAGGAAGCATAAGCAAGGAGCCCACCACTATTGCACGCAATCAAGACTATGCCTGTTGGATCGCACTCTGCTTATGTCACACAAGCAGCATAGCCTGTAGAAGGGAATAGATGGCACTAACATTCAGCATTCCCACACGATGCTGGCAGAATTGAAGTCTGCATGCTCCACTGAACATGCATCAAAGTACAGTCAAGCCCAGATATAACAGCCCCACTTAAGAAGAACTTTCTCTTAAAACAAACGAGAGCCATGCAACCGTCAAAATATAATTTATTTTAATGGCATAAGATCACACTTATAATGAACGTTTTAGAGCCCTGCCAATCAGTTACAGCGAACTGACGGCATAAACCCGCTGCCGCGATGCGAAATAATGACAACCTCCGACTCCTGTGCTTCCCAAGCCTCCTCGGAGGTGAATTATCTGTTTCGTGCCCCTCTACCCTTTGCAGGTCGTCACGCACTACCCACAAGCGTTGGCAAGTGGCTTCCAAGATCGCCCTCTCACCCGTCCTCTCAACTCTGCTCCCCTCTCCTAATTCTTTCTTGCACTCCCTCGCTGTCACGGCACATGCGCTATGGCGGTGGCTAAAGCTCACAGTTTTGTTTTCTGGCTGTTACCATGAAGCAGGCCTCTCCACACTAGTTTCCATGCTTCCTCGCATCGTTCTATTCAGGCCCGAGTTGTAATTCAGGATGGCGGATAGGAATGCTGTGCCTGCAGTGGTCACGAAATGAACAGCACTGAACATGGCAACGAAGCAAGCAATTTTGAAGGAAGTGTCTCAAGGTGCTAAAAACTGCGAGTTGGTGAAGAAGTACAACATGTCTAAATCAATCATCTCGACGATTGTGCGCATTACAGTACTTCTGTGCAATAATATGGATGGCAGCGACCAGCACGTGCCCTTTGTAACAGGAAAATCAAAGATGGTGCGTTGCTTTCGGAGCTGTGTACCTGTGGCTACAGGCACAGTACTAAGACGTGGATGACACGCAATTTATTTGCGCAGTGGCTGAGCGAGTTTAACCGCGACATGCAGAGGCAAGGAAGGCGCATGCTGCTTGTGCTCGGCAACTGCTCAGCACACAACGTGCAAACTTCTCTGACAGAATTTACTCCACTTCTCCTGCCGCCCAATACCACTTCACTTTATGCTCGATTTGGGCATAATACGCGCATTTAAGGCATCGTATAGGCGCCGCATTGTGGAGCACTTGTTCATCGCTGTTGACCACCCGGTTGTCAACTTGCTGCTTCGAGTTTCACTGTATTTAGCCATTGAGATGGTGGAGGCAGCTTGGTCAGAGGTGACGGCCGCTTGCGTGCGGAACTGTTTCTGCAAGGCCAGCTTCATCAACGCAGTGCCTGATGCTTCTGAACATGATCGGTCCAGCGGTGATTTGTGGCAGCACATCGTCGACTCCGATATGGGAGGCTACTGGTTGGGATGACTTTATTTCTGCTGATGAAGATGCTGATATTGCAGGACAGTGCACGAATGAGGGCATTGCTTGCGAAGTGCGGGTGGACAGCGATGCGGAGGAATCGGATGACGATGAAACTTTGGAGCCAGCACCCATAAGCATGCCTGTAGCAATGGGCTACACAGAGAGCCTCTAGCAACTTGTCTCTACCAAGGGCCTCGGCAAAAAGCACGCTTTTGCTTTTAATAAACTAGAGACCGCCCTCATCGGATCTGCACTACAGAAACAGATGAGCGTCACAAACTTCTTTGCAAATAAATCAATTTTGTGTTTTGACTAGCCACATTTGTTTTTTTCTTCTTTTTAAGCTGTCGTCCACTTACTACGAACTTCGGGGTATGGCAAACAGGTGCCACGTAATGCTCAGGTTCGTTATAAGCGGGCTCGACTGTAATTGCTTGTGTACCACTGATGCTGTGTCGGCCTGGTTAGCTATTAGGCTGAAATAAAAGCTTTAAAAGAGCATTTCCTTCTCATCTCAGTGTCAGGTAAACTCATTTGCTGTGGTGCAAGGCAATGTGTGCATGTAATGTCACGTGAAGGTTTAGAGATGCATTTTATTTGCAAAATGTAAATAGCTTACAGTAAAAACATAGTAAAATATGCATACAACATCCTTCACAACAAAAATAAATAACAGGAAGAAATAGTACTTAGTTCCCATTGAACGCACCACTATACAGCAATTACACTCATGGACGACTTTCTGTGGCAGTGAAGAGAAAGCTACAGGGGCAGGTCTTCCGTGCATGTCCTACTGCACCAACAATTCTGGCAGCGTTTGACAGTGCTTTTGGTTTCTTGGAACTGACATTGAATCACTGTAGCTCTCACATGCAACAGTTTTGCATTTGCTCAATGCATTTGTTAGAGAAAAGCAGAAAAATATGTCAAATTTAACACTGTCTTATTTTGCTGTTGTATATGGGCAATTGAAATCTGGAATTCGTTACCAAAGGAAATTGTAGACTCAGATTCTGTGGATGGCTTTGTCGCAAAATTGGAGTCATATTTTGGCTGTTCATGAAAGTAGTTGAGCGCATAGTTTAAAGGTAATGCGTTGGTTGATTGACTGGACACTAGTGCACGTGTGATTGCATTTCAAATGTAAATATTGCAATGTGCTGAGTAGTGGTGTTATATAGATCCACAATAACTACAAGAATATTATACGACAAATATTGCAATTGTTTTGAGTACCTTTTCCCTGATTCATGTGAAACAAAAAAAAGGGTGTCTTGCGTTGTATACCAGTGCTGTTGTATGGCATTCTTTTTTTTGCTTTATATATTTTTTTGTTTTTCTTTTTTCCTGTTTTTCCCATGCTCGTGTGTGTATATTGTACAATCCACTTCCTGTTTGGGCCTGTGCAAAGGCCTACAGTATTGTTAAATAAAAAAAAATAAAAATAAGCTGTGTTATGTTTTCTAGTCCCCAACTTAAACTAACATGAATTAGAATGTGGAATTTTTTTTTTTTCAGGCTTGCTATTGCTTGTGCCTGTTTCACCTCCACAGCATTTCTCTTTGCTGCCACAGAAAGTTGTCCGCGAGTTTAGCATACTGTAATATGTCCAGGCAATTCACCTTAGTGGCTGCGCAACTGTTTTGATAACTGAAAACAAACACATCCAAGAAAGCTAAAGTTAACATTTATATGCATTGAAATAGAAATTATTGAAAGGGCAATTAAAATTTTGTTACGAGTGTTATTACACATGAAGCACAGCATCAAACAGAATAGGTAATATATTTTTGTTCTTTGGTGAAGTTCAACATGAGAAACGGTCTGATGCAATAAGAGAGACAAGAAAATAGACTGCACTGTAAGCATGCCAGTGCATGAAAGTAATTGTTCACAATTTAGGAATTACGGTAGCTACAGCGCAACAGATGTGGACAAAAGGGATGCAAGGGAACACACTACAGCGCCGACTCAGACGCGAACCACGGACCACAGACTACGAACCAACTCTTCCAATTTCCCATATTATTGGACTTGGGAGTCAGTTGAAAGTGAAATGCTGCTTTATGTTCCCTGGCCAGTACTACAAAGTACAGGGTGTTCCAGCTGAAGCATATGAAAATTCTAATAAAGAGGGCATGTGAATGCTTTTGATGGCATGAAATGTTAGTCGCCCACCTCTGTAGGATGTCAAATATGCCAAACATCCAAATGAATACGAGCAGGAAGCAGCGCTAAACAACAGGACAAGGAGAAGGACACAGACAATAGTGCTGACACTTGGTTGTTAGCCAGCGCTGTTGTCCATGCCCCTCTTCTTGTCCTGTTGTTTAGCACTGTTTACTGCTCATAATCATGAACCAACCAGCCCAAATGCGTACTATTATCCAAACAAAGCTTCACAAATCCAAATATAAGTTGAGATCACACTTAGCAAAAGCCACAACATTGAAGTTATGAGTGAGCTAAGTGTGCCTAATAAAATGTGAATCTGCACACTAAAGTTAATCAGTCGCCTGATCACTGCATCAAGGCATCATTATGACAATGATGATGATGATGACACAACATACCACAATTTCACAAGCTTAATCACAATTACATTTCAAAAACTCAAATGAAACACCCTGTAGCCTTATTTTCATGGTCACCATCAGAAAGATGTAAACACCTCAAGTTCACTGAACATAAGAGCGCATCTCACCAGTGCTGGTACATATAAAATGAATTGCAAAGAGGCCTATAGGGCTGCCCAAACCATAGAGTTTCCTACAATAATTACTAGAGGGAACTCTGGCACTGCAATCGTTCCACGACCATGGGATTGATGGGTAGTGCATGGATTGTTAATTGCACAATATCTGCCTTCATTATCGTAAATTTCAAAGCAATCTATACTTTTCTAAGCACAGAAGACTCTGAACACACACAATTAGGTACTAATTGTAACGGTTTGGCTTGTCAAGGTGACAAGCACTACAAGCACTACGAATAGTCAATACATCTGCACCACTGCAGCACCACATCATCTGCTGGTTCCCGGCACACCTCGGAGAGATCGAGAACGCCCCTCCCAATCTCAATCAGATGGCTCACAGGAGCGCGCGAAGACCTAACCTTCCACGACACCACCTATTCTGGTCGTGACCATCCCAGTGAGAATTGGGACCCTCCCTCCATATACAATGAGATAACAAAGCACTTTTATCTAGACCGCAGAATATACAGCACACCTGACAATAAGCTCACCAGGCCTCAAGCCCTCACCTTCAGAATGCTTCAAACCAACACGTACCCCATGCAGAACAGACAACATCACTACATGCCTGAGCTATACACAACATCATATTGCGAAGATTGCCTTAGCACACTTGACGTACATCACTTGCTCTGGCCGTGTGATCAGACCCACGCAAACAAGAATCAAGACTCCACCAGGCTACAAGAAGCATTACGCAGCACGGACCTGGCGGAGCAGCTCTAGGCTGTCCAGCGTGCCCACGATGTGGCCAAGGAGTTAAAACTCCTGGTCTCAACGTGGGAGTAGCCCACTCTATGGGGCCTCGTGCCCCTTAGCTCACAGGACCTTTCATTAAAGTTATTCCATCCATCCATCCATCCATCCAAGTGTCTCAAGGCACTGGCTTGCCTGTGAGAAATTCATATGCCACTTTTCAATGAACGCGTCCGTGGCATAATGGTTTCAATATCGGGCTTCTGTGCTAGAGGTCCTGCATTTGAATCCTGCTGTAGGACAATTTTAATAATGTTTAATAAATTATTTAGTATGCAGTACTTCGTTGAAAATGATGAGTTTACAGAAAGTTACAAAGTCGTTTGAAGCCTGAAGGACAAAGTTTAAGCAAATCCATGAACTACCCATCATTCTCATGCTGGCTGAACCACCCCGCTTGCAGCTACCATAGACACTACCGCCAAAGTTCTCTCTAGTAATTTTTGTATGAAACTCTATGGCCCAAACCAATCACATCATGCACATAAAAAAGTTAATAACTATATAGACACACAATACATAAACATGTAGCACAGAAAATATGTACACACCTTAATAAATAAATAAATAAGTAAATATCACTAAATATGAAAGCTGCTCATTCTACATCATAATAGAAAAAGAAAGGGAGTTTTTTTTTTCCTTTTCACAATAATTGTTTCTTTTTTCTCCATACGGTAACCAAATACATAAATTTATTAATTGCACTTTGCCCTGTAGTGTTGAATGATTTATTTCACATAGTTCATGTTGCAACTGTTGAAGCTAAGTAAACTTGAATCCCAGGGCTTGTATTCTCAGCTTGCCCACATACAGAACAAAAGGTTCTGTAAAGATTACATAGACATCACACACTGAAAAATGTCAGGTAAACTTAGCTACCTAGCACGTACTACCATGCCAGAACACAATACCAACATGAGAAGGCAAACTGGCTATGGCAAATCAGTTATATGCAAATCTGAAAGGTGGGAAAGTTTTCTAAAAAGTAAAAATTGCCATCAAACTGCACTGTGGTACAAAGCTACAAGGAAACCCGTTTGAGCTTCTCAGAAAAAGAGCTTTGCAATTGAAGAAAAGTACATTCCGGTCCGAGGACTATTTTTTTAAGCGAATCTTTCTTTGCCTCTTCTCTGGAGTTAGGCATTCATTGTCGTTTTCTCGGTGGATATATCTGTAGATATATATATATAAACTAGGGTCACTGGGTATGAGCCCAAACAGAAAGCTTGCTGTTGGCTACTGTCCGGCCTAGCAGAAAACTTCGGTCCCTGGGTGTGTGCCCATCTATGGCTAATCCCTGAATAGATGTGCCGTTGCAGCATGAAGCCTTAAATGTATTTCGATATGTTTCATACTTCTCTATGCGTACACCTCTCTACATCCTTTCTTCAGCAGCCATCATTGCCTTCAGCGTTGTGAAGCAGACAGAAAAGGCAAACTGACTATGGCAAATCAGTTATATGCTACAGCTAAAAGTGAGAAAGCTGTGCTTGTATCATCCTCTACTGCTCCTACCTTGTTAACTCAAACAAGCTTCATGTCCTTTAGCTCCAGCATTCTGTTGGGTGTTCTTCTGTAACTGCGAAGCTTTCTTTCCGAGAAACTCTTATGGCTTCCCTTTGAGGCTTTGTACTACTTCCAGGTGAACAACAATTTATTTCCTTTTGAGAGGACAAACCAGAAGGCATGCTTCTCTTTGCACATTTAGCAGTATGTGTGATAGTAGTGCAATTGTTTTCACAGACTCGCACTTTTGGTGCAGTGTCAAACCACAATCACACATTGTAAATTTGTAATCTTGTAACCCACAACCTTCGCGAAATGCGAAGGTTGTGGGTTCGGTTCCCACCTGTGGCAAGTTGTTTTTTCATCCACTTTAATTTCCATTAATTTATTGTTTCCTTCTTACATTTATTAAGCACAAGTAATTTCCCCTATGTTGTCCTTGGTGTCAGTGTTTGATGGCTTCTTATGATATTGCAAATTTCAAGTAGTACAATTAAGCACTGAGAGATGTTCCACTTTGCTTCTTCCCATTCAGGTTTTATTCTGGCATGATGGTATTACAAGCACAGCGCATGCTTCCTCATTCATGCTTTCCTGGCACAATAACTTCAAACAGGCCTTTATTCAGAAAACATTGGAAAATGCAAGGTAATGCAATACTACTCCTGAACAATGCCACAGCATAATATTGGTAGAGCAGTGCAAGCTTAGCAATGACAATGGCACTAGGGAGCTTAGGCTGGTGTACACTCTGCCCCCAATATAAAAGAAAGTAGTTAATCTGTGTCCAAACACTGATTCCTGTAAATGTGATAGTAGTCTAACCCTCCTTTACTGCTACAATGCTGTATAGTTCTTGTGTTGAAGAATTCCCCTTATGGAACTTTTTTTTTAATTTCAGCACAGCAACAAAAAAAAGAATAACTGGCTTTACATTGAAATCTGGCATTCCTTTTCATATAGATGCATTCTGTGCATTTATTGTCGCTTATAGAATACCGGAGACGTAGACGAGCATGGCAACACTAGCGATGACATCTCATTACACGGTTTAACTAAACTCTGGCGATTTAAGTGCCAAAACCATGATTTGATTATGAGGCACACCATAGTGTGGGACTCCGGATTAATTCTGACCACCAGGAGATCCTTAATATGCCTCCAATGCACAGGACGTGGGCATTTTTGCATTCCACCCCCAGCGAAATACGGCCGCCATTGCCAGGACACTGTGTTCGACTAAGTTAGTTGCTGGTGCAAGGGTGCTGCATTGAAATAAAAGTAAATTGTGGAGGCTTAACGTCTAAAGATACACAAACGGGCCATGAGTGGCACCATACTAAAGGGCTCTGGATTAATTCTGACCACCTGTGGCTCTTTAACATGCACTTGCACATGACTTGTGCAACACAAGAACATTTCAAACTCTCATGGTTGAAGAGTGTCAAGAGATGTAGGCGCCAGTACTGATGTTCCTTTCTATACCTCTGGTGTTCCACAAGGAGTACACAACAGGTATATGCATGGCTATAATCCCCATTCATGCCTAAAATCAGGCTTGATTATCAGTTAAGTTAAAATTATAAAGTGCGATAACACACACAAGCAAAGTAATGATAGGCAGCGCCCTTTCTTTTTTCTGTGTTGTTCTTTGTTGCACTGCAGCCTCAAGTTGTAAGATCTAGTAAAGCACGAAGATTTTTTTCACTTGCATGGCAACTGGTGGAATATCCACTGGATATTCTATGAGCACAAAGTAAGCAACTCAGTAAGCACAATGTGATGCAGCGCTTGCCTGAGCATGAGACAGGCATGCATATGAAACGATGTGGCCATTGAAACTAAGCTTGGGACAGGCTTCCCGAGGCAACTCCACAGTGATCCCTGCATGCATAAAGAAAAAGAAGTCTCAAAACTCTGAATCCTGGCATCCTGAATTTATGAAACATTATTTTTCTCTTCTGAAAAGCTGAGACAAACATTCATTATCAAATTAGAGCATAACTCTTATCAACTGACACAAAAGACTTCACGAGACAGACTATGGCAACAAAGGCTACTGCTTCTGGTTAACCCATTCGCTTCCACAGGCCATGACGGCAAAGGCCAAAGTCTGAGTAACTGGCAATTCAGTGGCCACTCAAAGAACAGCAGCTTCTGGCATTTTTTCATAGATAGCAGCACATTGCAAGCTATGTTGTAGGCGTTTTGGGTTTCGCACACTAATAGACATATTTGTCTACACCTTCAGCAGGAGTTGTTTGTGAAACAATGGAAAGCTTCCTTCTCGCCAGACTCCGTTCCGTTGTTGTAGCCATTGCAACCAGAGTACCAGGCTTAAAAATGAAAAGCATACAGGCTTCCGAATTGGCTTATTTGTTTCAGCACATACCACCAAAAACTGCAAAGCAGAACCATTCAATGCTGTGCTTAGTTTTCGAGGGCCAAGTTCAAAAGTCCAAGAGGCGTTGTGAGTACAAAAACCACAAAAGTGCACTACGCATTCCTGCATGTATTAAACTTTTTTTTATGCTGATGTCCTAGTTTTTTTACTGCATCTAATGCAAAATCTTTTTGTGAACAAAATAAATCAGACATTTTGTAAATGCAACACCTGTAGAAGATTTTACAGCACTTTTCTTACAATGCTGAACACGCTAAATTAAACAGGAAAATGTGCAGTGGAACAAACACCAGGCACGGCAGAGCGCCGTATGGGCGAAAGTGAATGGGTTAAAGCAGACATTATGCTAAAATAAAGTGAAGCTGTAACACTCAGAAGCAACTCGTACACAGGCTGTGCACAATGCATGACAGCTGCAGACACTTGACAAAACAGGACAGTTGAACTTGCCTGCGAGAAGACTTCGGACGAGAAGTTTTTGGACGAGCCGACTTTCTTCCTGATCGATGCCGGCCAGGCATCTGCAGCCCATCCGGAGAGTAGCTCAAGTACACATGAGAGATATCCAGATCAGATTTCTGTAACCATATGCAAACAGAAAGACAGTTAAAACTCCACAAAGTGAATGGTAAAGTGCTGTTTTTAGTTCTGCAGTGTTGACGTATTGGCAACTACTAATCCCATCTACTGGAGTAGTAGTAGTAGTAGTAGTAGTAGTAAACACAAAATATTGATATGCATATACGAATACAGCTACAGATGCACACAATTCATGAGGGATACTGACCTTAAATTGTTATTTCGAAACCCCATTTACGAGAAAGAAAAACAATCGTGGTGCAAAGAGAAAAAAAGTCAGACAGATCCTACACACTACAAGAACCAGTGTAAGGGAGCTCGACCATCCACATTGCTACCACGACGAACCAAGCACGTCTGCATCATGCCACCACTGGTGCATGTGCTATTTCTACTCAGGCTGTTGTAGCCTGAGTAGAAATACCGCATCTGAAGGGTCCTAATGCCTTTTTAGAAATTCAAATCTCCCGCCACCCAACTGGGGGAATGGTGACGTCGCATACGCCATCACCACCCTTTGCTGCCGTCGGCGAGTAAAACCTCGCTTGCCAGATGGCGCCACCGAGCCAAGACAGAGTGGCGGATTCGCCACTGCAGCTGTTTTTTGGTCAAGTGGCGTAGACCATTCGGGCATCCCGCGACATCACGTGGAAGTTGAAGTCGTGAAACTCGCATACACTGCAAGTAGCAGAGATTTCTGTGCTACTTGCAGTGTGTGCGAGTTTCACGAGCCAGCAAAACCAGCGTGGCACTACCTGCGTCATTGTCATGGGCAATTTCAATGAGTTCTTTCTTCTAAAATATGATATAGAACTGGACAAGTAGCATTTTATTTCGTCTTATAATACAATATGAGGATGTTTTTGCAACGAATGGCTGAGTACTACATGTAGTGACAGAATTTAACTAAGGAGTGCTTTCACCATTGGGCAAGTGCTTGAATGTCCCGGGGAAGCCTCTAACCATGTCCTGTATTTACTTCAATTTCTCTATTATTAAGGCTCTGTTCACGATAATATTGACACCTTAGATAATCTTGAGCACTAATTTTTCATTTTAGCTTGACCTAATATTTGCCTTTAGTGTCCCTTTAACACAGAAAAGTAACCTCTGCAGTAACCCAGTCTGTCCGCCAATTACAGCACCACAATTTGCCCGATTCCAGAAAGAAAACTTTTGCTTCAGAGAAAGGGAGAAAGCTCTTCATTGAATTAAAGTAGTGTTGACTTCAATAAATGGGCATTGACAACTAGTGTTTACAACACCCCCTGAAATACAGAGAATTCTTTATTTCAGAATGACACCAACACCCAACGCTGTATAGGGAAGGATATGAGGAACAGAATCAGGGCCAGAGAGGAAAATGAAAAAGCAAGAAAATATATTATCATGATATGTACAGTTGAGACAAAGGTGATAATGTTGAAGTAGACAGGCCAGAGCTTGTAAATTAAGCCAATGTTTAGAAGGAATATGAAAAGAAAATTTAAAGATTTATATTGCTTTGAATGAGAAGGCACAGGACCTAGTATTCATCCTAGATCCAGTGGTTCTTGAAAAGCAGAGCCCATTTTACTAAAATAACAAGTCCTCTCGTGTCTGTAGCCTGGACATTGTGATAAAATGCGTTCTGCAATATCTGATGCACCACAGTTGTAACAGTAAAGGCTTCCGGTCAGTCCAAGAATGTGGCATTCAGACAAAATCAATACATCGCCTCAAGGTGAGCAGAAAGTTGATGTGAAAGTCTTGATTTTAAGATAGGGTCAATTGAGCGGAGAAAGTGATGCTGAAAGTTATGAAATTGTGGTTAACTATGGCAACCAGCGTGTTACAAAAGGTTTAAGCATATCACTGCAATACCATCAGGTGAGTAGGTGTCTACAGCATGACATGTGAGAGTTTCTGTACAATGACACAGCTGGGAGTTAGCCCTTAGTGCTACTGTTTTATTTACATGATTACCCACATCAAACTTAAGTGTTAATGTCACACGTGTTCCCAACACTAGCCAAAAGGAGACGCTGACCTCATGGAGATTGCCAACATCAGGAGAACTCTGTTTGCACATGTTGTTTCCTGTGTAGGCAATGCACTTCAGCTGCCACTCTCCGGTGTCTTCGTTCCACTGGACACACCTCTCTAGGAGCTCCTGTGTTGTTGAAAAGTTGCACCAAGAACTCATTGTTAAACTGTTAAACAGAGAACTTGAGACTAAAAGCAAGTGAATTGTGAACTCAGGCAGAATATTTCATCCGGTTTGCAGTAGAAACATTAGGCAGAAAATAGCACTATCTAAATAAAACCTAGAAAGTTAACAAAAACAAGCAAGCAGCCATTACACTTCCTACAACAAAAATTAAGCCTGAGCATATCTCATTATTTACAGTGACAATGTGACAATCTCAGAAAGAATGTACTATAACTGACAACTTAAGATTTCGGTAGACACTCTGATCAGATATTTTTCTTTCAAAAAATGTTATTCATGTCCCTTTCCTAATAAGACATGAAGTGCAGCCTATAAATAACTCTAAACATCAAAACGCACTTTAATGTTTCATCACACAAACATAACCAGTCCAGCCAAGTCCACAAATGACATTGTTCAATTAGAAAAACACACATGTACCCATGTAAACAGTGTCCTTGATGTCACATGAGTCCAGCTTGTATCAACTGCACTCATGAACTATCGTCCATGTTAGCCAAGAAAGGAGTCAAAACAATGGTGGCAACACCACCATACTAAATGTCAAGCATAAAAAGACTGCACCAAGCTTCATAAAATTTAGCACAAAATAATTATGTTTGTTTCATCCTTCTAAACTACCGTATTTACTAGCATAATGATCACACTTTTCTTTCTGAAAAATTTGTGCAAGGTTGTGAAGTGTGTTTATTATGTGGGGTAAAATTTTCAGTTATTTTTTTCTTTTCCATAGGTGGCTGTGGAAATAAAAAATAGATGAAAGTAACTGCCATGCCGTAGTGCCAGATTGGATGTCTAACGTGCACAGGCGTCCAATCCTGTGCTATGGTGCGGCAGATTGCTTCGGCTCCGGCACGTCGGACGCCCTACAGGACGCCAAATTGTACCGTGTGTCCCCTACTTTTGTCGCGGGTCGGGCATGTGCTCTAGCACTATGGCATGGCGAAACACCTCAGATCCGGCCGCCATTCCAGCACGCCAGATGCCGTATCGCACGACAAATCATACCACGTGTCTCTTATGTTACAGCAGCAAGTTCAGGGTGCCATCATTATGCGATCAAAAGAGAAACATTTCTTGATTTAAAAGTAGAGGGTGTCTTCATTATGCGAGTAAATACGGTATAACTAAACTGTGAGTATAACATCAATGAAAGATAACCAAGCATTTGTCCCACTAGCTACTCATCATAAGGTTGCCTCTCTCTTGCCATTTCATAAAAGTTTTAATCATACTACACTTCATGACGACTTCACACTGTGGCTGCAGTGCACTTCAAGCTGCATTGACCATTGCAATAAAGAAAAATTGATTTATGCAATACGAATTTTTCAGTCCTTCATTCTTCATGCAAAACAAGGAATGAAAATAGTACTACTTTTCCACAGAGTACCGTAGCCATGATAACAAACTTTTTTGTAAAATGTTGGTTAACATCAGATCAGGGACTGATGTCCTTAAGTCTGAAGGGACTGAAGTACTTAAGCTAACTCACTGTACCTGTTTTATTTTGTTGTTTTATTACCACTACCCTTTTTAAAACCATAGGACACTGAGTGTAATATAAATAAAGCATAAGAACATGACATAGTTCTTACTGTTCAGTGCTCACCCAACTGTGATACAGAATTTGTTTGTGGAACCAAGACACAGATAGGAACTGACTGATAGGAGATAGACTGGAACCAAGAAGATAGGAGGTGGGTTAACCTTTAGTTAACCCCACCTCCTGTCTTCCATTCCCTTATCTCATTTTTATTCCATCCCCATATAGTCAATAAATTCATGGGCATGGTTCTGTTTCTCTGATTAAATGTGACATCACAGGTCCTTATGTAACGTCATATTGAATGATGCAGATTATAAAATGGAATCTTCTTGCGAAATCTGGGTGAAAACAAAGCAACGGTAAGCATGGAATCTTCTTTTAACACAGGACACTGTTACAGTAGTACTTTCACCAAAGCAATATATAATGAATCTCTAGCAAGCAGACCAACCTGGTACTCTGGCGGTATGAAGGCATCTATAAGGAGCATGTTGAGCCGCAGTTCCCGGCTGAGCTGGCGCACATTCTCGAGCAGCCCCTCAGCCTCACGCTGGTGCTCCTGACGCAGGTCGGCCATCTCTGCCTTTGCGCTCATCAGCATAGCCCAGACCTTCTTCAGCTTACGTGTCTTGCCCGCCGCCTCCTCTTGCAGAGTGGAGTATCTCTCCTCCATATCCAGCCGCTCGGCCTGCACACCAGATGGAGTGCACTCTAAGCTAACGCTGGTGCCACTGAACAGTCATGGCCATACACAATTTTCCATACCCTGTCAGTTCTAAGTCAATCCGCACATGCCACGATAGATAAAGACATGGCAGCATAATTAATCATTATGCGTTATGCATTTTGGCGGAAATCCACAAAGGTGGGGAAGTTTCACGAAAGGGATGACTAGTTATTTATCTAAATGTAGCGCAAAGCCACAAAGAAAACTTATACGGTTTCTCAAAAGGAGGTTTCATAATTAAATAAGCATTTGTCCTGGTCCAGGAACTAAACCCAGGCCTATATAGGATAACGCATATCCACCTATTCAAGACAGTTATTCTACAATCTGAGCTAACCAGGAGGCTAGCTAACTGCAGAGCAAGGCTGAATTAATAGACAGCTTTAAGGCCAGGGACACTGAATATGGCAAGTCAGTTCTGGAAAAACCTGAAGGTGGAGGGAACCTCACAAAAGGAAGAAATTGTCATCCACCCAAGATGAGCGCCACAATTGAAGCTTAAAGGTAAATCCATACGAGTTCCTCTAATATAAGTTTCACAGAATACCATACAGTATTGTACCAAGCCCATGCTTGAAATTATGTTGTAGTAGTTGGCATACATGGTTGATGTCACTAGATGCTTAAAGAAAAGAAGACCTGGGAGGCTATTCTGTAAGTATCCATTTCTTTTGCTGCTGAAGTGCTGATTGGCTGGAGGCACCAGACTCCTTCTGATGCATACCCCAGCTCAGCCAACCAGCACTCCAGCAGCAGATGAAATGGACATGTCCACTAGGTGGACACTTGCAGAAATACCCATTGCCCTGTGCCCTGTGCCCTGAGAAGTTCGTGCACACATTGTTCAGCATATAGATGCAGTGTGTCACAAGGTTCGCAGAGGTTAACCATAAGATTATCATAACATTCTTGTAGGTTTACTACACTCTGAAAACAGTTTGCATGCTTTAAGGCATATCTTTCTCCAACAACAATAATCGACGTCTATCTTGCATTTAGTATTTCCTTTCCTTAACACTGTGTGCTTGGTACTTTCATGTCACAAATGCACTGTGTGTTATCAGTGTGACGTAGCATTCTCGACAAAAAAGTAGTGAGCACAAAGTTTTCAAGAAAAAGAAAATGCAAGCAAGAACAGATGATAATTATTGTTGGTGCACAAAGATATGCCCTGAAGGGTGTAAACTGCTTTTAGGGTGTACAAAATGCATAATAATTCACAACAATCTGATGACACACCATAGCTATCATTCTGACTAATGTACTATGAATTCGTGCAGGGCTGTATTTCTTTCTTTTTCTCTTTTTTTGTAATGTGTAGGAATTTTTTTCTTCTTCTTTTCAGCCTAATACTAATATTAGCCCTGAGAAGGAACTAGAGGGGTGACATGAGGGCACGGACTCGCACCTGCCGTCTGCTGCAGTTTGGGCGGTGTCCGGGTGCCTTCTGCAGTGTTTTCGTTTGTTGGCTCTCGTCCCCTCTGCTTGTATACTTATGGTGGTTGGCGCAAATATATCTTTAAGACTTTCATTTGCGAAAATTTATTCAAAGAGCTTATTAGATGACAGTACTGTTCTCAAAGGCAATGCTACAGCATCAGCCGAAGGAGTGCAGATCAGCCCATTGCGAGTTTCTCATAAGCAGATCAACAGCAAAGACATAGCATATAAGAATCCAGTTATCATACCATACCTGCCACGGTGCGACAAGTATGTAACAAATGCTGGCTATATATGACTTTTACAACAGTTACCTTGACGTTAATCCGCTAAAACAGATTTGCTGACGACGAGTAGTTCATGATATAATATCGAATTTTTTCGTTTCTTCACAGAAATGCTCAGCGGTAACAAGAGCACTTCACACTGCAGTGTAGATTCTACCAGCACCACTTGATACAGTCTTTGACTATGGGACCTCCTCCTGCATACTAAATACATGTAATTTGACCCAAATTCTAACAATAAAATCTGATTCTGATTCTGAATACATACAGTGAAAGCCACTGAGTGCAGTCGCCGCGATGGAGTCTCCCAAACCGGCTTGCATGAAAGGTCGGCAATCGCTGAACGCAAACTATGTGAAATATATTCTTATAGTGGGCGGTCTGTATAACCGAATGGCGCGTAACAGAACGAAGCCTCAATGCATGCAGCGATCGCACGGGTTCACGGCAACCAACTACGCATCTGCATGCATGTCCACGCACAATGTTTCGCTTTCACTGAGAGCGTTTTCGCACCATGCTGTGAGCTTTAGGGCGCAGCATACGAGCATTCGACAGTACACTAGCAACCACTGTTTCATAGACGTTATCCAAGCTGTTCAAAAACAATTTCGTTTTAACAGGGGACTTCGACGCCTATGGCGACTGTGATGTGCCGTCGCGACGATACAATATTATTTCTAAAGTTGCGTCACACTGTATGCACTCAGCAGGCAATTTCGTGCTGCTTCTTTTTCGTAATCCAGTGCATTAATTCATAACACAAACATGACCATATGCCATGTCTTTGTTTAATGTGCTTCTTTCCACTCCCTTTCCATTCCAGTAAGCTTGCCAATGTCTAGCATCAACAAGTTCATAGACTAAACCGTCGTGACATTAGCCGGGCAGCGAGCGCGGGCGAATGTCTCAGTGCGCGTTTTCTGCTACTCACCAAACATCGCAGTCCCGGCGCCATAGCAGAGATGTTCCTCGCGCCTGTGTTTGCTGCATACCCGAGTTGTAGCCAATGGCTGTTTGCCGGTCCTAAGTTTCGTGAGCCAAATTTTACGCAACTTCTTGTCCTGCGGCTACGTGTGAATAAGGCTGACACCGAGCTCCATTGCGTACGTCCGGCAATGCGGCACCGAGCAGTAGCTTACCATGCTGCACACCTCCAAAGGCAGCCACTACCTATTAGAGTGACTTCAAATGTTGTGAAGCGGACACAGACAGCGGGAGAGCCTCACCGCTTAATCAGAACTGCAGTGCAGGTGGGACTTTAAACTTTCGTTTTCAGCTTGCTTCAGCGCTTCTGAAGCAGCCGACACGGCTGCTGTGTCCACGTGATCCCTCATGCCCTGTCACGCCGACGGTGGTGCCAGCTTTTACAGTGGTGGAGGTGATGGCCCACAAAGCGTACACACATTGAACTGTCTGAGCAAGCGCTGCGGGTGGGCCAGGATCATTTTCTGCAGGGGGGTATCGAAGGCTCGTCCCAGGCAGCGCGGTCACGATAGGGAGAGCGGTTGCATGGAGCCAAAGCCAACTTCTGGGGGCACTTTCCGCCGCTTGACATTGGATATATCGGGAGTCCCTGCTATTCTTGTTTGATGTAAGCATAATTTTTGCTATATTTACTCATTGTAACTATACCGTGTCCGGAAATTGTTCGATATATTGAATAATTCAATGTAAACGGGTTCAATATAGCCGGGTTCAACTGTATAACATCTTTATTGCTTATTGTACAACACGTTAAGCACAGTCCCACTCAATGTAATCCCTTCTACTGGCAATACACTGTTCCCATCGTTTCTTCCATTTTTGGGAAGAGTCCTGGAGCGCATTTTCTGGGATGGCGGGCAGGTCTCTTGTTGCATTGTCCTGAATCTCCTCTGTGGTTTCGAAATGACATCCTGTCCCCCCCCAACGTGGTTTTAAGTTTCGGAAAAGGTAAAAAGTCTGCTGGGACTAAGTCAGGAGAATACGAGTGATGGGGCACAACAGGATTGTGACCTTTTGCTACAAAGCTGCGCACAAAGAGCGATGCATGAGCTGGTGCGTTGTCATGACACAGCATCCAGGCCTGGTTGTCCCACAATTTAGACCCTTAATGCGCACAGAATCGCTCAGACGCACTAGGATTCCCTGGTAGACTTCCCTGCTTACCGTCTGACTGCAATTTCCTGATGGACAAAACCTTTGCAGTCTAAAAACACAACCAATCTTGAGTTCACCTTGAGTCTTGATTGACACATGCATGCTTTTTGTGGATGAGGAGGCCCCTTACCCACCGACTGCGACGACTGCACTTTCGTTTCAATATCATAGCCATAAACGCACATCTCATCCCCTCCTGTGATGTTCTTAAAGAAGTTTTCATTGTCATTGGTACTGACAAGCAGCTCCTGGCTGATTTAAACAAATGCAGTACGAATTTTGCATTGACACAACAAATCACAAGTTTGTCACACAAAATTTGATGGCATGATCCTACACTGATGCCCACTTCGTCAGAAACTTCTAGACCAGTTAAACAACGATTTCCACAAATCACAGCACGAACTCTCTCAACTTGGTCATTATCTGGTGAAGTGGAAGGTACAGTAAAACCTCGTTAAACCGTACCCGCTTAAACAGTAGTTTCGTATTAAAAGTAGTAAAGTCAAATCCCCGACTCAGCGGCCATTGAACATAATGTGTTTTGTATTTGCATAAACCGTACCAGCTTATTGCGTACGTATCGGTTAACACGTAGTGTTTCCACTTTTCGTCGCGTGAACACGGCAGTGCGTCGTCTCCATCGGGTCACACAGCAGAACAACAAGCCTCAGAGTTGCCATTTGTTGGGCGTGTTGGTAAACTGACTTGGAAAGCATATTTAGCGCCAGCAAACAAGGACAGAAGGGGGCACATTGTTGTGTCGTTTCCCTTCTGTCCTTGTTCGCTGGCGCTAAATATGCTTAATATAGGTGGTGGTCCCCTCATAGCTTTGCTGTCCAACCACATTCACAGGGTGGAATGGGTCTTGATTATTTTTTTTTCTTTACGTCGTCCATAACCAGTATACAGTCGGTTTTTCTGTTTCACCAGAATGCAGTTGATCTTGCTTTGTGACTTAGCATGATAAAAGTTGCAGGTGCAGTTGACCCTAATATTTTTAAGGGTGCCTATGACCTTAGAAATTAAATTATCTACAGTTCGCACCGACAGATAGTCTACATCATGCAAAATTTAAACAATTAAACATGTGTAGTCAGCCAACTACAGTCCACAAAATTACTATAAGTTCTTTTTTTTACCCCTAAGCTCCACAAGCCTTTGTATTGGCACAAAACAAAGTGTTGCTCAAACAAGAAAGAATACACCTACCTCCTTTTGCTCGAGGGCTTCTCTGAGAGCAGCTTCTTTTCGCTTCCTGTCTTCAAGCTCTCGTGCACTCTCTTCCAAGAGTCGCTCCTGTTCTTCAGCCTTTTGTAGGAGGTTCTCACCTCCAACGATGATCTTCTTTTCGAGCGCATGAAGCTTTTGCATCAAGCCTTCCTGCTCTTCTCTGCAAATAGAAATCCCCAAAAGATGAGCACAGTTTAAGAATGGATATAGACATTCAGACTTGTACAGAAATGATGTCAGTTTTGATGACATTCTTGCAGTAGCTAGGGTGACACGACAGATTGTGCTAAAGAACTCAAATCAGAGTGCAACTCGGTATGCAACTCAACTCAAGGCAACCCAACAGAATACAGCTCAAATTCACTTCCCTCAGAAGAGTGAGGAAATGAAACCAGACCTGCCAACCTAAATATAGTAAAAATACAGTACAAGCCAAAAAATGCTCTAACGGTAGCTGAAATTTCTGCTACTGCTATACATTGGTTGTGTGGGTGGATGGTGCTACTGCGAGCAGGTCCAAATAATTGGGTGGGAAAAAAAAAGTCAGGCTCTGCAAAATTTGTCTGCAACAGCTTTAACATCAAAACCTGCATTCATACATTCTTTTCATGCATTCACACAAGATCAATTTTGCCCTCAAGCAAACACAAACAAAAAATTGTAAAGTTATAGGTGTCGATGCACGACAAACGTAAACAAGCCCTAAAAATCAGGCACTTAACAGCAGTCATAAAAGTTGGCAGGTATGAGAAACCCCTTATTCACCTCCTTGAAGTTACAAATAGACAACAAATAGCCATACGCCTCAATGCAAGCGCCACTCAAAATTATTTTCAACTGCTGCTAATGCTGTTCGTACTGCTTAGGTAAAGAAAATAATTAAGCAGCCAGATCAGTTAAGCATTAACTGAACATTCTTTATTCCAGCAATAAACCTACTAATCTCTTACCAAATATTTTGTCTCAAAATTATCTTACTAACTACTGTACTCTGTCATGTTCATCTGTCACAGCTTCCAGTTTTAAGGGGCCCCTTACCATGTCTGGCCATTTTGAGCTGACAAGCACAAAGCATACATTGTGCGATAATGTCATGTCGGCAAAGTATTACATTGTCACGCACCGTGTAAAGGTCTGAAATATCAAATTGAAATCAAATTGAGCACTGTTTTCCCTTCTCCTCGCGGCCGCCACATTCCAAGCCGGAGGATGATGTACACGTGCTAGTGCGCCGACAAACACTGTGACGTACGTACGTGCGCTGTGATGTGTTTGCACTGACATCTTTCGTGGTGACACGTGACTTCGAGAATTATTCAAGGCAACATCTGTTATATGTTGCTTGAATAAATGAATTAAAGCTTAGAGAAATAACAAAACACACAAACCGAATGTCTGCATGTTTTTGCTTTACTTCACACCGCAGCAAGAGCGATGTACTTTCATTTCGTCTGTTTTTTCTAACATCGTGCAGTCGCGTGCGCAGACACCGAAACTATGTCAATTTCTACTACGTTCCAACACGGGATCATGCCCTGTGATCTGCTTGTGTCTGTCTCAGTATTCGTGTAGTACTGGCTTATACTGCTAGTCAGGTGTCCTCATGCACAGCACGCCAAGTCATGCACTGCGCAAAACGAGAGCATCGCAACAGCTCACGTGCAATGCCACCAGCAGAAGTGTACCGTGCTGCAAGGCAAGGAGAAAAAAAAAATGAATGTGGGGCCCATGACTTATGCGTCATGCAATCCTCAAGCTCCTGTATGGGAGAATGCAGGGAAGGAGTTCTGCTTGCCAGTAAACAGCCAGTTTGCTATCGCGTGAGTCACATCGCAGACTAAAAAATTCAACCATCTCTAATCCTCACTGCCGCCTGAGATTGCCACCGAACTTCATGACCTGATCCCTCAACCCCCGTCGACAGACCCTTTCGACATCCTCGCAAGCGAACACTTCAAACGCACAACGTCGAAACAGTGACTGCTACAGCAGTTTCTCTAAACTGAAACGCTTGGTTATCGCAAACCTTCACAGCTCCTGCCTCATTTTCAACAGCTCTTTGGAGACAAGGCAACCGTCTTCGATCAAAATTTGCTTAGAGAATTGTTGCTATGTTTGCCCGCCTCCCTCCACATGGCTTTGGTGACCACTAGCAGTTTGTCCGCGCCCTTACTCTTTGTGATGTCTCTGCGTGCGCCCCACGTCAGGTTGTTGCACTCAATTTCTGCCGCAACGTTTTCGATGCCCTTCATAAACTATTCCACCGTAGAATATGAGCCATCCAACATCTGGTGACACAACGTTTCATCTGGACAGGCATCAACAAGGACGTATGTGCCTGGACATGTGATTGTCTGGTATGCCAACAATCGAAGGTCCACCAACACAAAAGGGCACCTTTTGGCTTGTTTACTCCACCATCTGAACTATTGAACAAGGTACTCATTGACATTTTGGGGCCATGGCTGCCATCGAGTGGGGACACCTACCTCCTAACCTGCACAGATTGCTTTACCCGATTGCCAGATGCTTCCCTCTATCCGACATCCATATTGAGCCATCACGAACGCGTTCGTCATGGGCTAGGTTTTGAGATACGGCATACCATTTACTATTACAACCAATAGAGGACGCCAGTTTGAATCAGCACTACTCAATAACCTCCTAGGCACTTCTTGCATACACATTACGGCATATCACCCCATCGCCTATGGTCTTGTTGAAAATTTTAATTGTGCATCAAGAGCTCGCTCAGAGCACAGCCTGACACCACTCACTTGTCTACATCACTACCACTGGTTATGCTGAGTTTTCGGGCTACACTAAAGCAGGATCTGTGCTGTACGCCTGCCAAGATGGTTTTTGGAGCACCACTTCGCCTTCCAGGGTAGTTCTTTCACCTTACCGTTTCATCACCGTGCCCTGACCCCACCAACTACATCAACAGGCTGCGAGCTTCATTCTGAACACTTCGTACTCCTGAACTATGCTACCAGCACCGTACCACATCGCATATTCCCAAAGAGCTGGCGATGTCCTCTTATGTTTTCATCTGCCATGACTCCGTATGGAAGCCCCTGGAATGCCCTTACGGTGGTGCATACCGTGTCATTCATCGTGCCAACGAACATTTCACCGTGGACTAAAACAGCCGACAGGACAATATCTCTATCAATCACCTCAAATCCGCCTTGGTTGAAGACCCACTCCTTCAATTACCAGATAAACCAATTAGCCCAGAGCCAGTTGGTGCTTGCCAGTCATCAAACACACTTCAACTCCCAACATCACGACCCAAACTCCTCAAAGTATCGTTCCAACTACCTGCATGGCTCCGTCACTAGAGGGGGGGCTTCCTGTAGCAGCATCGACGTCGAGGAATGGCTGATGGATAGGGACAGGCTATTGCCTAGAAAGCGACGCGGATGCGTGGCTCAGATCACGAGCGGCCGGCGGGAGGTAGCTGGGACATTTATCTGCCGAGGAATGACCGTCAGCTAGAGCCTTCTGCTCAGTTAAAATATGCTCCTGTTTACTGTGGCTCATCATCACCATTGATTTTGCATGCCACACTGTCATTACCAGAGTGCTGTTACCCATATCATTAGAGGTTTCTTTTCAGTTGCTCTACCTTTTCACTTAAAATTTTATTGTGGCTAAAAGCTCACTGCATCATCGTTTGCATGGATGTGCATAGATTTTAATTAATATTTTCTCTTTATTTATGAAATCCTGACAATAAGAGGACAAGCAACCTTTTCTTAAATTTCACTGTGAACACCATGCACAAATGGAATATACTTAAATATATACCTAGGACAAAGTTTATTATATTTTTTAAAGAGAAAGAGGTAGCCAAGTAACAATTATTTTTAATGGTATGGATAGCCTATGCATAGCGAATGAATATGTTGCTCAATGTTCACCTCGCTTCAAATTGCTTGGCGTGCTTTTTTGTCCCCTCCGGCAGAGTCTTTTATCAACGGTGTGTGAAATGCAGGCGAACAATATGTGCCTCAGTATTGCTTCCCTTTCCAGTAGACATTGGTAACAACTCAAAGAAAAAAAAAACTTATCTGATAATTTACAACATTTATTACGGATGGAAACATCGCGACTTGCATGCAGAAGCCATAAATATATATAATTCACTCAGTAACCGAAATGAGGATAAGCTGGATTCACTCGAAATCAGAATCAATATCAGGCATGCTCAGCAGCCCTTATACTGAACTCACAGTAAAAAAACAAAAGAAAAGAAAGGGAAAGGAAAGAAAAGAGGCTGTAATATCGGTGGAAAGGCGAGGCAGTATTAGTGATAGCGAACTATAAGACAGTTACACGGAGAAAGACTACACCACCAAGAGACACCAGTCTCTTTGTGGTGCGAGGGGACTCATGCTGTGAAATTGAACTGTCTCCTACTATGAGGTCTTGTAAATACTCATATAAGACCTTCAATTCAGTGAACAATTCTTCGAGGTCATATGAAGTTTCTTCAAGTTCAACCGATATTAAAGGTTATATATATATATATATATATATATATATATATATATATATATATATATATATATATATATATATATATATATATATATATATTCCAGGAGGGGGGGGGGGGTGAAAGGATTACTCACAACCAACTCGAAATATCAGTACAAATGTGCACAAACCATGTAGACAGGCAAAAAGAAAAAAAAAAGGCATATGATAGCACTATGAACAATATAACACAACGAAAGAGCACTCAAGCAGCAAGAACCAACCTTGCTGCATTCAGCTGTTGTTCTCTCATCTCAAGCTCACTAGCGAGACGGTCACGCTCTTCCTGGGCCATGTCTTTTTTTTCTGATAAGGTCTTTCGGTCCGCTAAAATCTGTGCTTGTATCTCACGCATCTTCTCCTCGGAAATGGCTGCAGAAACAACAAAGCAGCATATATGGCCCACACACACACACAAACAGATGTGGCAATGAATGCCTCTTTATTGATGTCCTCCAGAGTACAAGTCAACCATCACAGGCACAAAGGGACTTATACTATGCTTGGCAAGATTTGGGCTGGTGAGATAATAGCTGATTTTCAAAGCAGCAACATGGTGCGTATGTACCACATGTTGCAGCAAAGGCACTAGGTGACCTCAAAAGCCATGCAACAGAGAAAGGAACAATTTTTTTTGGCAGTACATCAGTTCACAACAATGGTTTTCACTATTTCTATAACTATTGCCAATAAGCCATTTAACTAAAGTTCATTAACTTCCTCGTTAATTTTAGCCCAGTGTCATCACTGTGGAAAAGAAACCAGTGAGTGTACAAGGTGTGTAAATGTAGTAATAGGAATGATAGAAAAAATGGTGATGCACCTGCAACCTATTTACTTAAGGCTGAAAACCTGGTACACTGCATTTAAAGTTGACGGATGCCAAGGAACTTGTCTGAAGATGAGTCACATGTGGTCTCATGACACCACATATAGTGAGTGTGTGCACCTTTTGTCAAAATAAATAAAAACAGTGCACACACGAGTGCAGCTGGCTAAAGGTTGTGCTGTTGATGTCGCGTTCAACAGTCAGGCAGATCAAAAAGGAGATTAACTCTCATAATCATTTTGAATCATCTGTATCCAAAATTATATGTGAGTGATGTGTGTCGCGTGTGCCAGCGGGAGAGGGCCACCCTGACGCACATCCTATGGGATTGCACCAAGTTCCCCGACGAAGCTTCGACAAGTACAACGATTCCGCCGTGACTCGCGGCTGCGGCGGAATGCTACGGCCATCCATGAAAGCCAAACCTGGGCCGTCCAGCAGGTCTCGGTGGCTCTTGAAAGACAAAGGCCGACCGAAACCGACGGAATCTTCCCCTCAGGGCGACCGACCGTGGGAGTAACACGCGCTGGAGTTGAGTAGAGACCACCCGCTGAGAAGACGTCGGGGCCCACGTCATGGCGCCATTTAGTCATGGTGTCGTTCTGCAGGCGACTAAATGAAGTTGCTTCTCTCTCTCTCTCTCCAGAACTTTCTAGCATCACCCAGCCACAACACAGCAGGATTGTGCCTCTGGTGGTTTTGTTTCTTCTAACAAAGACTGTACAAGTAGCCGTTACTCTAAAACAATAGATAAGTTAGCCTTGTAGTGAAAGGAACAATCCTGAGGGAGAATTTATGAAGCAAATACAACATGCACGAAGCATTCAAACTACTATCATTAAGCGAACAAATGAACTATCGGGAGTGCACAGAAAAAGATGTGAAATTCACAAACCTTTTTTTCGTTTCCGCTTGTCCTTTTTATCAGTGTTGTCATCACCACAGCTAGCTTCTTCACTACTGTCATCCTCCGGTGTTGAATCATCAGCCCCTAAACAGCAATAGACGCTCTAAGCAAGCTGCAATTTATGCCTGACTAACGGCTGCCACACCATTACCAGAAAGTATTTTCATGCTGAAGCTACTTAAACAGACAAATAATCAATTAATATACAGTCAAACCTCGTTATGTATAAAGAAGTCACATAAAACATAAAACTACCTTTTTTAGATGTAATATTCATTATACAAGCATAAATTCATAATACACTGATATCAGTAAGAAATATTTCAGGTTTAGTTCATTATATCTGATAATCACATTTATATCGGTGTTCATTATATCCATGTTTGACTGTATCTCGTGGATGGAATGCAGAGAAATCATACCTGTCATCACTTTCGTAAAAGCATGTTCCTACAACATCAACAGCGCACAAGCCATCCCAACTACTTTTCTGCAAAAGACTTATGTCCTCTCAAATCCAGGTTCACCATTTCAAAAAATAACTCACGCTATTAGTGAATGCTGGCAAGCAGTAACAATTTCTTTACATTTGTCAATTCAAAGGCGAGCATAACACTGCATCAGTTTAAAAATTTTAACTTGTGTGATGTAAAACCTAAAGCCACCTACAAAATATAGCTAGACGGCTGACCATCGATGAAAAGAAAAAGACAGTGCACCTTCCTGCAGCTGTTTTCTGAGGTCTTCAATTTCCTTTTGAAACTGACGAAGCAGGGCATCTTTTGGATCTTCATTGATACGGGCCTTGTTCTTTATGTTCTTGGCTCGGTTGGCATAACGAAGAGCACTAATTGTTTCATCATAGTTATAGTCGGCAGGGCCAATATTGGTGCACTGTAAACATTGAACAAATGCGTAAGTATCAGAGAAATGCAGCGACAAAAGTTCAAGTTTGCCGGGTACTCAGACATGCAGTAATTGACGTTACTGCGTTAACATGCAGAGATTGGGCACCACAACAAAATAGGATATTTATGGATGTACTCTAATGGGCCACAAATTTAAAAAAAAAGTTAGCGAAAGAAACTCATTATTTTTCGCCAAAACTTAAAATATGACAAGAGAACGCCTCCTGTCAGTGCACTGAGAACAAGGTGTCGCGTGGCTGCATTTACCTATGAAAATGCCCATGACACACTCCCCAAAATTCAAATCTCTTAAAGGGAAACTAAAGGCAAATATTAAGTCAATGTGGAATAATAAAATACCATTCTAAAAACCTTGCAGCACTTGTTTCTTGCCAAAAATGGACTTAGTTCCAGAGAAAACAACAATTGAAGTGGCTGCATTCCCCTAATGCAATTCAAATCCCCTGCCATGAACAAAGCAGTGTGACGCTGCATACATAATCCCCACCCTTTACTGCCATCGATGAGTAAAATGGCGCCCTAGAACTGGCACTACGTTTTTTAGCGTAAAATGCAAAAGTGTGGCCACAAAACAAACTAGAAATCAAGAGAAGCATATGCTTATCATAAACACAAGACACCTATCTTCTAAGGCTCATCTTGTCGCTACAGACCTCACTGATGCTCCCAATAAGGACACACAGGCTCTCAGTGCGGGTCTCAATTTCAGCAATTTAGGCACACAAGAACATATAATGCCACCGAGAGGTTGCGGTGCCAACGTCATTGTGTACTATGATAGCAGGCCACACACTGTCCCTACCCAGCGCAAGGACTGTGAGGACTTGCTTGCAGTTAGTACAAGCTTCACGAGCCAGCACATGCGAAATTTGCATGTGACCTGCACCCCAATACCATTGCTAATTATTACTGTTTCGTGCGGGTTATATGCACAAAATACGGTAGCTCTAGCCATGAGCTGCTGGAATGAGTGCTTGATATCTGTATAGGTCTACATCCTGATGTTTGTTCACTGCTCTTTTGTGCAATAATCTTGCAATTTTGCAACAACTGACTTTTGCACAGCTGGCTGGGCCTACTGGCTTATAATTTCAATCATGCAGCAAACTGCCTAGTTCTTTGTTGTTTTGCTACCGGAAGCCACATAGTGGTACACACATGATTAGGCTGCACCAATGTAGGGCGGTGTCGTAAGACCAAATTCGTGCACAGCTGTGTTTGTGAGAGTGGAGTAAGGGTAAGTGGCAGAAATAGTCACATGTCATTCGACTATGGCAACCGCTGAGGGACTTGATCGAGAAGAGACAAGACAATAAGGTGTATTGCCTCACATTTGCATGCAGGTTCAGGTAAACGGACATAAAAGGCAAATATTAATTCAAGCTAAAGCGATAGACTAATACTCAAAAACATCTAAGGTGTGAATATTATCAAGAACAGAGCTAAGTAAGACACTAAGGTAATTGTAGGACATGAACTGAGAGACTGTCAGGACATTCTTAGTACTATCCTGATGTCATTGTAATGCCTCGTTATAATTGTATCACTAGTACTCAAACAGTGATCACCGAATAGAAGAATCATTGCATTACAAGACGGAAGAAAACGGTAGTTGTCCACCTCTATTTGATTCTTAAAAAAGAAAGAAGGGACTCATTGACATTACCCTTGACAATGACACAGGTGGTCGAAAGGTTTCATTTTCCCTTGTCCCCGCGCAGCTCGCACTCTCACGTTTTGTTAGTTTCGCTATCACATGTGCTGCACAACAGTTAGAGAGATGTTCATTCAAGAGCAGCATATACCCAGTGCATTCGTGGCGCAGCCTGCTAAAGCGTCGGATTGCTGTCCTTGAGGAACACTTGTGATGTGGGTTCGATTCTTCCCAGCATTGGAGAAATTTAAAGGATCTTTTTTGTCACTGTAGAGTGTCACATACCCAGTGACCTAAGTTGGCATCAAAGAGGTTCATTGAAGACCAGCACAGACCCAGTGCTCCAAGTCGGCGTCAAAGAGTTTCATTTAAGAGTGGACATACCCAGTCCTGCATCTATAGTGACCCTTGTTGGCGGGAAGGTGGTTCGTTCAAGAGCGGCACATATGTACACATTTTCTCATAATCAGTGATCAGTGACTCAACTTGGTCTGATGGTTGGTTTCAAATTCGAACCCTGTTCCTTCAGCACAGCAGCCCGATGCTCTAACCATTCGACCATGGAGTACACAGTGACCCAGGTAGGCGGAAAAACGGTTACAAACGTGCATAGATAGGTAGACAGTTAACCCCCAGAAAGTCAGTGAAGTACCCTGAGAATGCTAACGGATTAGAAATCTAAACCCTTAACAACTGTAACTTTCAGTTCCTGTTGTGCTGATAACATTCACAGCAGTGAAAGAGAGCTAACTAGGCTCAGTTTTGTAATATTGGGCCAAAAAACTTATTGGATGTGGACTTTGTGACAAGGCTGAATTTCTGCGAAGGTTGGGCAAGCAGCCTGGAACTCACTTTAACAGTCCATAGTAATAGGTGTCGCCAATACTGCACTGCACCTTTTTTACAGGCTGCATGACTGAACTGTGCAGGCATTTTGCTTCTTTGAAGAACCCACGTCTCACTAACTTTTTTGGCTTACTATACATAATGCACAATGCTGTGAATGAAACTTTGCACCTCAGCAAGGTGTCGATCTCCAGTTTCGCATCCCAGACCACAACAAATGTTTCTTCAACTGTGAAGCTTTCTTTCTGAGAAACCCACATGGGTTTTTGTAGCTTCGTGCCAGGACTGGGTGGATGACAATTTTTCATTTTAAAATTAGTCCAGCTGCAAATCAGTGCTCCTTGAAGTGCGCAAGCAGTGCTCCTTGAAGTTGATAAGTACACATGGCCGGTGGCCACACCATGACTGCAGACAGCCTATCATTCCTTATCTCTAACACCTATCTTAACATAAACCTTATATCATATTGACGGCAAATAAAGACAGTGACAGGTGGAAGAGAACACATAAACACAGGCGGTAACTTTCAACTCTTTATGTGTTCTCTTCCGCCTGTCCCCGTCTTGATTTGCGGTCAATATGATATGCAATATGATATGATATATGATATATTAATTTTGACAAACCAAGAGTCCTCGCTGTGCACATAAGCTTGTATAGATTACTGTTATTGGATACTGCCTCCATTGAAGTGAAGCTGCAGGGCCCCTGAGAAAGTGTGAAAGCATTTTTTCAGGACCCCTACAGTGCACTTGAAAAAATGTGAAAAAGTGGCCTGCAAACATTTTTTTCACCTTTTGTCAGTATCATACACTATGTATGAAGTGAGAACACAATTTCATGGGAGAGAGTAACAAATTTTACTTGCCATCAAGGTCTTGGAATTCCCACCAAGCGAATCTTGCAACAGGCGGGTTAGTTTTGAATTCCGATAAGGCACGTGCGTGCTTTTGCCGTCAACCAGAGCAGAGATAACATTGCCGAGGGTTGACAGGGACAAGTTGATTTTCGATGCCTCTCGTAGCCTCTGACCTGAAGAGCCCGTTTTGCTCTGACGCTCAGAACCCTGGAAAGGAAAGCAAGAACACAATATTCAATAAATATTTCTGAAAGCTAAAAAACAGTGAGTAAGATGCAGTCTTGAAGCACCCACTTCTTTTTGAATCCCTGAAAGAAGAGCACAGTGCAGTTGGCTTATAATTACATAAAATTATAAATTCATGGAATGACTATAAAGTTATATGTGCTTATAAGTTAATAACGTCTGCAACAACAACAAAAGATTTATTAAACCCAATGTTTAGGGTACAACTTGGCTCCTTCCTCAGGGGTTTAACAGGGGATCGTGCAGTGCACAACAGTGCAGCTTTATATAAGGCTTTTATCTTTATATTTAGCAACTTTTAGAAATGAATTAAAAATATAAATCCATGTTTATCTCAATAAACATGGATTTATAATAAACATGGAGCAAGGTTATCTCTATACATGTTCTCAGCGGTTGTCTGCCCCTTTAACACCTCGATAAGCACCAAAGCTTATCTATAATCTGTGACAGAATAATTACTACCTTGCTTCCAGTGCCTCTGTCTCAATAAAGAGTTCATGATAGCATAAACGGGGGAGATGAACAAGAAAGGAAGTAAAATAAGCACTGCCCTGTCAGACCTTGTCCTGTCTCCTTTTTCATTCAAAGTGTAGACTGTTGAGCCAGTTGGTGCATCATGTAGTGTCGTTGAGTGGAAATACGGGTGGGAAAAAATGGAGTGGACAGGACAAAACGTCTGTCCTGTCGACTCCATTTTTCCCACCCGTATTTCCGCTCAACGACACTACACAATCCTTTTTCATTAATTTGTTCCTACTTGCACTATTCACCATGGACGTATAACTAACCGGTCCAGTTTTCTACCGTCCAGCAATGACAGATTGCCTATGACATTAGTTGTGGCCTTATTGTGCCAGTCTTTGTTTGAGACTTCATACAAGCAGAAAGTTTATCCTGAACTTCTTGCTTCATGTTGTAAACTGTCATGCAAAAACAGATCTAGTGTGCTGTGCCAACAGCAGTTCTCTCATGTTTAAGTTTGTGGGAGCCAGCACGAAGAGGTAGCTACAGTAGCCACAGTTTACTGAGGCCAGCCAGCCATGATGCAGTGGGATGTCAGTAGCATCCGACACCGCAGCTGCTCTGGTCAAGTGCACTAGCGTAGTCTATTCTCGCATTACTTGCACTCTGGCCCTCTTTTTCTTCACCTGCTTTGGAGGCGATAGTCGCGCCGCTACAGGGCCCCCTCCAAGTGCGAAGCGTGACTGAAATAGTTCAATCGTTAAGTCCATGTAAAGTGTGCAGATGGTGTCGTTATAGGTAGTGTCAGGTTCACGCAATCCGAGAGAGATGTACCAGGCAGCACCAGCAGCACAGGTTATGAGCAAGGCGCAGCCACAGTGATGCTGAAGTGCGAAATCACGACCTGCCGCAGGTTCTCGCAGATGCCCGGGCCTGTAGAAGTTGGAGCTCGAAAAGCAGACTGTCTGGCAGCTCGGGACTTGCGTGGAGATAGCACAAGTGTTGGTCACTCATGTTGTTGACATAGAAGTGATCTTCAAATTGAAGATAACCAGATGGCAGAGCTGCTACTGGAAAACTTTGGTAGGCGATGTGTCCGTGGAAAGTGTGAGCACAAAACATCGGAAGCCTCACTTGCTGCTGCTTGCCATGAAATTTGAAATGTCGGTGGCATCAGGGTTGCGGTGGTCGCTGAATGCATCGTAAAGGTTGCACTTGTGGCATTGCTGTGCCTGCGAGAGCGAAATTTGCACCTAGTGGAGCTGGTGGGAGAGCTTCTCTATCAGTGATGAGTGAGGTGCCCCCGAATGGAAAGCTGACAGCTTGCGGGAACGTCCAAAGGGGGAGAGCGGTGGGCCGTAGAATAGCCGAAAGCACTTTTGTTTGGCTCAGTGAATTCCTTGGAAAGAGTCATCGTGCAGCTGCCTTTGAGCTGGGGAGGAGGCTCATGAACCAAGTAGAGGTTTGATGCTGGGAACGGTGTGTGCTGACAATCGGCATGAGTGGAGGCAGGCGATGTGGGACGACAAGATGCGGAATGATGCAAAGGTTCAAATCGTGAGAGCGGTTGTGACTGAGCTCAAGGTGGCATAGTGAGGAAGGATGGCTGCCCGCAACTCCTCACATAAGTTGGGGCTGGAAGGTGACAGCTGGAGCCTGGAACCTTGTTGAGAAGGAAATGGCTGTCCCGCTGGATGAACCAGATGTCTGGTATGTTGATGTAGAATTCCTGGACGCCCTACAACCGCAGGCCATCTTAAACACTACGTGGGGCCATGTCGCTTGCCTTAGTAGAGTCGGTGCGCTCATGCAGTCATGGCTGGGCTCGATTGTCCGGGTCACCAATTTGCAAGTCAACACTAGCATGGCTGGGCTCCGTCATCCGGGTCACCAATTTGTGGGAGCCGGCGCGAAGAAGTAGCTGCCATAGCCACAGTTTATTTAGGCTGGCCAGCCATGGTGCAGCGGGATGTCAGGAGCAGCCGACACCGCAGCCACTCAGGTCGAGCGCACTAGCGTGTTCTAATCTTGTGCTACCTGCAGGCTAGCCCTCTTTTCCTTTGCCTGCTTTGGAGGCGGTAGTTGTGCCGCTACAAGCTACAGCTTCGCACCGCAATTTTTGCCATGCTGATAGATATAAACACAATCCTGATTTAAACTTTCTTTGTACCACACTCTCAAAGAAGTTTGCACCCTTTGCGGAATATTTTGTCCCGCAACAATAACCATCATCTGCCTTGATTGCCTTTCCTTTCTTTAACATTGCAAGCCTGGTAACTCCAGGTCATGAACAGCATGAGCATTATCAGCGTGACATAACATTCTCAACAGTAAATTAGTGAATGCAGATTCTTCAAGAAAGGAAACACAAGAGAGGCAGATGACAATTATTGTTGTGGGACAATATAAGCCCCAAAGGGTCAAACTCTCTTATGAGCGCATAATTACTACAGTGAAAACAATGAAGACGAAGGGGAGACAAGAAATGACAGAACCATGCGCTGTCTCTCCTTCATCTTTGTTGTTTGCACTGTTGTAGTAATTATAAATCAATACCAACTAGCTCAATTCACTATTGTTCTTTTGTATGTTTACAGTTATTTACTACTTGAGTATGCCTCTCCTTTGCCCAATTTGTAAAATATAGTAATGTGTTCTCCATGCAGAAATGACTCCCTGCTTCCTTCCATTTCACACATCCTGTTGATAGTGCGACATCTGAGCACCTCTTCATGCACAACTTAAACTCACTCCACAGTTCAGAACACAATTCCACACAATGCAAATGAGTGGTGCATGTGCACATATTTCAAAAATTGTGAATTTCATTGGGAGAACATGAGCACTCAAACGCACGCAGAAAGTGCACTTTTTAAATGCCAAATGCTTCAGTGGCCGAACAAGAGCAGTGTTGCTGTGCTGAGAGCAGTTTCGATGTGCCAAGAGCAGCCAGGAGCAGTTCAAACTGCTCTCGCTTGAAAAGTGGAGTATGAAGAAGTCCCATGACTTATACTGTCATATCCTCCTCGTTAATTTTTATCTTCTTAAGCCGGCGAGCGCTGCGGCAATGGCAGCAGCCAAGCGTAGTTGGTGTTTTGGCCCCAGTAGTTTTGACGTCGTTGATACAAGCGAGCTTTGCAACAATTCAGCACCAGATCCTGGCTGGCATTTCTAATCCAACTTGCCTGTTGTCGGATGCATGGGGGACAGCAGTATTAAAACGTCTTTGCCTTGCTGAAGAGCTTGAGATGCTCAACGGTGACAGCAGCGACAGCGGCTTGAGCTCAAGTTCAGATGCAGTTGCAGTTCAATGGACAACACTAGCAACGATGATGACGACTACAAAATGTATGCAGCAATGTTTCAACAGCTTTCTTCATTGCTGGAGAAAAGACCGAAAGTGGATTCATATATTGCATGCAAAGACTCTGACAAGGACGTGAGTCATTTATCTTCCTAGGGTGCTGAAATCACTGAAGTGCCTGCTTCTTCTTTCCTTTTTTTTTCTAGTTCAAAAGAAATTTCTGCATCAAGCGAGCAGTGGCAGACCTCTTGGCAGCTGAATTTGCAAGTCACCACACTGCCCTAAGAAGAGCATTGCACAAAAGTATGTACGTGGCCACAAAGGGTGACAGTGGCAAGCCCAAGAGATCACAACACGATCACAAGTGTTTTGCCGCTCTCCCGCAAAGAATGCTGGGACATCGATAACGATGATCACATGGAACCTTTCTCCTCGTACGTCCCCCTCCCACTTGCTCTCTGGATGCACGATGCGTTCCAGTGGTGGGTTGAGCGTCCCTGCTCTCATTGCGCCACACCTCTGCTCCTGTTCTCCCAATGGAATTCACCATTAGGGGTGTGCAAATATCAAATTTTTAATTTCAAAGTGAATCAAATATTTTTTGTATATTTTTAAAATACGAATACTACTGGTTATGCAAAAATTAAACTTTTTTTTAATCAACCAAAGGTACAAAAAAATTAGCAAGTTTATTGCGCAGCAAACGATGTACAGAAAAATTATGCTTCTTGGTCAACAAAATACTTTAGTGCAACACCCTTTCTTGACAGTATCATAAGTGCAGTTATTTAATGTTGTCATGAAAGAAGAATAGCTGCTTGACATGTTCAGTGCATAGCCACCATCTTCCTGCATGTCGCAATTCCTTTAGACACTGAAAGAGCCACTCACTGGACACACTAAAGTGTGGTGTTGGTAAGTACCTCTTCGCAAGTAAAGCCAACAGTAGGCACCATGTGCACGCCACCTCTCACACAGAACATTTTGGCACAAAATTTCGTCACACACATATCTTTCAACATGTCTTTATAGCAGTGAAAATTGCCCACCACAAACAAGTGAAAATTTCCGCTGGTTGATGAACTTATCAGACTTTCCATAGTGCTGATGTAGAAGGAGCCTCTTTCAGGAGGTTTCATTGTTGTGGACATAGCCGGGTTCCTTGGTGTTGAAACTTTCCTTGCTTCTGCTAAAGCCAGTTGTTTAACCCAATTTGCCATGGAAGCATCTTGATGGTACTCGGCTACTTTAGAGCAACGGTCAAAAACATTGCCAATCTTGCTGCCAGATTAAAGTTGCAGTTTGGAAACTGTGTTTTTAGGCACTTAAATTAATAGCAGATATAGAGGTTTCCTCCTACTGGCTAGTGTTGTCCAAATGCAAGAAAAGGCAGTATAGTATAGGCACTTGAGCTGATAGTGTTGGGTAGCCATAAGTACCAGCAGTGGCCCCATGGTAGTGACTCCTCCTTACTTTTGATATACTTCACTGCATGGCAAATATGCTTCAACGGAATACAATGTGTGCTTCGCCGCTAAACACAGCTCTACTGCGCCAAAGTTTACTTAAAAACCCAACAACTGCAATTTTCGCATGTCCGAATATTTGGAATAGTAAATGTATCTTTCATACTGAATCAAATAATAACCAGGCTTGCATGCTTATATTTAACTCCATTATGACATTATGCCGTGGGGCAAACCAAGTGAAAAAAAAAAAAAAACATCAAATGAATATTTGCCCACCACTTATCAAAATATTTACAATACACAATTATCATCGTTTCACATGCCACAGATCCAAGCATAGATTTGTACAGCCCGAATTTATGGACAAAGGTCTTGTAGTTGTGAGACTAGTTGGTTAGAGAATTAAAAATAACTGCTGATATCAGCCATAATGTGTTCGAATTCCGTTAATTCAGCACTGACAGGACCTCCTGACGCCCTGACGGCTTCCTCCTCGCGTCTTTCATGCCCCGCTGCAATCTGCACTCACTTTCATCTTTCGTTTTGCTCGTTCGCTCGGTTATGCCACTGATGCCGATGCTCGCCACAGGAACGGGTGCCTTAGAACTGCGCTATAAAAAGGAGCTGCCGTTTTCTCACTCAACTGAGCAGCGGCCCACCGCTAGTCGGTGTGGCTGCACTGCCCTGGTACCGCCGGCGACACACCGCGTGCGTTTTTCTTCCAGTGTGCCTAAGGCTTAACACGTTGTTCGTGGGTCGTTGGAATGTTATTTAAGCTAGAACACTGGAATACGAAGCTATGAGCTTTAGAAATACCAGTAAAAGACCACTTCTGTAGTCATATTATCCAATTTCAGGTGAAAATGCGATCACAATAACTGTATGAAAATACATTGCTCTTATGAGACGTTGGCCGGGAGAAGAAAAAGAACCGTGTTATCCAGAAAAACATATTATACAGAATCCAGGGTGTCTACCAAGTTGACATTTCCGAATTCCCTGATTTTTCCAGGTTTTCCCTGAGTGCCTTTGCAAAATTCCCTGGGTGATGCAGAGCCATGTTTTATGTCAAGACAGGGGTGAAACCACGTCGCCCGATGCTGTCACTCTCTAGTAAGCATATGCAAAAAAAAAAAAAAAAACGACTTAATCCAGTTTTAATACTAAGGAGTAGTGTTTGTTATTCAACAAGAGAATAGAAAGGAAGGGTTAGTAAAATGTACAGGAAATAAAATGTCTTCGAAAAAAAAATGCTGATCGAGTCGGACATCCTCAAACACGAATAAAAATGAGATGCATACAGAAGCAAATATTTTTGATTATGAGCTTTTTCTATCAACTGATAGCAAGCTCAGGCCCGAACTTTGTCACAATTGCGATTTCCTCTCAACAGCTCATAAATCAACCTCAACTGTCCTGACATACTCTTAGCCCGCGCCCGACACCTCAGTATTGCGTTTCACTGCTTTAAAGAGTTCATTTTGGTTTGGATGAGGGACACCTGCCTCTTGACATCACCAACACTTCTTTCTTTTCTTTTTTTTGAGTTCAAGCTCCTTCAAGACGGCAGCAGCACGCTTCCTTTCCTGTTCATTCCTCAATACGTAGGTTCTTTCTGTTCTTGTCCTCCTTCTGCCACTCGTTCGGCCCGCGGATCATTTGAAGCATCTTCTTGGTCAGTTACACAGTCCACGTCTGATTTTTCGAACTCCCTAGGGGCCGCGAAAACGTCCAAAAAATTGGCCAGTTGGAAAAAATAAATGCATGTCATTTACTGCCCTTAAGGACTCAAACCGCCACAGGCACATTACAAAACGCTCTGAAGGCCTGTCGGTACACGTATTAGGCATACCGGCGCTTGTACTGTAATAGGAGATACCGGTTGCATGCGTGCATAATTAAGGAATACATACTGGGTCCCGTGGCAATAGCCCCTTCCCACGCTTGTTAAGCTTCACTGCAATACTTTTGCACATGCTTCACCAAGCAACATTTCTGTAAAAAGACGAAGCTGACTTTCGGGAAACGGCATTATGCAACGCACCATGCTTTCCAAGCTTCTAAGCCAATCGCGAGGACCACAAAGGCGCAGTCGGTGCCATTGCCGAGGTCAGCGAATTCTTTCAATTAAAAACACGGCACCCAACGGCAAGAAGCTTAATAGCGAACGTCAAAGCAGCTAGGTCTAGCGTTGCCGCAGTGGTCTGCGTGCGAAAACGCCGGTTCAAGGCGGCAAGGTAATCAAAACGGCAGGGGTGGTGGCTTTGATTAATGCCGCTTCGGACCTGCGGTCCCGGCAAAAAGTCCGGAAAATCGGACAGCGAAGGGTTCTTGTATCCGAAATTTCAGACGTTCTGATATATTGACTCTATGGGGTACGTGGTGGTGCCGCGAAGCCGTCCAAATTATCGGGCATCCAGAAAGTTGGTCGTTAACTGTACACTGGCAACTTCTCCAGCTGACGACAGGGCATCAAAGTCGATTCATTACGATTCCTGTCTGTTACTCAAGCCAGCCTTACCGTGAGTTTTGACCTTTTCAACAAAATTACTGCCAATTTTCCCTGATAGAGGCACAAATTCTCTGAGTTTTCCCCGAGTATTTCCAGACTACTCAAAATCCCTGAGAATTCCCAGTTTTCCCGGTTTTCCTGGTTGGCAGACACCCTGAGAATCGTATCAACAAGATTCCACCGTAATGTGTTGGCTTCCTGTTCAACTTCAAATAAATTTGTTGTAAGGGTAGCTTTCTGTCTCTTCAGTAGCGCTACCATGAGCATTATCTGATGTTACATTTTCCCAGATTCCATTCTTTTTCTGTGGTTCCCTAAAGAATGTATCGACGAGGTTCTACTGCAAAAAGTAACAATAGTAGGGTGACATGGAACAATACCAATGAAGAATCGTGATCTGAGCCAAAAGCAGGTCAAGGAACAAGATGACGACATAGAAGACCAAGAAAAAAGGAAAACATGACAAAAAGCAGAACCGAGATGCACTTTATAACTATTCACCTCATGGAGTCCCCCACTACTGAGATGCACTTCTATAACTATTCATCGCCTGGAGTCCCCCACTATGGTGCACCTCCATAATGAGATCATGGCTTTGGCACGTAAAACCCCAGAAATTATTTGATTCAATTAATCTTACAAAAGTTCACCATACTTTTTATAAGTTAATTAAACCCAATATCCATGCAAGAAATTTGAGTACTGTTTGATCGACGTCATGCAAAGAAAAAGGATAATTCTAGAACAGTGCACCGAAAGAGGCTCGGTGATTAAATCGACATTTCCTTCCCTATTAGGTGCCCATGTGACACATTTCCAATATGAAGCTGACAGTCTTAGCATGCAATAACCGCATGCACTGACAAGTGTGGGTACAAAAAGATGAAGGCAACAAAGCGCAAGATACAACAGGATTAGTTGGGATGACTTATTAAACTTACCGCCAGGTCGACAAGGTGAAGCTTGCCAACACGGACATGCTGCCTACCATCGAGACCGCACTCGCTGCACTCCACGGTAATTGTGAACATGGCGTGAGAACGAGAACTGTGCGCATTCATGTTGGTTGCGCCCACAGCCCCTGAGAATGGGAGATGGTATGCTCAGCAAAGTGATTGGGTGACCAATAAGGAAAGGAACACTTGATTTATGCTCATGGGGCACTACAGAGCCACATTAAATCAGACTTAATTAACACTAATTACCCTGGTGAAGGATTATTTCAGAACTTTATTTTTCTTCATTTGACACAAAAATGTTGCGTTTGCTGGAGAAAATAAAGACGGAACTAAAATTTCTTGAATTTCATGCCGAAACCCAAGTGCTGGGTAAGTCAGCGTGATATCCTGAATTTAAAGGCATTTGCTTGCACTATCCTGATCCCTGTAAGTGTAAACAAAACAGCACATGGTCGGACTTCACAGCCACATATCGAACCAAACCTGCGCAGGCGAATAGAGGTGTGGCTTCATGTCGTCTGCTACACTTCGCCTCACTGCATTGGAGGCTTGCATGTCCAAACAATGTACCAGATGACATGAAGGCATGCCTCCAGGTGTGACTGCACCTGCGCAGACCTACTCCAATGCATAAGTTCGCACTCACTGCAAGGTGCTTTGTGAAGTGCAGCCATGAGCTTCCACGTTCATGCTTACAGGGATCAAGACAGTACATATGGGCCGTTTTGGCATCGGAGAAGGTTTTAAAATGTCCTAGGTTGAACTATTGCTTTCCTTAAAAAGCAATGTAGCTTTTCTTTACTGATGAATAGTTAACAAGATACGAGCAGAAGTGGTCAATATCTGTGGCCTGATGGAAAATTGGTGCAAGAACTTCAAGGTGGTGCTGTCTTTTACTTCTGAATTCTTTGTGGCTTCCCAAGCCTCCTCTGACAGTAAGAGTGGCCACTGCACTATTGCAAAAGTGTGATTTAGTAATTACAGCATAACTTAAAGGGACACTTAAGGCAAATACTAAGTTGACGTGGACTGTTTAAATACCATCCCAGAAAGCTCGCAACACTTGTTTTGTGCCAAGAAAAGACTAACCTTACGAGAAAATTGTATCTGAAGGGTCTGAATACCTTTTTCAAAATTCAGATCTCCCGCCACCCAACCGGGAGAGTGGTGACGTTGCATACGCTGTCACTGCCCTTTGCTGCCGTCAGTGAGTAAAACTGCCAGACGGTGGCATTGAGCCAAGACAGAGCAGCGGATTCGCCGCAGCAGCTTCTTTTTGGACAAATGCTGTAGACCATTCAGGCATCCCGCAACATCACACGGAAGTTGAATTCTCTGTCACTTACAGTTTGTGCAAGTTTCGCAAGCCAGCAAAACCAGCGCAGCACTACGCTATCAGGAAAGTACTCAAACGCAAAAGTGTGGGCGACAGAGTCTAGCAAAAATGAAACCTTTCGACTGCCCGCGTCATTGTCAACGGTAATTTCAATGAGTTCTTTTTTCTAAGCATGAAATGGAACTGGACAAGTAGCATTTTATTTTATCTTATAATACCATACAAGGAAGTTTTTTGCAATGAGTAGTGAAGTACTAGTGACAGAATTTAACTGAGGAGTGCTTTCGTCATTGGGCATGTGCTTGAATGTCCCAGGGGAGTCTCTAATCATGTCCTGCATTTACCTCGATTATTAAGGCCCTGCTAGCGATAATAATGATGCCTTAGAGATTCTCGAGCACTAATCGATCACTTTAGTTCGACTTAGTATTTCCCTTTAGTGTCTCTTTAATATTCCTCTTTAGTGCCCCTTTCAAGACCTTTAACTGTCATTCTTATCACTCTTAAATAAAAAGAATGTCATTAAGCAGCTCTTTGACCCAAGAGCACGTAAGTCTTGAATTCACAAATCCCTCATGCTGACTGAATAGTGATCAGACGTTCCCTTTAGTAATGAAACACCCTGTGCTCCTTGCAATCCACCTTAATGCATACACTGACTACTAAGTTGTAAGCACCAAATGGTTCGCTTATGATGATGATGATAATATATTGTGCTATATAACCTCACATGTCACTGTCAGTGGTAGCATGCAGGACAAAGAACAAAGCATGATATGGCTGCAGAAACGCCCAAATATAGTAGTGGCTGGGTAGGGGCTTATAACATATGTGCACTAAAGGCACATATGAGGCGAGATACGTTTCAAGCACTTTTGTTCATGAGAGATCAAAGAAACATACAAAAATAGGTGTTTCACATGCCACCTTCCGCTTATCTACAGTCTTAGCCAAGTCCGTCAATGCACAAACATTGTATTTCCAGTTCTCTTGCCGGCCCTTATCAATCATTTTAATCATTTGTTGAGAGAGGTCTGGTGAGGAATATACTACCACTCCATTACTGGACGTGATCTTTCATAAAGAAATTCTTTCTCTCTCTCTATCATAAAGCTACAAAAGAAACATATTAATAAACTTGTTCACAAAAAAGAGAAAAAGGGTTTCTTTCAACACACATGGAAGATTTAAGTTAGAGGTGTGCAAATATCAAAATTTTCGAATACGAATTGAATGCGAATACTTAGCTTCAAATTTTGAATAATGATATAAACATGAAGTTATTAGCAAGTTGGGTTAGTTTCTTATGTTAGAACATTGCAATTGCATTGTCAATGTTAAATAATCAAGACTAGTAAGGCATTATACAAAACATCGTGTATATGGCTCATGTTAACTTGGAAAATGTAATTCCTAGTAGTTGTCCTCGCCAACCTGCGCCTTATTATATCGCATCAAGGGCCCATAAACTCGGAGGTATTTGACCCTGTGCCAGTCGTTACTCATCGCACTTGCTGTCAAGCAGTAAGCTCAGAATAGGGGGTGATGCTGCAAAAAGAAAAAAAGAAGAAGTGCACCCTTGCTGTTCGCAAACCCGTGCCCCTTGCTTCTGAGAGGCTGGCTTTACCGCACAATGTTAATGTTGAGTGGCTAAGTGTGCTTTACAGGCAAAACTTAGCTAGCAGCATGAAAGCATCGCAAAATTCAGCACAAAATCGGCTCAATATTCTTAGATGAGAGAAAAACAAATGCTAAGAACCGTGTTTGCTTCTGCACAGCCAGCAATATATTTGATTTGATATTTGCATTCAACCGAATATTCAAACTTTTTGGAAAATCTATTTTTCGAATTGAGTATGAATATGAAACATATAATATTTGATAATATTCTAACTTTTCGAATACTCGAACACTCCTCATTTAAATACTATTTTTCAAACACATGGTAACGAAACAGATGTAAATTCCAAATTTAAGTTATGGTTTGCCAAATCTCAACAGCACAATATGAAATGAGTCGATAAGCATGGTTCATATTTCCAATGGCAAAAGCAAAGAAGCTGTGGCGTCTAGATGAACAAAGCTCTCACCCTTGGCACTATATGTACAAACTCAGAATAAGCACAGACTCGGCTTGTGATAGGGTAAAATTTGATAATTATTTTATTTGGTTTGAAAAGTCAGAATGGCACAAATTTTGTCAATAGAGGCCTCACTCTCTTTAAGTGCAAACTTTCACACAAATTTGATTAAGCTGGCCTGAAGATGTAGATCATGTGGCTACCAAAGCATACATTGCTTAATACTACACAGGCATACATTTTGATGTCACATGACGGATAGTTTGAACAGTGCTACACTAAATATTCTAAGTGGCCTCACTATTTTTGTTTCCAAGTGTCATGATTCGATCCAGTTCATCCGCTGTTTTGACGACACAACTTGAAAGTCCTTTGACATATACACCAATGTCCGGCCTTTCCTTAACCTGGAGAAGACAAACAGACATTACATTACTTCCCTTGGACAACAATTATCAAGCTGCAACAAGACAGCCTTAGCATAGGGTAAGGCGCATACTTCAAGTCTCGCATTTTGGTCCTTTGCTAGAAGATCTCTGGCCTCTTCATTGTAAATCTCAAGGTATGATGCTCTCACTAGGAACCTTGAAGAAGCAAACTACAAATTAGTATACAACTGACAACCATACATCATGAACTAGCATCTTACTTCTTGTCGCCCTCGGCTTTAGCAATGTGTCCAAAGATATGTGCAAATGAGTTTGGAATGATCCCTTTTAACTCTGGCACTGAGCGGTCTCCCACCATGGTGAACGTCTTTCCTGTACCCGTCTGGCCGTAAGCAAAAATCGTTCCTGCAAAACGAAAAGACAACACAGGTACGATTGAGTCAAACATTACTAGTCCGCTAGTTGCTCCCAGCAAATGAAGTTGCAGCTGTTAATTAACCCGCTTGTGAAAGTGTGTTTGATTATGTCATGTTGCAGTTTGTTGTTGCAACTTGCACCATAGTTGCCATGTTTATTTCCTCTCTCACTACATTAGTCTGTTGGGAAATAGAGAGGGCAAAATCATAATTTTTGTGCAGAGGCCACATTGTTGGTCAATCACTTTCAGGAATGTCACTTAGAGTATGCATTAGCTAGATAAGCCAGCTAATGGGATGCAGTTTAGAGAGGAGGGGAGGGGCATTCTGCAAGTGTCCACCTAGTCTGCTGTCAACTTCCGCCACCAATGACCGGCGGGAGCTGTACCAGTGAGGAGGAGACTGGCTGGAGGTGCCTGTCTCCTTGTTACTGGTATACCAGCCCAGCTAATCCGCAGTTCAGCAGCAACCAAAATGGATAGTCCACTAGGTGGACTCTTGCAGAATGTCCCCATGGTTGCAGTGAGGAGGCATCACATTGGACATGTCATGAAAAAACGAAAGTGTCCTCAAAGCAACTGACCAAGATAAAAAAAAAATTTTTTTGAATGGCCCCTGATGCATATGCAAGACGAAGTTAAAAGGTTTATGCAAGCAGTGGCTTCCTTTAAGTAGGCAAACTCCTTTAGACAACATTTATTTTAGTTGAAGATAGCTACGCGTGTTCCAAATGACATCAGCGATTGGATCTGCTTAAGAGGAAGCTTCAGCTAGGGCTCAACTCTGATGCGGCCTATTCAAATAAATGTACAACACAAAAATACTTTTCTGAGATAACCCCTGGACCGACTTTAGTAAAATTTGTTGCATTTGAGAGAGAAGTTTAAATTCTAGTGACTGTTGGAAGTGGAATTTTGATTTAGGGCCTGAATTTTGTTGAAAGTATTTTTTAAAATTCGAAAGTTCAGAAAAAGATAGAATCACTAAGTTTACAAATTAATAGTTCACGGTCAAGAACAGATATCGCGGTTCTGTAAACGGCATTCATTAGATCATTCAAAGCAGACAAATTCAATATGTCAATTTGTATATTGCTTAAATTTGTTATGTTGTGTATAAGTGTTCTGCAAAAGCTGTATTTGCATATTACAAAATTTTTTGGGATTCATGTGTAAAACATCCATTTTGTCCGCTTTAGATGTACTATGAAATGCAATTCACAGAATCGTGATATCATTTTTCATTCCAGAGTTACAAAGTTGTAAACCTGATAGTTTCGTTTTCTGAAAATTTGCGATTTTTGCCAATCTTTAGTAAAAAATGGACGACCTATATCAATAATACAAAACCAACAGTCACTATATTTTAAGTTTTTCTTTTAAATGCAACAAACCTTGTCAAGTTTGGTGCAGTGGTTGCCGAGAAAAACGAATTCTCCTTTTACATGTATTTAGATATAGGAGCACCCGAGCTAAAGCTTCCTCTTAAACTCTATAAATTTATAGAGATGCAATGACTCTCGAAGTATGCATGCAAAATATACACACACGGTCTTCCCATACTTGCCACATTATGTGTCAGAGCTAGAGTACTAGAATTCGGGCATCGCTTACCATTATATCCTTCGAGCACGTTTTCGACGATCGGTCTGGCTGCCTGGTTGTATACCTCAACTTGCTTGGAATTTACGTCAAACACGGTGTCAAAGGTGAACATTTTAGGGGGTACATCTCCGTGTGCCCCATTTGGGTTGGTAACCAAGACTGTCCCCTGAACAGTGTCAACCTGCGGTACGAGTTCAAATATACTCAGTACAAAGGCGGACACGGTAAAACAAAAAGGATAACTCACCACCACAATGTCATGACATCCTGCAGCCTGCTCCTTCTCACTGAGAGGGCGGCATCGGACCACGACGCGAATATTCTCGGCGTCGGCCGACATAATACGCACTGCAAGATTGAAATTGAAATCTTTGCGCGAGTGATGGGACAATCCCAGCACCTAAGCTTGGCTGCACAGAATACTTGAACGATATGTCATTTATAGGCGACAGTTAAAAAAAAAAAAATTCTAGCGACCATCACCTAAAAATCTAGCGACGATCGACAGGTAGCATTATTCGGACACCTGAAAGCAAATGAAGAACTCGAATGATCGTGACAACATGATGTAATCCAATAGATAACGCTTGATTAGCTTACAAGTAGCTTGATCTCCTTAGCGCAGGATTGACATATCACTTGCAAAGCCTCCGCCGTTTGTACCGGTTGGTTTCCAAGAGCCCGATACTCAAAAACGAAACAAAAATGTCGTAGCAAAGTTGGCTCAAAGCCTTGTCGGCTAAATCCATTGTAGTAATTACAGTAGCCAAATGCAGTCAAGTCAAGCCATGTGCGGGTGTACGGTTGCAGTGATCGACTTGCGTGAACTGCAACGGTGCCTTTGACATAAGCAGCGAAGCAGAAAACGGCCGAACATTTATTAATTGTGCGTCACAACTCCATTACGGAGGGTTTGCATCGAACGTTCTATGTTGGAACTCCCAGTGCAAGTGACTGTGCCTTTTACTGTCCCCAAGTTGGTCTTTACTTCCGCGCTCCGCCTCTTTGATGGCGGCGTCCTAGATAGCAGAAACCAGCACGCAAGCTAGCAAGAAAGTGTACCAGAAATAGGAAAGTTCCGACGAGGCATCATCTAAGAGCAATGGATAAGGTGAAGCAAGGAGAGCCAACATCCCACAACAGCCACGGTCTAAAGCCGGCCAGCGTTGACTCGTTGGAAGGTTCCGAAAGTGGCTCACTAAACTCCAAGCTCGGCCCGCGGTCGGTGGGCAGCCACAGCTCCCACTCGCCGTCCAAGTCGCTCTGCTCGTCATCTTCAACATCCACGGAAAACATGCAACTCACGCAGGAACTCAAGGTGAGTGTGGGTTTCTTAACGTACCCAGCACATGTTCTGAAGCTCTGCACGCCGACATGACGTCTCCCACAAAAGATCCGTGATCACTTTTCAAGATACTTTCTTCTCTTGTCGGTGTTTCACATAAGACTTAACGAAGGCAAAGTTACAAAAGTGAGCCACCGATTCAGAAAGGTAGCCTGCGTCTGAGGGAGGTCAGCGCTGCTAGCAGATGTTTTTGTACCCTTCGAAACAGCAAAACCCTTGCTGCGTTTCATTGCGGTTCATCTCACCGCAAAGCTATCATTTCCTCATTTTGAATGAAAACACACACATATATATATATATAAACACACACACATGCACACACACAATGTGCCTATTATCCAAGGTTGCTTGAGATTAGCATCTTAATGTCAGATGTCTGCTTGCACTTTTCTTCGCACGATCGAGTTATCGCTGCCCACCAAACACTAGAATTTTTTATTCAGTGAAGGAGACAGTTGCTGTCAAAGGCTTTAGTCAACCAAAGTTCATCGTTTATCCTTGTTTGGAACCACCCTGGCAGTTGCATAATTTACCAACAGCGCCAAGATGATAGGCACACTAAGCAGCACATAAAGTGCCTTAGCTGTCAGTGTTTATTTTTGTCATTAAGTTCGCTTCACGTGTTTCAGATGCGAGAAGTGTCCAAGGTGACAAAGACGCAAGAGCCTCCTTTGCTTCCTGGAGAACAGCCACACGTCGTTCAGAAAGGTGACGGGCAGCTTCTTTTATTTGCTGGTGATGATTAACAATATGTTTAAGAGTTTACGTCTGCTTGCATTGTGAATGCCTTATCAATGTGAATGCATTGTTATGTTACTGTGACTGCAGTGTAAACATTCTCTCATCCACCGTTTCTGGTCACATGACAGTGCCCTAAGCTGTTAAAAAATTTTGACTAATTCAACACCTTGCTTGAGTTAATTGGCTTCAAAATTCACTGAGAACACTGCATGCCTACTAAAAGTTTGTGAAAGCTTTAATTGACTGGGATTTTGAATTATCTCATGTCAACTGACGTTAAACAGCTCAGTAAGAGGCCAGACCATAAAGAAATGTTAACTAAGTTTGTGAAAGCTTTAATTGACTGAGATTTTGAATTATCTCATGTCAACTGACGTTAAACAGCTCAGTAAGAGGCCAGACCATAAATAAATGTTAACAATTTTATTGAAGTGCAGTAGATGTGACATTGACTTGCCTTGAAATGCAGCACGAGATGTCACCTACCTGTGCCCATTTCAAGGCCCCATTCGTGGCTGCCTCTTCATCACTAACTACAAGCTGTACTTTCGCAGTGTTGAGAAGGTAAGGACAGCAGTTTCGACATGCCTGGCATTTTAGTTGAGGACAGTCTCATGCAAGGGGGTGTCTCAAAACTTTTCCACCTATGTGACACAAATCATAGAGGGTCAGCCTCTCTTGGAGGGGGCAATGCATTAGCATTCAGTTCAACATAACTTCCACATTTCCTCTTCTTTATGGGAAAAAGAGTTGGGCAAAATCACAGCTAATGCAGACAAAATCTTTTAATGAAGTGTGTATCCAGACACCTTCATTTCATATTGAAACTGCTGTGAATACTTTAATGCTAACAAGATGTTTCCACCAAAGAGCAAACAATACCGTAGATACATGCTAACCATCCATGGTCAAAATTAATTTGGAGCTCTCTACTGATGATACATCTATCAAATTCTTTGAGATGTTCAACTCCGCAAATAATTCAGTTTCTCTTTGTTTTCGCTGCTAGGCTATGCAGGGCTACAAATCAATGACCTCCCCCATCCAATGCCAGCTGTCATGGAACTCTTGTCGCTATGACACACAGATTGAGGGAAGACTGTAATGCTGGCAAGGCTATGAGGACAATGTACACTGTCACTCATCATCATCAACCTATTTTAAATCCACTGCAGGACGAAGGCCTCTCCCTCCGATCTCCAATTAACCCTGTGCTGCACCAATCGATTCCAACTTGCGCTTTCATCATCCCATTCAATTTCATCACCCCACCTAGTCTTTTGCTGTCCTTGACTGTGTTTCCCTTCTCTAGGCAGCCATTCTGTAATCCTAATAGTCCACCGGTTATCTAACCTACGCATTACATGACTACTCAGCTCCATTTCATTCTCTTAATGTCAATTAGAATATCGGCTGTGCCCGTTTGCTCTCTGATCCACACCACTCTCTTCCTGTCTCTTAATGTTACGCCTATCATTCTTCGTTCCATTGCTCTTTGTGTGGCCCTTAACTTGTTTTCCAGCTTCTTTGTCATTCCCAAGCTTCTGCCCCATATGTTAGCACCGGTAGAATGCATTGATTGTACACCTTTCCTTTTAGTGATAATGGTAAGCTTCACTAGGAAAGAGCAGATCCAAAACCCAGGCATTGCAGCCTATAGAGCTTCTCTATAATGCCGAAGTAGCAATACTACAAGAGCTTAACTTTGTTTTTGTTAGAATCTTTGTGAGTGAATTCTCGCAGGCAAAGCCACCGTGATGGCCCAGTGGCCATGGCGTTCTGTTACTGAGCATGAGGTCATGGGTTTGATTCCTCGTCGTGGCGGCCACATTTCATGGTGGCAAGATGAAAATATGCTCTTGTACTAAACAGGTGTGCGGTAAAGAGCCCCAGGTGGTAAAAATGAATTCAGAGTCCTCCAGTATGGCCTCTCTTGCACAGTGGGTTCACTGTGCATTTACTGGGTGTTAAAACCCACAAGCATAAGTCAAACACAAGCACAAGTCAAACCCCGCAAGTCTGAGTCAGGAAGGACTGGCCAAGTGCTTTTTTGACAGATGTGATTTGGACTCATTGCCGCTCTAGAGTCTTGCTTCTTGGTCCAAATTATCCCCTTAAGCATTTACATTATTCTTTTATTGGGCATGAGGACAGTGACCCTCGTATTAGAATTCCAATCTTCTATCTTTATCCGCCTTTCGTGTAGCCTAAAAGCCATGTGAACATTGTGCATGTAAATAAATCTATATAAATTTTTCCAACATACCTGTTTAACACAATAAAAGTTAAATGCATGGCACACTTCTTGTATTATAACTTTCCATTATACCTTACTATGACAAGTATCTGTGTAAGAAATCATTATTAAAATTTTGAAAGTACCCATGTGAGTGCTTCCTCATGAAGTAGTCATGAAAGTGCTCATGAAGCCTCTTGCATGTGTTGATTTCTTGGTCGTGATAATGACTGGTTTTTGCCAGAACAGCAAATTCTGGTTGAAGCATTTGCTGGGCCTGTGGTTGTATACTCATAATGAGTCACATTTTTAATTAATGCATGGGCTGCCAGAAAAAGTACAAGGATGTTAGTTCAGTGATAAGCATCAGTATCTGATAGCACTTCATGCATATTGCCTTGTTGGCAGCTTGTGCTGGTTAGAGAGTTTTAGAATGGGTGCCCCAAAGAGCTTTGCAAGTGTTAGCATAGGCCAGGGCGAAATTTTCGTGGAGGCGAATGTTTCAGAATATGTCCCCAGAGCGTGGCATCGATAATTTTTCTACCATTATAGTGAACAAATTATGTTCGTAATAGTTGGAATGTTAGTTAATTTGTTTCTATAAACAGAAAGTAATAGAAAGAGAATGCAAAAGAACAATTTCTCGCTACACTTAAGCACTTTAAAAGCACTTCTTGTTGGGCTAGTTGGTAGCTATTCATTATAAAATATAAAGACGCCAAATAAACAGACACACACAAGAGAAGAAAACGGGACAGGGCGCCACTCGCAACTGTTTTATTTACAGAACGCAGGCACATATATACTGTGGTCAACACATGCGCACAGAGCAAACATTCTTTCATGCATCTAATCAAACATTCATGACGCACCACGCTCAAGAAACCTCATCTCGGCCTTATATATCTTGCCCGAAGTAAAGATACTAGAGCAAGGGAACTGGTTGAAGCCTATCACATAGGCAAGAAAGGCAGCTTGTGCATGAGCGATACTTCGATATCATTATATAAGGCCGAGATGAGGTTTCTTGAGCGTGGTGCGTCATGAATGTTTGATTAGATGCATGAAAGAATGTTTGCTCTGTGCGCATGTGTTGACTGCAGTATATATGTGCCTGCGTTCTGTAAATAAAACTGTTGCGAGTGGCGCCCTGTCCCGTTTTCTTCCCTTGTGTGTGTCTGTTTATTTGGCGTCTTCATATTTTATAATGACTTAAGCACTTCCGGCACAGAGCAAGCGTCGTCTACTTGTGTTACAACATGTGCCATTTTGACGACAGCTCCGCGGTCAGAGTCGGTCTCAGTCTTTTCGCGAGCACTATGATTCGACTTTGTTGCGTTGTGGACTGCAAACATAGCGACTGGCAATATGTCAAGCTGCGATATCATGTCCCTCTGCAAGGCAGCAGACGAGCGGGCTGGCTGCAGCGCATCGGACTACCGCTATCCGATCGGCACGAGGATTTGCGCGTTTGCGGCCATCAGTTTACACAGGAAGATTACTAACGCAATAGCATTTCGTGATTCCAGTATTAGGGTAAATGCAAGCACAAGGGGACAGGGCCTGGCCGTTTGACTGTGTCGTTTCGCAGGATGAGCAGAAATGCAAATGTGAATGGTCTGCACGGTGCAGCCACCTGGTGGCACAGAGCTCAACCAGACACAGTAGCAGTAACGAAATATATTCTTCTTTGCTGCTGGTGTACATTTTTCGCAGGAGTGTAATTGTTAACATGTGGTTTTTGTAAATGTTTAAAATGTCTTACACTTGGTTAGAGCAATATTAGCTCTTTGTATGGCTGGTTAAGCTATGCACCAACGGGTGGCAGGACCATGGAGACCGATCAGGCAGCTCACGTACATCTACGCTAAAATCGCTACATCAGCTTGAGTTTATGCCTCCACCGTTCCGTCGAATCGGCCAACTCACCTGTGGTTACCAAAATACCAGACACGTTCGGAGCTGCGACAGAATGCTCGCAACGCATGCTGCTTCGACAGCTCTCGCTTCGAGTCGACTGCCAAGCAGCTGGCGGAGAGTTTGGAGAGGTTTCATGCGCTCACTCCTAGAGTACCAGAAGTCAACAACGCGACGTGCCATCACGACGCAGAGCCAGTAAAGGTGGAGCTTAGCCCTGATCACTCGACGAACGAGTTAAGGAGAAAATGCATGACTATGGAGGAGGGTATTTTGTAATCGTCCGTAGCTTTCTTAATGTGAGACGTTTCACAGAAATTGTGGTGCAAATGATAAACTTTAGCTGTACCCCACGCATCTACAAAATTTCTCATAACTGTTTCAGGGGCCCTTTAAGCCATATTTGGCCTATGAGCCATGAAATCGATAATAGAATTCGGAGTCAACGTCATCTAATGAATCAATCTTCATAACACATGCTAGTTGAGAGAAAGCGATAACAGCAGTCACTTCTCCTAGCTTGCGAACTTCATCTGTTGCCGCGAATCGAGCCGAGTTTGGTGCTAGGTTAGATCTGTCGCTTCATTGGGTACTGCCATGTTTGTTGATGCAAAACTCTCACTTTTAGGATTCCCGCTAAATTAGTGAAATAGCATGCCCGAAACAAAATCCAAACACAGTTTGCGTCTCGCACATGTGCAGTGGCCTTGACGCTATTTCTTTGGGGCCCCAAACGTTTGAGGCCCTTATTATAAAACTCTATATTACGGTGTGTTTTGAACAATCTGGAAGTGATTTAGTTTAATTACTTGTCGCACTTGACTGATGATGGCGCTCTTAGTGCAATAACATGTGGCAAACACATTGCGGCAGTGGATATCATGAGCTCTGTGATTAGAAAGTCACTAAATAAAGAATAACGAAGGGTGAAGTGGGAATAAAGGGTTGTGTGGGACAGTTCCAGGCTTATCTTCTTTCTTTTAAAGGTTTCAGTTTGGCCCGTTGTATGTTTAGTGCAAACACATGCTGGCCTCACCTCATGGCAACTACACTTTTTTGTTTCTCATCGAGTGTTAATCCTTGCACAGGCAAATTTTAAAATGATTCCTGAAGTAGCCAAGCTCGTTCATTTGAATTGTCATAATGTGTGGCTTAATAGTGCTTCTTCATGGGCCATTCTGTGGAAGGATGGTTAGAATAATTATTTCAATGCCATACTTTTTTCCTCTCACAGAATTCCCGCTCCAAACAGTTCACTGTAAGTGCACAGGCGTTCTGCCGCTAGCTTTTTTTTTCCCTGTGTGTGTGCTTTGTAATATTCTTAGATTAGGTCATATCTAACAAATGAAAAATAAAAAACTATGCCTGTGCACACTCTCTGTCTATTGTTGCTTGGGTAATTAAAAATTGATTTAACTGTTTCATTTTCTATCTAACTACTAAGTAAACAGCGTAAACTGAAATGTCATTATAGCTGTTATGATGTAACAACTCCTTTCATGTGATTCTATTTCATTCTTATCATCTGCCTATCAAGACTGACTGGCTTTAGTGATAATGTAGGTGATGTGCTGCTTGGGGCACTTATTGAATACAGAAAGGAATATAACTGAAATGGAGTTGTTACTTCATTCCAGCCCCACTGTGAGATTGCACTGCACAGTACACTATGTTGGTTTTGCCTCCATTTTGTATTCTTGGGCTTCTGGACATAAATGTATCTTAATACTTGCCTTGCGTGGAAAAAAAAAAGATTTCAAGTATCTGGGAGAAATTCAGTGAAAAAGCTGAGTGGGTGTCATTGCATTTAATACCCATAGACTTGTGTAATAGCTGCTCAGTTTTCATTAAGGCTTTACGCAGAATGTCTGTGTATGGCTGTTGCACAGGTAAACACTTACTCATTATTTATTTTGGCTAACATTAAAAAAAAAAATTAGCCAGCTTTGCTCCACACAGTAGAACTACTGTATAGACCAATAAATGCTGACAGACATAGTACTGGCTGTGTAAAATTCACCAACATATGCCTATGGCTACAACTCAACTTGGCTAAGCGAGGTTTACTGCTTTCTTCACAGCAAGATGGCTATTTTCTGCTCCTGAGCACTCCAGCTCATACTCAGGATAACTCTTCCCTTCACAGTTTTTGCCATTCAAACTTCTATGCATGTCTTTTATTTGCTATTATAATGCTTTATATTGTTTATACCTCATCCTCATAAGTCACTTAGCTTGTTTATTATGAATTAACACTCTATTTTCAATCGATACTTAGCATCTTGCACAAGGGATCCTGATGGCATACTGCCTTGCACACTTATTCTCTATCTAGATGATTGTTTTGGGCTTCATTGTCTTTTTTCGACTTTTCAACCAATCATGGCAGGAGCCGCGGTTCACACTGGAAGTCCCGCTTGGCGTCGTGAGTCGCATCGAGAAGGTTGGCTATGCGTCGAGTCGCGGAGAGAATGCATACGGCATTGAGCTCTTCTGCAAGGACCTGCGCAGCTTGAAGTTTGCCCACAAGCAGGAAAACCACTCGCGGCGAGACATCTTTGACAAACTGCACAAGCTGGCCTTCCCGCTCTCCAACAACCTGGTGAGTGATGACTCACATGAGCAAAAAAAATTGGTCTTAGTGTTCAGGAGTGGCATGCAACAGTGCTGAGGTATTGCAGTTTTGATGTTTTTTTCTTCAACATGAGGACCAGTACAGGGATGAGAGAAAAAAAGCACAAACAGTGCACATTGTTTCACTCCTGCACTGTTCCTTATGTTCGAGTGCATACAGCGGCCATCAGACTTAATCCAAGAATTGAATACACATCTATAGCGGCTTAACTTTAACAAAAACAGGCTGTGAGGATCAAGGAAAGGGGATAATTTATTTACTGAAATGCAGAGAGGTGGCCTGTGCTATAGCTTGCCTTGGCCTGCTACTCCACACTGGGCATGGAGGAGACGTGGAGGAAAAGGAGCGATGATGATGAAAAGAAGGAACTTGGTTTATACAAAGCTACCACATTGCAGCCTCTCTAAAGCCATTTGTATATTTCAGTGGCTGGTTACAAGCCTAGAGCTGCTCTTATAATCATGGCTGTGCTGTTTGCATCAGGCCAGGAACCCAAAGCAAAGTCCCCAGATAGTGGCCTGCTATCAACATGTGCTACTGAAGAGGTCAGTAAACATTGAATGCTTGAGAAGGAAGACACATTGTGCTGGCACATTCAGTCATCCTAACCAAAAGTCTCCAGTACCCTCCACAGGGGAAGCAGAAAGGTGCTTGAGCTGTGTTTGGGTTAAGTATGGTAGTGACTGGACCAACCAGCCCAAATAAATGCTGTTTTGCAGTAAATTTTTTCTTGTGAGGATTCCACTTAAGTAACCTCTAATATCCACTAGAACCTGCTTACAATTTTTCATGGTTATATTAGAAACACATTGTAAAGATTTTGCACAATAAAGGAGACGAAATATAACAAGTGGACATCTTCGCAGAGGCACTAAAGAAATGTAAAATTAAATTGCATTTAAATTATGCTTCTGGAATACCAAAAGGGTATTGTTACTATGAACACAAGCTTACTAAGCCCTAAAGAATGCAAAAGTAAAAGGCAGGTGGCGATGCCACCCTCGTTTGTTTGCCTTTACTCAGTGGCACAGGGTTGTGAATGTGTATTGAAAGCCATTCAGTCCACTGTTCACCCTGCAGTTGGTACTAATAACACTGCGTGAATATTCAAACTATTCCATTTTCTTATTGCAACTTTCTTTTCCTTTTTTTCACCCACTACAGCCATTGTTTGCCTTTGAGTACGGCGGCCGGTACTCTGTGAACGGCTGGGCCGTGTACGACCCGTTGGCTGAATACCGACGTCAGGGCCTGCCCACTGAGAGCTGGCGGCTGAGTCGTGCAAACGAGAACTACCAGCTGTGTGACACCTATCCCGCCATTGTGAGTTGAAGCACAGTGCTTCACAGTTGACCCATTCAGCTGTCTCGCATACAGCACATACTTCTTGATGCATGCTGACTTGCATATGACTGAGCACAAGTGTTGCCTCTAAACACAAAAGCATTTGGAGCATGGAATCTGTGAAAATAATTTAAAATTTGTTTCAACCATTGCATGCACTCTCAAATCTAAATGTGCAGCGGCGGATGCCTCCATGCACGACCATCACATCGTTCACCAACATTTCAGACTGAGTGGTGAAGTCACCAAAAAAATGTAGTTATTAATGCGATAGCATTAAGGGCCCCGTGTTGTAAAAGAAATCCGGCATCACCGTCCCGCATCCAGTGTTGGAAATCCAAAAAGAATTTTGAACCACGCATACCCAGCCACACAGGCCCTCCATGTGGCACAAGGAAATTGCTGAACTAATTGAATTTTTCAAGCTAAAATACGTAGAAAAATCAAAGTATGACTTACACACAGCCTACAGACATGATAGCATCGGATTGTAATTTGAATATACGAGAAAACATAATTCTGCTATGCAAAAACTGAAAAAAACAAAACACAAACCCCTTTTCCAGCGTTTCTACCATTCATAGAGCGACCATGGCCTCCCAGATTTCGCACGCGCAAATCTCAAAGGCCATAAAGTGGTGCACCCAGTTCCTTGCAACATCTCCAGATGGTGCTTGCCTCCGTCACAGCCCACGCAAGAGGCCGCGTTTCTACCAGAAAGCTCACCTTCGTGCATAGCATTCACCGCCAGCATTTCCCAGTAAACATTACGGTTAGATAAGCTGCAGTTACCAGAAAGTGTGAGAAGCACTTGGGGATTTTTGGATGCTATTACGTTCCACTCTTTAAGGCGAAGCTTAAGCGTCCTCAATTTTTTGCAGATTCCTTGATCCACAAGCTCTTGCGGTACGCTATACAGATGCACTACTCGTGTTTTAACACATTGTTTTGCAAGAAACAGCTCAACATACATATTTAATACAGTTTATAAGAAAGTACATAGCAATTTCTTTTGCAGAGCTGATATTTTCCTTAAATGTTAAGCTTTGTGTCTGGATATTTCTTTATTGTAATTGTGGCAAAAGCCATATGTGGCTTTATTTCATTGCTCCTTGGCTGTAAAAGATGACAGTAGATTTGATATGGTCGATTTTCATGCATTCAACTTTCATTCATTCAAACACGGTGAGAATAGAAGAGTCAATTCGAATAATATGAAAGTGATTAAGAATGCACAAGTTCGTTCAATGAACAGATGAATCTTGTAGTCTATTTCATTGTATTTGTCACCACATTAGATCCTTAAAGGGACACTAAAGGCAAATATTAAGTCAACGTGTTCTGTTAGAATACCATTCCAAAAACCAAGAAGTGCTTGTTTCATGCCAAGAAAAGACTTTTAAGAGAAAATAGCGTCTGAAGAGTGCAGATACCTAGATACCTTTAGCCCAATTCAAATTGTCTACCCATGAGAAGACGGCGCTACATTTTGTGTGTGTGTGTGTGTGTGTGTGTGTGTGAGAGAGAGAGAGAGAGAGAGAGAGAGAGAGAGAGAGAGAGAGAGAGAGAGAGAGAGAGAGAGAGAGAGAGAGAGCGTTGGATTTGCCACTGCAGCAGCTTTTCCTCAAAGGTGTGAACCGTTTGGGCATCCCACGACATAGACGTGGAAACCTCTGCTACTAGCATTTTATGGGAGTTTAGCGAGCCAGCAATACCAGCACAGCACTATGTGAGAACGACGAAACTACTGAAACACGAAAGTATGGGCGGTGCAGAGTTGAGCAAAAATGAAATCGTTCAACCGCCCGCTTCATTGTCAAGGGTAATGTCAGTGAGTTATTTTTTCTAAACATCGAATAGAACTGGACAAGTAGCATTTTCTGCCATCTTATAATGCGATGCAATTATCTTTTTATTATGAGAAGTTGAGTACTAGCTACAGAAATAAAATGAGGAGTACCTTCGTCATCAGGCTAGTACTTGAATGTCCCTAGTTAGTTGCGAGTCGTGTCCTGTATTTATCTCAATTTCTCTATTACTAAAACTTTGCTCGCGATAATGTTGACGCTTTAGGCATCCTTGAGCATTGATCTATCACTTTTCCTTTAGTGTCCCTTTAAGGGAGTGCTACTTCATAGCTTACATACGATTCTATTCATAAACAGGTTTGTTTTATAGTCAGAACTGAAAAATCTGCTTTAATATAAGCTCTGTTATGATCGACTTGTCTGGTGTGAGAGGCATTGAAACCGGCTTCCCCACGTCAACATAATTGAAGAAGAGGGCAATTATGAGGGCGAGCTGACACAAAAGGATAGAAGAAGTAATCAATGGTCAAGATGACGTCACCTTTTTCCCCAAGCTGACAGAAAAGGATGGGCGAAAGGATAGAAGAAGAAACCGAATGTCAAGACAGCATCACCCTTTTCCACAAGCTGGCACCAAGGATGGACAAAGGGAAAGACAGGCCCTGGAAGAAGATGGCCAGAGGTTATTTGAGGCCGTGCTGGCCTCAAATAAGCGTGTTAATAAGAACCACTCAAGACTCTGATGAGAGTCACATCCATGTACCAATGAAGTGAATACAATTTGTTTTACTTTTTCTCATCGTCGTGATGCCCGGCTTCGTCGTCATTTTCTCATTCCTGCGGGGAAGACCCACCTTACCCAGTCGAGATTGTATCAGCTTCGAGATGTATTTTTAATCTTCTAGGCCTTGCAGGAGTATATATTGCGAGTCCCAAGCAGAGCAATGGCCATAAAAGAGCTCACTCAAACACGTTTATATATGCTATTAAACTACACTACTAAATACTTATCATTGTTTGATAATGTCATTACATTTTGTTTCTGTTTGCCACAGCTAGCTGTTCCAGCTGCAGCTGACGACAGTCTCTTGGAAGCCGTGGCTAGTTTTCGAAGCCGGGGTCGCATTCCGGTATGTTAGCTTCACTTTCTTCTCTGCATGTCAGTTATGCACTTGAATTTTGATACAAAGTTGAGAGCACCTTACGACTGTTAACCAATAAGACATGTCCAAAAGCTATATATAATGTCATGCTCATGTAGAGTCAGAAACGAAGCAATAGACTTCATCTTGGGGCAAAATCAAAATGTAGAGAACTATCTGAGCTGTGACGCATCTCGCTATAGCCAATGTGCTGACAGCAAACAGGCATTTATGTATGCTGCTGCATGTTAATTTAGTGCATACAATCAGGATTACCAGATATCTATCTGTGAAACCTGGCAAAAGGCTGAAGTTAGGCTTGTTCAGGTAAGCTCATTTATTGCATAAGGTATTTCTTCAGCAGTTCGACCGAACAAGTGCCAGATGTTTCCTGATGTTCTCAACTGATTGCCACTGCTGGCCTCAGGTGCTGTCCTGGATCCACCCAGAGGGACAGGCAACCATAACTCGTTGTAGTCAGCCCAATGTTGGCGTGAGCGGCAAGCGCAGCACAGAGGACGAGAGCTACCTGCAGATGATCATGGATGCCAATGCACATTCGCATAAGCTCTTCATAATGGATGCTCGACCTAGCGTGAATGCTGTTGCCAACAAGGTGAGTTCGCCGTAGTAGCCACCAATATTATAGCCACAGCTGTATCAAAGGTGCAGCATCCTTGCACATGCTGCCACTTAAGCCTCATGTGACTCTTGGGGGATGAACAGTTGAAAAACAGTGTTATAAGAACACTTACCAAATAAACAGAGTGAATTGGAAAGTGAAATAAACTGAATCACTTAAAGGGGCCCTGAAACACTCATTATCGAAGTCAAGAAATGCATTTGAAGTCAAATTAGACGATTTTAGAAATACTTTGCTGCAAAAAGTACTTCATTGCGTTCAGCAAGAGCAGAATTATTGGCAGTCAAACATCCCATTAGCAGTGCTTCCATTTCTTGTTCAATGACTTGCACTGCAAAGGCTACAGTGGATTGGGGCATGCCCGCAGCACTCCGCCTACTGAACATCATCATGGTGCGCACTTCAACTTTGTTCACGTAGACACCATGGACCCAGCACCCCGTGGCACCCGCGGTATCTACGTTATGTAGCAAACTGCAGCTACATGCAACTGCAGTGCATATGTGCTGTGTGCCGAATGATTTGTTCCTGCACCTGCTTGACTGACGGATAGTAACCACATCAAACGTGTGCATATTGAAGTGCTATAAATAGCTCAATATGAAGCGAAGTCTGCCAAGGCGTCGAATTAGGAGCAGCTATGAGTGATTGCATGCTGGCAAGCGTGCGTGCAGTCTCACCTTAAGCTACACGTAGTTATAGGCTAGTTGAGTGCTCAGAACTAGTTGAAATTAGCCAGACTCAACAGTTATGACATTGATAAACAGGGAGGCCAAAGTTTAATTCCTACGCGGGCGGCCATGGCCAAGCGTGAGTTCAATGAGCAGACGGTAGTCGGCTTCTTCCAAAAGTGTGTAATTATTATTGAAATTCAATAGCAAATTTTCGCTTATTTGCTCTGTTTATTAAACTGTATCAATAAATATGCACAGTAACAGTAACAAAAAGCACACTGATCCAAACACTCTTCTTGATTCATGTCAGCTATTGGCCAATAGCAGCCACATATGGGAATCTGCTATACAGGGTGTTTTTTAGCTGCACCAAATTTTTTAAATATTGCCTATGGCAGGTAGCATATTTCTAACCCTTGATCTAAATTACTTGATTAGGAGGCCATTACTTCTACAAGAAATTGAAATGCTTAATTAAATAATAAATGTAATTATGATAATGAAATTTTGATTATTTAATTTAATTAACCATGTGGCTACAATTGGCTAGAATACATAGATTGAAATATGTGGTGTAAAATAATTTAAGAATTAATTAGCACAATTATGGTAATTATTGGACATTTTGATTTCTTGTGGAAGTAATGGCTGCCTCATCAAGTAATTTAGATCAAGGGTTAGAATTGTGCTAATTGCCATAGGCAATCTTTAAAAAATTTGGTGCAGCTAAAGAAAAACACCCTATATTACGAAATAAAGCATCTAGGAAGGAGTGAGGAACAGGCTTCTGTTGAAAAGAGAGCGTATGAGGGAAAGGTGAATTCGCGCTCTGTTTGCGAGCTCCACGCACCGTGCACAACTGCAAAACTTGGCTGAGATGTTCACAGCTGCGTATATTATCTGTGAATTGTGTTTTTCAAACAAGCCCAAGGGGTGTTACAGGAGCCGTTTAAGCTCCTCAGCTCTCACGCACTTCCCGCATCTGCGCAAATATGGCGCAAGATTCTTTTGCAATATTATCAGCTTAAGAAAGTATGTCACGTCGTATTTGTGAACCATGCTCATGTAATGTGTTAACCTTTTCTCCTCCTTCATTAGGAAGTCTGCTTCGTTAGCAAGGTATGATCCTCACGTCACAATTATGACTGAAACATGGTTACATGATAGTGTAAGTTATGACATGATAGTGACGTCATCCCATCAAATATTTAGACGTGATCAGTCATGCCAAGGAGGCGGTGTTGCAGTTACTGTAAAACGCACACTCTCTGTTGTAGTCCAGGCACAAATAGAAGACCACGAAAGCCTTTTCTTGGCTGTAAACTACTGGGGTCACGTCTTCACAGTGTGCACAGTGTATACGCCTCCTTCTGCCCCTCCACAATTTTTACTTAAACTACATGACCACATGTCATCGAATGTGCGCGGTAAAATAATTATGGCCGGAGACTTTAACTTGCCATCAATTATCTGGTCTTGTAAAAACATAGTCGGTCTACTGGATAATCCGCTGCTCGACTTAATGCTGGCATGTGACCTGGAACAACTTGTGCATGACATGACCCGTTGCAGTCAAGGTGGTAATATATTAGATTTGTTTTTTGTTAGCGGAAGCCTGAATGACCATGACATCACGATAGAAGATGGCATATCTGACCACAGGCTAATATCACTTACATGCCGGTTTTCACATTGTCTTTGAAGTTCCAGGCCAGCTTTAGAGACAGTGAAATATTTCCTTAAGGCAGACAACCAGTCAATACTGGATGACCTTTGAAACTTTGTTGACTGTCGACCAAAAGTAGATGCAGCCACATTATGGTACAAATTCAAGGAAGGTGTTCTGAAGTGTATCAAAAACTTCGTTCCTACTCAACACATCCGTTATAACCGCTTAAACTCTTGGATCGACCTAAATATTTTGCACATGAAACGAAGGCTAAAAAGTCTAAAAAGAAAAAAAGAAATAAATGCAGTGCTAATTTGGAGCCTTCAGTCGAGCTTATTAAGTGCGGTATCATCTGCCACACAAAGTTATTTCTTTGTTACTTCACCCACATTTATGAAAACAAACCCGGACAGGTTTTGGCGTTACACAAAATACACCAGGGTTCACATTGATAAGTTAAAAAAACCAAGACACTTTAATCACTGATTACACAATTATAGCTCAAAAGTTTAATGAATATTTTCATTCTATTTTTTCACCATGTGATGCTGAGCCGCAACAGCCTTCTTCCTTGTCTTGCGATAAACCAGATTTAATATAATACGAAGGCGTTTTGTCTTTGGTACTAAGCATTAAAGAAAAATCTTGTGGGGGTCCGGACAGTATTTCTAATGCCTTCCTGCGTCTATATGCTGAACCAATCTCTCATATCTTGACAACCATCTTTAGTCTATCTTTGACCTCTGCTATATTGCCTGATTGTTGTGTGGCGTGGGTGATCATCATTCACAAGAAAGGCGATTGTCTGCATCCAGAAAAGTACAGACCTATTTCCCTAATTTCCACTTGCTGCAAAATACTAGAGCACATTATCACTCACTTTATTAACAAATTTCTTGAAGCTAACAATTTAATTTCTGAATTCCAGCATAGTTTCTGTAAGGGGTTATCAACTAATATGTAGCTTGTAACCATTATTCACGAATTGGCACTGGCTTTGGATTCTTTGGGCCAGGTTGATATATTACTGCTTGATTTTAGTAAGGCATTCGACTGTGTACCGCATGGAAAACTTGTCAGAAAACTTCAAAAGTCTTCCAGATTTTATAGTTAACTGGATAGGATCACATCTGGCCAACAGAACTCGATTCATAGATATCAATAGTTTCTCCTTTACATTCTTACCTGTTGTCTGGCATACCCCAGGGCAGCGAACTCAGCCCCATTCTGTTTTTAATGTATATCAATGACATTACTTCGGCTGTGGATCCCAGTGTTCACATTAGGTTATTCACGGATGATCGCGTGATACTTCGTAGGGTGGTGTGCCACGAAGATCAATCCAGTTTAACAGTCTTCTAAGTATTAACAAATGGTGTTAAGAATGGTCGATGAAGTTAAATTTAGAGAAAACTGTGCTGCTACACGTAACGAACAAAAAAAATCCTGTCCACTTCACCTACACTTTAAATGCTTCTCTGATAAGAGAAGTCACCGACTACAAATATTTGGGAGTTACCATAAACAATACCCTTTCCTGGTCCAGGCATGTCGATGATGTTTGCGTGTCTGTAACTCACAAGCTTATTTTCTTAAGACACAAGTTGAAATTGGCACCTCCTGAGCTCAAACTTCTAGTTTTCAACACTTTCATTTGACCAAAATTTGAATATAGAAGCATTGCGTGGGATCCATTTTACAGTACACATAAACATAAATTGGAAATGGTGCAAAGGCATACTGTTCGTTTTATTTTTAATAAATTTAAGTGAATTGATTTGCCATCAACACTTATGCGCAAGAACAGCATTCCCACACTGAAGCATCGAAGAAAAATCACAAGGTCAAAATTCCTCTACAACCTATGTGAAGGGTCATTGCGCTTTGACACGCAAATGTATATTCAGCCATTTGCAGCACGCACATCTCATCACCGTCATACCACGCACAGTCCAGGAGTGGAATGCCTTGCCTGCCAGTTTGTTTTTATCAGATACAGTCACTGCATTTGAGCATGTTGTGTCCGCCCTTTAAATATGGTGTGGCATCTATTCTACCTTGTTATTGTAATGTGTTCATCCATTCTTGTTCTATTCGAGTGTCATTTTTCTCTATATGTTTGGACAGTGAAAAACTAATATTGTATTTTCCGTAAAGAATCGCACCTGCTTGGTCTTATTTAAGACCGCAGTATACCTGTAAATAAATAAATAAATAAAACTAAGTTATGCAGGAAAGCCAGCTTGCTGATGCCATAGGGAGAGTACAGACTTGTGCATGGGAGCAAAGTGTCTGCAAAGAAACAAAAGTGGAACTAGGGTAAAGGGTAAAACATTGCGTAGTTGTCTAAGGACCCAATCTACTACTATTTTTATCACTTTGCACACTCTCAGTAGCTGCCGCCAGTCATATATAAATAAGATATATCCTTGCACCGAGAAGGCAGTGTGACCAGAGTTAGCCAGAGCGGGTCATTTATTGGTTCCTTATCTTTGTGTCTTGTTGGTTCTGCATAGCTATTGATTTGGCATACCTATTGGTTCATGAACTTCGATTTAGGCAAACATTAAAGAGTGTTCTGTGATTAAAATTAATCTCCAGAGCCCTCCACTACAGCAGCACCGGTCATCCCAAGGGATGCTTAGGCTGTGGAAGATCAAAAAGAAAAAAAAAGTGCCAGTCATATTATAAATGAGCAAATGCTTGGAATACTGTCTGCATTGGCCCTGCACGCAGGCAAAGGGTGGCGGCTACGAGAGCGACGAGGCATACCGGTGCACCGAGCTGTGCTTCTTGGACATACACAACATCCACGTGATGCGGGAGAGCCTGCGGAAGCTCAAGGAGACCTGCTTCCCTAGTGCAGCAGACGAGTCCCGCTGGCTTTCTGCGCTCGAGGCCACCCACTGGCTGCAGCATGTGCGTGCCGTGCTGGCTGGGGCTCTGCGTGTTGCGCACCGCCTTGAAGGCGCCAAGGGATCGGTGCTGGTGCACTGCTCGGATGGGTGGGACCGCACTGCACAGCTCACCAGTCTGGCCATGCTCATGCTTGACCCTTACTACCGCACCATTCGAGGCTTCGAAGTGCTCATTGAGAAAGAGTGGCTCAGCTTTGGCCACAAGTTTGCTCAGGTGAGTAAACACACTTCCTCTCCTTTTGATCACTGATGTGAGCTCCTTAATCTTGGGTTTCCTGAGCCCGCTTGATTCTGTAACTTTCTAGTGCTGCCAACTCCTTTTGATCACTGATGTCAGCTCATTAATGTGAGGTTTCCTTTTCCAGGAAGAGTACATTGGAAGGAACTGAATGTCTACTCTACAGATTACTGTATGTTTCCACGATAGTCATGACATGTTAGTTCAGCCAATAAAAAGGCAAAACTTTCCAGAAATGGAGTAAAGCACACATTTGAGCCTACATGCTCGTGTTCACGCACATGCTTGCATTTATGTGTGGCATTGGCATTGATGTACTTTGAGTTCTAGGACTGTGGAGTGATTAGAAGCCAGATATGTAGTAGAACCATGTTGTATATTCAGGCATGCCAGAAGTACTCCGACTTTATTTTTCTTGATCACTCACATTTCATTCTGTCCTAATACTGCACAGCACCACCTGGGCACAAGTCATCAATCTGGATTTTCTCGTTGTTAAACTACAGCTCCTTCTCATTTGTCCTTTTCGCTTGAGAGTACACTTTAACTCAGGGCCAACTCCAATTTTCTTATTCTAATATATGGAAAATGCAGAAATGCTCTTACGAGACAACCACTGGACTGATTTAAATTAACTCTTTCGTACTTGAGAGAGAAAATCAAATTCTGGTGATTGTAAGAAGCAGTTTCTTTATTTAGAGCCTGCAATTTTCTTACAACAATTCTAGAGGATTGGTAAGTCTGAGGTAATAGTTCTGTGGAAACCTGCAAGGTCGAATTAAGTAATTAATAAAGGGAAAATCAGACATCCATTGGTTTCTACCAATTGCTACAATGGAAACCCATATGGGTTCCTCGAAAGAAAAGCCTCGCAGTTGAAGAAAAATTCGTCCTGGCCCCAGACCAGGATAAATTATAATTATTAATTATATTATTTACTATAATTGGTCAGTTTAACCCCTTCAGACATGTATTATAAGAGATGGTCTATAAATGTGTCAAATGTATGCAAATCCATTCCAAGGCACACTTCACTGTAAGCAAGACAAGGTTGTAGGATGGTGTTTTGTGCATTGTCTGATAAGTCATCGTGATTAGAGGTTAATTATTTTAAAATAATTGTGCAGTCAGTAATGCTCTGTTCTTGCATAAGAAAATTCAATAACAGGCTTGAAGCACATGCAGAATTTCATTATTCGATTGCATGCATTATGAATAGAAAAAAAAAATTATATATTGCCGGTACTCAGCACATCAAACGTCTCATCAAACATGGTAGCAGCTTATGCAAAGTTGTCCAGCTCTACGGAATACATCAGAAATGAAATCAAGGCACGTTGAGCATACAGGGGGGTTCAATTTACCTGTAGCTCAATGTCTGCTGCATTTTCTTCGCCACCACTCGACAGAACTGGCAAAAAAATTTGTCCACGAATGTGGACATGACACCTGAAGAGGCTAAGAAAAATTGAGCCGCAACGTTTACAAATCCGTCACTCTGCACCAAAAACAGATATCACAGTTCTGTAAACTGTGTGTGTTGAGCATCTAGAGTGGACAAATTTGATATATGAATTTACAGCTTACATCAATTTCTTAAGATGTTTATGAGGATTTTACTAAAGTTATATTCACCGATTAGTGGTATATTTCAGAACAGTGTATAATATATCAATTTTGTCTGCAATAAATGTATTTATTATGTGCAGTTAGCACAATTGCAAAGGCGGGAATGCTGCCTGCTACATTCCGTTAAAACTGCTGCATTCATGCTACGAATGAGAGGAGCTGTTACAAAGCGGCTCCAGGATGAGGTGCTCCACGCATTCTCGTAGTTTGTGGCAGTGAGGATTTGTGTTCATTGCCAGGCGGTGGTTGTGATTTTCAGGTGATTACCACCTTATGCAAAGAGTCCTGTCACATCTCCTGCCATTCATAAAGCTAAATGAGCTAAAGGATCACTGAGCTAATCCAATCTAGTGCATGCTCGCTGCATAGAGTTCGCCATTAGCAAGCTCTATGCACCATATTTGCGGGTTGTGCGTAGTTTAGGACGAAGTTCTGTCGGGCCCAGTAGTGTGCACTTTGCACATTTCGCATTGTTGGTATGTCCCACATTCGTACTTCGTACCGGCAGCATGGCCTCTATGACAGGCACGTTCCTTACGTTCCCATCGCGCGCTTGGCATGGCGGTACAGTGGCGCTGAGAAAACTGAAATTTACCCCCTTGCATGTTATTAGCTGCTTTGTTGTGTCATGTTTATCTGTGTGTGTTTGTATGCGGAGGATGTGCAGCTTGGCCATTTTAGTATCTGAACAACTTTAGGCCTAAAACAAGATTTCTTGAATGGCCATCCTGTATACCAAGTGACTATATTGCCGTTTGTTTTTTGTTCCTTTGTGTGGCTTATTTACGTGTTGGGGAAGCCTAATATTTTTTTCTGCAAGCACGCAGATTGACTCTGCGTGGCCACATGATGGTTGTAACATGTTCGTGAGTGGTTGTGTAGGTGGATTATCTTGCTCCAGAATACAGTAGACTTTGTTAATTCAACTAGTTAATTTCATTTTTCGATTCATTCGATTCTGGCAGAAGGTCCTGGACCTGCGCTCATGCATTTCTATGAGCCCAAACATTCGCTATTTTAATCCTAAAATTAGCATTCGCCGTATAATTCGAACTTGACCAGCCCGCATCAATGCATCTGAACGATATGGTGACCCCAATAATGACCCTTCTAGTGTCAGCGTCTGTCTCGGCGGAGCTTAGGGAACAGTGACTGGCAGTAGCTCACAATGTCTGATTATGATATTTACCCAATTCTAACAAGCGCCTTTTGTTTTCCAATGAAATTATAGCCGAGAATTGCCTCTGGGGTGCACTAGAATAGGGAAGCAAAACCGCTTTCGCGGCGTTCATGTGCCTTACCGCATAACATGGCTGTATTGCGGCGAAGCTTAATTTAAGAACCAGGCCGCTATTCAAAAAAATTGAGTGCATGTTGGATTTCTACTTTGGTTAGGAGCTTTAAGGTGATTTCAGATTTAATTTTCTACTTTAGACATATGGACAGTAGGTGCGCTTTGATTCGTAAGCGTGTTAAGCTCAAGCAAATACTGCCATATAAACCAGTGCCATGTTTTGGCTTTCTTTCTTTATCTTTTTTTTTCTGCATCTTGTTTAATTCGACCCGCCGCATAATTCAATCAATTTCGTCACTTCAAATCAGGTTCATATTAACATAAGTCAGCGGTCACAATGATGTGTGCCTCTACTCTGGAATGATTTCTGACGTGCAGGAATAGTGTCAAGCTGACAACCCTTCAGAATAATCATTGTTGACTGCTACAAAATCTGCTAGAAAATGCTCTTGGCTATTCTCACCTCTGCAATTGCAATATTGTTTTTCATTGTTGAGTTAGAGTTGTAATTTGATCTTGAAATTTTCAAGAATATTTTTTTTTTAAATTGACAGCCTAAGCGAAGGATCTGCTTCCTACTGTGGGTGGATTGTAACATTTTCTTTTAAATTCAGCAAACCTCAACAACCAAATTGGTGCTGTGGTTGCTGAGAAAAACGATTTCTCTGTTCTCATGTATCTAGATAGGAGCTCCCAAACTAAAGCTTCCTATTAAGCTGCCGTGACTAAACAGGTTCTTTCTGTCAGCGACTACTTTAACGGCTTATATTTTTGTGAATGATGGACATTACTGTGGTCTTGTTGCATGGATTCCTACTTTATCAGTGTCTCCAATAGCAGCAAAGTGTGTGGTATCCTTTCACATCACTATTGTACCACAATTTCTTAAATATTTTTAGATACTATACAGCATGTGTATGTGCAATTAAACCTAGATATAACAAACTTCAATGTAACGAAATTTTCTATATAATGAATTGTTTGACTTTTCATAACTTCTTGTCCATAAACACATTGAATTTAGAACCTCATTATAATGAAGAGTGTTTGTATATGATCTCATTATAATGAAATTTTCAATATAAGAAAAATAATGAAGCATTTGCTCCCCGCTGTCGGCGCTTTTCATGATAGTGTTGTCCCAGTGCGGGCGACGCCATCAGCCACAGAGGCAGAGTGCACGTGATTCATACCGCCGATGTGAAGATATTGATGTGGCAGTTTCCGACTCCCAAATTAATCAAAGTGAATTGTTTTCTCATTCAAACTTGCTTTTTTCGAGTGCCAGATAATTCAGAAAATACTGTGGCCTCTTTCCATGCAAGAAAAATCGACTGATGACTGTATTTATTTGCATAAAAGCTTGAATTTCAATACAACAAAATTTCAATGTAACGAAGCAAATTGCAGGTTTTACCCACTTTGTTATACCAATGTTTAACTGTATATATGATATTCTCGAATTGACTGGCCCGTTATTTTGCTCACAACTCCTGTGCCTTTATAGCGACTGCATGTTATGAATGTTTCACATGCCACAATTAAATGCCCACTTGCAGCGAATTGGTCATGGAGATGACAAGCACTCTGATGCAGACCGGTCACCCGTTTTTCTACAATTCATTGACTGCGCATGGCAGATCATGAACCAAGTAAGGGTCATCATCCTGACTGCATGCCTGCCAACTCTTACAATTTTGTCATAAGTTACCTGATTTTTAGAGATCATATCATGAGAAGGCAACAAAGACACCAAGGAAAACATAGGGGATATTACTTGTACTTACTAATTAAATTTAAAAAATAACAAATTAATGGCAATGAATGTGGATGAAAAAACAACTTGCCGCAGGTGGGGAATGAACCCACGTCTTCGCATTACACATGCAATGCTCTGCACACTGATTTTTAGAGCTTTATTATGATTGTATTATTGACACCAATAATTTTTATGATTTTTCAGATATAGCAGTTTACAGAAAACCTATTTAAAAAGAATAAAAGAATTGTTGGCTACCAATTTTTTAGACAGATTTTTCAAACCTGCTCATTTATTCACACCGACCAGCAGCACCACCACCACCCTACTAACCGATAGTGAACACCAAAATTTATACCACTGCTACAGGAATATTTCTTTAAAAAACTTCATCAAAATTTTCGTTTGTCAATGGTAAAGATCAATCTTGCTGTGATTATAGAGTAGAGAGCCTGTTCAGTGACCCTACAGAGCAAAGCCTTCATTTTTTATACACATTCAACCTCTTGAGTATCAAAACAATTTTCTGTATTTTTATCAGAAAATTAAAGTTTATTTGTCCCTCTATATATATATAGTTATAGTATGTATATTTTGGCTTCAACTGCATTGTTTGTCAACTTTAAGGTTGTGGCTGTGTGAAAGACTAAAAAGTTGAAGTGTCTGCGTGAAAGGAAGAGGAACAATTTCCAGTCGCTAGATGGTCCTACTAACATGTCATATTTGTGACATATCACGGTTGCTGCACAGCGGAAACTTGAAGTCAAGCAAAATTGATTTAGCTGGTGCTCTCTGAACACACACATGCTGTCAGTGATACTGCTTACAGCATTGAACATAAAACCCAGCTTTGTTGTAACACTATACTAGGCTAAAGATACACTTGCACTGCAATTCTTTTTCTCTACTGTTGCACATTATGACTGTTGAAGAAACATTTGTAAAACCTTCAGATTGTACACAAAGCAACTTTTGAAATTGTGTGAGACAGCTAGCTTTGTGGCACGGCCTATAAATGGGTATACAAGTGTGTCAAGAGCTAAAGGAAGCATCTTTAATTAGAGAACACGAAGCACCTTTTGAAATTGTGTGAGGCAGCTATCTTTGTGGGCCGGCCTACAAACGGGTGTACAAGTGTGTCAAGAGCTAAAGGTACCTGTAGCAGCTTTTGCTTTAAAAAGTTATGTTGAAACACCCTGCTAAACGTAGTGCACATGCTAAGCTTTAAGCCCAATTTAATAAAGACATGCTTGCTGTCGGAAGCATGCTTAATTAGAGAATATCATTAAATAGACATTACTGTCATATTAAAAGGTGCTGATGATTAAAGCACACTCTGAGCAGGTCACGAAAACTAAATGAGGCAATTCCTAAGTGCATAAATGTTTATCGAACAGCTTTCCTCTGAGGTACCGTAACAACAATAGGCTATGGCTGTCATTACCTTGCTTTGTGCATATATAGCTGGATTGCATTGAATCTAGAATATGGCGTAAACTGTCTAGGCTGAGCTTAAAAAGCATCTCTTACACGCATAGAAGGTGCAATTTCTGCAAATGTTTCCTGTGGTCTCTTTCCAGTTTAAGAATGCTTTTGAATTCAACGAGCACTTCCTCATCACCATCCTTGATCACCTCTACAGCTGCCTGTTTGGTACATTCCTTTACAACTCGGAGCAGCAGAGAGTTAAAGAGGTAAGTGAAATGGTGTGGCGGACAAATTGATAGAGAAGCTGCATAAAACTGCACATGACAGCTATAAAATATGTAACCATGCAATCCCTGGCCATTACTAATTCTTGAGGCATTGTGATGTCTTGGGGATGACAACCAGTGTAAAAAATTTGTATGTTTTGTGTTTTGTACCATATTTCATTAAGAAGTTGAGTGAGTCTCTTCACTCATTCATGTTCCTTATCATCCTGCAATTTGCCAAATTGGCTCAGTGGATATGGCATATTGCTGCTGAGTGTGAAATCATGGGTTTTGTTCTTGGTAGTGGTGGTCGCATTTCAATGCGGGGCAAAATGCAAATATGCTTACGTACTTGCATATCAGTGCATATTGAATAATCCCAGATAGTCAAAAGCAATCCGGAGCCCTCAGCTACACCGTGTCTCGTGGTCTGTGTGTTGCTTTGGTATGTTAAACTGTACACCGTTGAACCCGCTTATAGTAATGTTCACGTGTCACGAAAATTCCATAGTTATAGCCTGGGTGCATGAAAAAAAAAAGCAAAATAGGGAGATGGCAAAGCTGTTGTGAGAAAAATATAATGGCAACGAGGCCAGTGCCCCTCCCCACCACCTTCCTCCGTCTGGCTGCTAATCATGTTGACTCAGTTAACTCTTTAACTCTGCTTCCTGCACACTCCAATCGCGTGTAACAAGCCGTGGTAGTCAGCGTTGAAGAATGTCATTGCTATAACAGCAAAGAGGGTCACGAGCGGCGAGTGACATTCAAACTCCTCCGAGGCATTGCTTTGGTGGCCCCAAAAGGGGCCTTTTAAGAAATGTGAGTAGGTCGCCGCAGCAGCCTCTCAGCTTGAGGAAGAGCAAGATCACCACAAACATCTCACTGCATACATTTCACCGGCTTGCATGAGAAAACCCCTACCCCATGTCTGTCAGCCTTGCTTGCCTCACGCGAAGCTTGCTGACATCTTTTTCTGAGGCATTCAGGTGCTCCACATAGTGCAGCGGAAGGTCCCACGCAAAAACAAAGGCCCAGAGGGACTGAATCATCTGTAAAACTTCCTGCAAGGACAGTGTTAAGGGAGCCTGCCCGACTGCGTCATTGCTGTCGTCGTCGCCATCACTGTCACCAAAGCTATCCGATGGAAGCACGTTTGCGACGATCGCCTCATCGGTTATAAGTTCTGATGTTTCTAATGTGTCATTTGCACGTAGAAACTCTTCAAGCCCTGAAGCATCCTTGTCAACTGTAGGCCAAAGTTGAGGCATCACTTCATCACTGGGAGCTTTGCAGGTTTTGTATAAGTCACTGCTCTCTCGGACAAAGCACACTTTCCTGAAGCAGTTCTGCAACGTAGAAGCACTTACTTCGAACCATGCACCAAAAATATACTGCACAGCCATCAATAGATTTATCTTCAAGTCTGGTTGCAACCCTGCTTGTCTGCATGGCCATGTACATCAGCAAGACTAACTTGTTCAGGGCGCGGCGACGATACATGAACTTAAAATTGGCGATCACGCCGGCGTCCATGCGCTGCAAGCCCGCCGTCTTGTTTGGCGGCAGGAAAAAAGGCTTCCTTGCTTTAGAGCTTAGGCATGGAGTGGTAGGCACTAGAATTATATAGGATGAGTGTGACCCTTCATTTAGATTGCTTGATACATTGACCTAACTCCAAGAGCCATGCACGAAAGAGTTCTCCTGTCATCCGTGCCTTGTGGTTGTGACAATAGCGTACTGGTATCCTGGCAGCACCGCAGCAGCTGCTGGGATTTTTTTATTTCCCAATGACAAATGCGGGGGACTTGTTGCTCCTGTCCATGTCTGTGCACAAAAACATGGTGACGTGTAGTTTGCTGTTGCCGCCCTTTGTTGCCATCTGGAAGTACAGTCCTGTTTTGGCACCATTATATACGTCATTGTCAACGTAGTTGTCAGGGATGCGTGGCGACGTATCCTCCACTCACTTCTGCTTTGCCTCTATGTCAAGTGAAGCTCCCTTGCTGGTGGTGGCTTTGAAAGCAATGCCCTGCCTCTCTTTGAAGCAAGGTATCCAGCTGCCACCTGGCTGGAAGTCCACATTGTTAATGAGTAGGGGAAACTGCTTCACCTATGTGGCCAGAATTGGCCCGGTGATGGGAAAGTTCATGGCACGGGCACTGAGAAACCACTCGTAGAGGGTCTCTTCTACCTCTTTATAGGCTTCTACCTCCTTATAGGCACCTTGTCGAACGCGTAAGCGTCCGCTGTCTACCAAGCAGTCCGCCGAGCAAATGATTGTTGGCACTGTCAGTTGTGATATTCCTTACTTCTTCACCAAGTCACACACATTTTTACTGCTTTTGTAGTCCTTCACGATACTGCACTTCATTTCCAAATCTATACCAGTTCGCTTTCTTTTCACTGGCATTGTCATACATTTCCAATGATCAGCGGGTGGATCAGCCATCTTCCATTTCGTCGGCCAGTCAAACGAGGCAGAGAAGCCATGTGTTCAGGAACGACTTTGACACAACCAACAAAGACGAGCAGGAGTGACTTAATTCATTGGCAGAACTGCACAGAATGAGGGGCCAGCAAGCAATCTGGGAGCAGTACTGTCAGTGCATTTGGTGTGTGCCATTTGTGTTTCAAACGGTGGCGCAGCACAGAGCTAAAAAAATTAAATTATAGGGTTTTACATTCCAAAACAATAATCTGATTATGAGGCATGCCGTAGTGGAAGACTCCGGAAATTTGGACCATCTGTGGTTCTTTAACGAGCACCTAAATCTAAGTACACAGGTGTTTTTGCATTTGTCCCCTATCGGAATGCGGCTGCCATGGCCAGGATTCGATCCCGCAACCTCGTGCTTAGCAGCCTAACACCATAGCCACTAAGCAAGCACGGCGGGTTGGCACAGCACAGAGCTATAGGTGCAGCTCATTTGTGTCAGAGGGGTGGAAGGGCGATGGGACACCCAGCAGCCAAGCTTCGTCGTTAAAACAGATAATGCGGTATGGGGGCGTTGCAGTAAGCGGGCAATAGCCCTCTTACTAAAACTCCCCTACGAAAGCATACAAACATACCAAACATGACAAAGAAAAGATGCAAAAGTTGACGGTGCAGCAGCTTCTCATTGTTATAACCAATACGTATAGCATCCTTAAAACCAGGATCGTTATAAGTGGGTTCATCTGTAATTCTATCCGACTCCCTGCATCTTTTCCCTGGTTGCATAGTGTCTAAACACGACTGGCCTCAATATTTTCTTGTTTGACAGGGAGCCATGTAGCATGCATATTGAATTCTTTCTCTTAGTAAGGAGGTGCAGAACGTAGCCTTTCAAAATTTTCTCTATGTGGCCCAGTGCCATGTTTTCTAACTGCTTACTGTCGTGCAGACTGTGCGTGAACGAACCCAGTCGCTGTGGTCGATGGTGAACAGCAACATCGAGGAGTACACCAACCCGTTGTATGCTAGCTACCCGCAGCAGCATGTCTTGTTTCCGGTGGCCAGCCTGCGTCGTATCCAGCTCTGGAAAGGCTACTACTGTCGCTGGAACCCACGCATGCGCCTTCAGGTTGGTGACTCATTGTGCCACCGTAGTCCTGCTTCACAAATGTCAATGTCATATTCAACTGTAAACACAGATCTTTAGCCTGTGATAGGCTGAGAATGTAGCAACAAGAGCCTCTTGTAAGGGTTCATGCATGCATAACTTCCACATATTTTACAGCACATTTGGTGTGCTCATTCATTTTGAGCACCCACCATTGAGATGCGCACCTCAGGCAAGAAGGCACTGTATTACCCATTTTATGAGCTACATTGACTTCTCACTACATTTGTAAACATGTTGTGGGCACCTTTAGGAAGTGCAGAATACTGAACACTGTGGACAGCACCGATGAGTACCTATGAGTGGAACTCTATGGCAATGGGGTAAATGAGCAGGCAGCGAGGCTTTACCGAATAAATGTTATTGAAGTGCAGTGCATGATCAATACGTGTTATACGTGAGTAAAACATTTTTTTTGTCATTTTTACGGTCCTAAAATTAGCCCTTGTATGTATTATGTTCAGGTTCGTACTGGTACTATCTTACACGAATCTAACATGCAACTTTTTCTTTTCGGGAAAGTGGGTCTCGAAATTGCCTGTGCATTTCAGTCGAATATAAAAGCAAAACCATGTTTGTGGTGTTGGCAACAGCCTACTGTCAGATGCAGTATCATCGCCATCACAAGATGGCGACAAATCTTGCTTTCATGAAGGTTGCTGCAGGTTCATTTTATGCTTGACTATGATTTGGAGCTGTATTCTTGATCAGCCGCTTTCAGAAGTACTACTACGTTCACAAGATTTCGTGTGACTTGGCACCAAATGCATGGAAGCATATGGTTGCTAGTATTTCTGGTGCTGTGCTAAGTTCTCTATCTGCACACAGTGCCAGGAACACTATCAGCCGCATACTTTAACAAGTTCGATGCAGAGTCAAATAAAATCTCGTGAAAGTGGTAGTATTATATCTAAAAGTGGTCACTCGAGAATACGCCCCTGCGTGTCCAGTACATCTGACCAATGAAGCGCAAATGATGACGATGCATAACTTTCATTATAACTGCTCACTTTAAAAAAGAAGTTTCCCTTCAGTAAAAGTACATTCAGCATGTCTCGTTTTTCTGCTCACAAATGTGGGAAGCACGGTACGCTTTCATTTTATAAATCGGACACATGTTACATTCAGGTCCACTTTTATTTTCTTATGATAGTATGCGTTTAGATGCGCCCGGAGTTTTATATTATTGAACAGAGACAAGCAACGGCTTAGCGGAGCGAGCGTAAGCACCAACAACAACCACCATCTTCTTCTTCGTCTTCTGCTGGCACCCGTATTTGCCACTGCAATCACTCCCCGGCGAAAAAAGAGCCATCCTGGCTACCTATGGAACAGGGAGCACTGGTGGGTCGTAGTGCAGCTTCAGTCAGTCAACATGAACAGTTTCGTGTCTGCGACGCCGTTGGTTCATAGATGGCTGAATAGGCTCAGTGACATAGTTTACCGGGGACGTCTGTCGTAGAACCCTGTAAGGGCCATCATACTTTGAGCTCAACTTTGTAGAAAGGCCAGGAGTAGAGGAGGGAATGCAGAGCCATACCAGCATTCCAGGTGAACACGATAGAAAGGACAAGCTTCTGTTACGACCATGTTTCTGGCTGGCCTGATCTTGCGCTGTAAGTGAGCGTGCGATCTGATGAGATTCTTTGGCATAAGTGACGGCTTCGGATAGAGTCGTAGATTCAGAAGCGTTGGGGTGATACAAAAATATGGAGTCCATAAACAAGGAAGGTTCACGACCATAAAGAAGAAAGAAAGGAGAGAATCCCGTGGTAGACTGAGTGGCGCTATTGTTAGCATACGTAACAAAGGGAAGGATGTGGTCCCAGTTAGTGTGGTCAGTGGAAATATATACATGGCAAGCATGTTGCCGAGAGTATGATTAAAGCGTTCAGTCATACCATTGGTTTGTGGATGATAGGCGCTTGTAGTTCTGTGGACAATGTTGCATTCCTGAAGGAGGGCGCCTACAGCTTCGGAGAGGAATGATCAACTGCGATCACTAGTAGCTCGGGAGGCGCACCGTGTCGAAGAACAAGGTTACGAAGGATGAAAAAGCAGACTTTACGTGCTGTGGCCGCCAGCAGCGCTGAAGTTTCGGCATAGTGCGTGAGATGACCCACGGCAACAATGGCCCAGCGGTTGCCATCTGGACTGTATGGTAGAGGGCTGTACTAATCAATACTGGTACGGTGGGAAGGCCAGGAGGGACAAGGTAATGGTTGGAGTGGCCCTGTTATCTTGTGAGGTGGGCTCTTGCGATGTTGGCACTTAGAGCACGAGTGGATGTACTGCCGAACGAAGCGGTACATTCCACGCATGTAGTATCGAAGCCGTAGGCGCGCATACATCTTCAGTACACCGCCATGGGTGCCTTGCATATCCGCATGAAAAGAGGCACAGATGTCGGAACTTAGATGGCAAGGAATCACTAGCAACCATTCATGGCCATCAGGTAGGTAGTTGCGGCGCTACAGGAGCCCTTCGCGGGTGGCAGAGTGGTGAGTGGTGCACCGAAGCAAGCGGTCAGTGGTGCATGGTGACAGCTGAGATAAATACCCTGGAAGAGAGGCTATTCAAGGATCCTGGCGTTGCTCTGCTGCCTTGTTGGCGAATGTAAGAGACAAAGAATCGTAGCTGGAGACAGACGGAGTACTATACTCATCGGGGAATGGTGAGCACGAAAGAGCACCCAACGAGCCAGGCGACCAGATGGGTCTTTTAATGATGACAACCAGCACAGGGCGTGGTGATTAGTCATGGCGTCTAATGGACAGCCGTATAAGTGAGGTCAAAATTTGGTGATTTCCCAAATGATTGCAACACATTCTTTTTCAGTTATCGAATAGTTCAGTGATGTGGGTGCGGCTGGCATAAAAGACAACGTACTCTTCGAAGCCAGGTTTACATTGGGCAAGAATAGCGCCGAGGCCTACTCCTCTAGCTTCCGTGTGGATTTCTGTAGGAGCGTCAGGGTCAAAGTGGCGTAGAATAGGTGGGGATATGAGAAGATGGCGTAATGTGGCAAACGCATCTTCGCAAGCAGTAGACCATGCTGATATGCCTTGGCTGTTGGCAAGCAGCTGCGTTAAGGGGGGATTATGGACACAAAATTATGCACGAATCGGCGAAAGTAGGAACACAGGCTTGTAATGCCATGGAGTTCTTTCAGTGTAGACTGCCTGGAGAACTTGGGTAGGGTTGGGTAGGACACCGTCCTTGCTGACAACAGGGCCTAAGATGGTAAGCCAGCAAGCGACAAAGTGGCACTTCTTCAAATTAAGCTGCAGTCCAGCGTCTGAAAGGCAAGTCAGGACATTTGCGAGGCTGGTCAGATGAGAGCCAAAGTCCTTTGAAAAGACTACAACATTGTCCAGGTAGCAAAGACACGTGTGCCATTTAAGGCCTCTAAGAATGCTGTCCATGAAACGTTCGAAGGTTACAGGCGCATTACAAAGGTCGAACGGCATCACATTAAACTCATATAGACCGTCTGTGGTTACAAACGAAGTCTTGGGACGATCAATTTCATTCATATCAAAATCGTATTTACAACGAACAGATCGAACTCCACTAAATGGCTCCGTAAGCTGACTTTCCTACTCAGACATTTCACTACCATGTTTGTCATGGAGGAAGGAAAAAAGATCTGCCAGTAACCAGATCGAAGGTCCAAAGATAAAAACAACTCTGCTCCTTGCAAGCAGTCGAGAGCGTCGTCGATTCTGGGCATTAGATAAAGATCTTTTTGCGTGATCTTGTTAAGGTACCTATAATCAACACAAAATCTGATGCTACCATCCTTTTTCTTCACCAGCATAACTGGGGAGGCCCAAGGGCTGTGTGAGGGCTGAATAATACCACGATGAAGCATGTCTATGACTTGTTCATCAATGACATGGTGTTCAGCATGAGTAACTCAATGTCCAGCACACTCCACCAATTGATAGTACCCATTTAGATGCACTCGGCGTCTTATATTACGTAATGCAAAGAGATGGGCAACGGCCAAGCGGATCAAGCGCGAGCACCAACAACAGCCACCGTCTTCGTCTTCTGCTGGCGCCTGTATTTGTCACTACACTTACTTTAAACCTGCGAAAGTTGGGTGCGCGTTAGATTTGGAGTGCATGAGAATCATATAAATACAGTATGTTTGGGTTGTTGTGGTGAGCCAAATACGATAACTAACTCTTTTTTCTTGCAGGAACCATTGCAGGTGCGCAGCCGGGAACTCCTGCAATTGCGTGCACAACTGCAAAGGCAGCTGGAAGAACTGAAGAAGGAGCACGAATCCAAGGTGTCTCGCATCCCACCAAGAGTCTCATCACCCATCACCGTTTAGCTTCTGTAGCTGTGAATGCTGCATTGTACATTCTCAGGCTGTCATGTAGAAGCTTTGCAAACTTGAATAGCATGTTCCTACACCTCGGACAAGTCGCTTATGTGTTTGTTAAAACTGTCGCCAAGATGTTGTTGGCTCAGTGTTGCACAGGGTGGCATTAATTAACTCCTCATGAACTTACACTTTGCTGGACTTCTTACCTCTCTGGTTATATAAAGTGCAGACACTTTTTTAAAATTTGTATAAGCCACGTCATTTGCTATTATCAGCTGTTACGTAGTGTCAACCTTAGTGCGACATAGCACTCGTGTTCTGGTGACATGGGGGTCCTGTGTATCGTAATATATAATTTTATTACTCTTTTTCTCCACAGATATATATGTCTATGCATTTTATTTGATAAATAAGAAACTGTCTTGAACAATAGCTTGTGATCTTGTGATATATGTTTTTATTCACTTGTAACTACAGTCTGGTGTTTACAGTTTCTATTTGTTGTTTTTAGTGATGTGTTATTTATCCCTGTCTCACAACACAGTTCTGAATTTTTTGTTTGCCATAATTACTGACATAAATGTTTATCTAGACATTGATTGTTTTTCATTTGTCAAAAATGGCTTTATAGCTCTTAAAAATGCATATGCAGAGTGTCTCAGCTAACTTTAGCCAGAGATTTAATATATTCGAGTGCCACGTAGCTGCGCAGAACCAAGGTAATGTTGTTTGTCGTCGCTTGAAGATACTCAAATAATTGCAGTGAGACTGGCCGATCGAGGCACTTTGCATGCATTTGCCGGTTTCTTTTATTTTAGAAAAACACTTTTATGTAGCACATATTGAGCAACAGAAAGCTGTATCAGAAGGTTTTTCATGTTGCTCTGCAATTTTCTCATTGACACTTTTCATCTAAGTATAATATTTGAGAAGTCAGTTAAATAATTAAGACTAATTATCTCATTAGGCAGAATGAAAAAAAAAGAGTATGTCCAAGCAACGGCAAACAACATTACCTTGGTTCTGTCCAGCTGCGTGGCATTCGCATATTTTTAAACTGTGGCTAAAGTCAGCTGGGACACCCTGTACGTATAATGGTTTTGAGGCACTGTTGTCATGCGCTGTATGCAACTGCGCTGCAATTTGTACCTGTTGAAGGATGTTGCAACAGGCACTGCCATTTAGCTACTGGTCAGATGCATTAAAGAATATCCTAATTTTGCGTACACTACGCAACGAGGTGGTTTTTGTAATGACAAGCTATTTGCACTAATTGCGGGAAGCCTACCTTTGACTTAGTATTTAAATTATGGTTACAATCACTTTGTCATAAATCATCAGAAATGTAACCTTGAGGTTTCATGCATTAAGCATGCTGATTCTCAGATAAATTAGTGCTAAACCGTGTAACAAATCTTTGCTATGTCATAAATGCTTGCGCTTGTCTCCTCTGCATACACCACCACCATACACCCGTTAGCAGAAGCAACCACAGGGTCGCCAAAAAAAAAAACCAATTCCTTCGTAATTAACACGCATAAATGGAAACTGACGAATGCACTAGAAAGTTCGTGATGCCAAGTTTGAACTGCAGTCTTTAATTTCATGTTGCATTCACTAACAGAGGAGAAAATAAGTTTTATAACGCGATTCCTGGTCCATATACTTTTGCTCATGGGCGTACACATGCGATTAACTGCAGGACTCTGCAAGGTGTGTTTGGTATAGTCACACCTAACTATACTGAACATGGTTTAATCAAATTGTGGATTTTTTATATTGTACAATTTCTGAACAATGTGAACCTGCAGTGAGAATACATGTTAAAGCTATATTGAGCAAAATTGTATTCATAACAAATGCTCTGTAAAAAAGTGCTAAATGGCTCCGTAAGCTGACTTTCCCACTCGGACATTTCATTGCCATGTTTGTTGTGGAGGAAGAAAAAAAACACATAAAAAGCTTTTCTTTCCATCATCGCATATATGCCTTGTGCGGATATTCCTCATGAAGCTGCTATGTTCCAGCCAACCCTTGAGGGAAAAAAGAAAATATGTGCATAAATCAGCCAGCAGATTGCGGGCAGAGCCTTATGTGTTGGCCAGCGGGCACACAAGTTCATGACATAAAATTGTTGATCTAGAACTATCCTTCCTGATAAAGTAAGTTAACTTTGTAAATAGCAACCTTAAATTTAGACGTGTTGTTTTTTTACAGTCACATTTCATGAAACTTTTATACTGAGCTGCACATTATATCGAGCTTGCAATTGCTTTTTTTGTGGTTTCGATTGAATGGGTTGGATTACGCATTAAGCTATTCAGTATACCCATGCTGGTGGACATCAAACACATGGCTTTGTATTACAACAGCAGCAAAACGAAGACGTACTTTACAGACTTCAAAAGCTGCAGTAATACAGTCAGACCTCAATATAACGAATGTGGATTTAATGAATTATTGGGTAAACAAGGTAAATGTAAATTTGTATATATTTTTGTTGACGCTAGCATATGAATGAGGTTTTATTATTAATAGACGAGATACTGTACAAGAGAATATTATTCAAGAGGAGGTCCTAAGGTCAAAGACTGTAATGGGACCTCCTATACAGTGTATAAGTAAAAATAGACAGCTGCTACAAATAGTATAAGAAATTTAAAGTATAGCAAACATAGTATTGGTTTATGTTTAGCAGTACTAATACAAATCAGCTACAGACATGCTAGTAAAAGAGTATAATTATTATTACATTCGACTAATTACAGAAGTAGAAGTAACTATAACGCCATTATGAAAGTAAATGGCTAATGAGACATAACCTACCGAACAGTTATTTGTGTAGCGTAAGTATTAACAAAAGGTACATTTGGAAGGGAAAAAATGAAAAAAAAAAACATAAATGGTTACAGATGATAAAATATGGTCTTTTAGTTCTCGTTTAAATTGAAATTATTTACATGACTTAATAGTAGGAGGTAGTGTGTTCCAGAAGGAAATGGACAAAAAATGGATACTCTTCTTTACCATAATTTGTGCGTACCTTGGGAAGAATAAAATTATTATTTAGTGCAAATCGCGTAAGATTAGTATTCGTTAAACAAGATCAAGGTATCAGACTGTTGTGGTGAGCGTTATCTAGTTGTTGGTATAAAAACATACCAAGATTAAAGTTAATAAGTTCATCTGCAGTAAGAATGCTATAGTTATGTAATAACTGTTTGGGAATGACATGGTTAGCACTAAATGTGATTATTCTAGCAGCCTGGTGTTGTAATCCTTGTAATGATTGTAAGTGGATAGCATACACATTGCCCCAGCATGCAATTCAATAATGTATATGTGAACGGATAAATGAGTAGTATAAAGAGAGTAGTGTTTTAAGGTTAAATACATACCGAGCTTTTAGAAGTGTCCTTATTCCAAAGGTTGCCTGATGCCTAATGTTGGCTATGTGTTGATAAAATTTAAGGTTAGAATCAAGTTCTACACTTAAGTAGTTACAGGAAGCGCTGTGCCCAATAAGATTATTAGCAAGGTAGAGCGGAGGAAAAAATGCGAATGAGCACTGGTGGGACGTGAATAAAAAAAATTTAGTTTTAGACGAGTTTATATTGAGTTGGTTAATATTGCGTCAATTTAACATGTTGTTTAAGTCATTGTTAAGTTTCGAAAGTAGGTTTCTTACACAATTGTCAGAGTTAGAGATAGTTGCGTCATCTGCATAAAGAATGTAGTTAGAAGAAAACAGGCAATGAGAAAGGTCGTTAACATATATTAAAAACAAGAGTGGGCCAAGTATGGATCTCTGTGGTACAGCAGTTTTTGTTATTATTGATTTAGAAAGAACACCATTCATTCTTACTTCTTGTTTTCAATTTTTAAAGTAATTTTGTACTGAAGTTAAAGCAGGACCTGTTATTCCGATAGAATGCGGTGATTAACTTTATCAAAGGCTTTAATTAGATCCACAAACACTGATTCAGCATACATGCCTTTATCGATTACCATCCTTAATTGTTCAGTTTGGGCAATGAGAGCAAGTTCAGTCGAATAGCCTTTGTGGAAGCCGAATTGTAACGAGAAGGAATGCTAAATTTAGACAGGTATTTAGTGACGTGCTTTTCTGCCAGCTGTTCAATAACTTTGCTAAATATGGGTAGAATGCATATTGGCCTATAATTAGTAATCAAGGCATGGTCACCCTTTTTAAATACTAGAGTAATTCTACCTTGTTTTAGTTCCTGCGGGAAGGCTCAAGTCTTAAACATTAGGTTAATAATAATTGCGAGAACATCTGAGATTAAGTGCACAACTAGCTTGATGTGATTTGAATGCATATTATCAAGACCTGCACTGGTACATTTAAATGTCTTATGTTTTCTATTTCCTGTGGTGTGGTTGGTAACAAAAAGAATGAGCGAGGTAGGCATTTCATTAAATAGTTATATTGCGTGGGTATATGTGAATCGCTAGTAAAGAAAAATTCTGCAAAAGCATCAACTATATCTTGTGCGGTGGTGTAATGAATAATTTCCCTTAAAGTATCGTGATTGTTTCGCCTATTTAAGAAATTGTTCACTATCTTCTATTTCTTACTGATATCTTTTCCGAACTCTAATATTTTTTTTCTCTTAATAAAGTTTTTTAGATTTTTTTTTACTTTGATAGAAAGAAAGTTGGAAAATTTTTTATACGTTTTAGCCAAATTGCTGTTAAATGGCCATAGTTTTGTTTTTTTATACAGATTGTGTTTTTTGCGCATCAAGGCTGGAAGGTTATCTGACAGCCAATAATTCTGTGGGGACGCAAACTTTCTTTTGCATTTGACTTTGCGGGTGTGGCAGTCAAAATACGATTTTAGTACAGATATAAAGAACGAGGAGGCCGTTTGTGGATCTTTTATATCTGCTATAGAAGACCAATCAGCTTGGCTCAGTGAATAAATGAAAGTTTCTTTGTCAAGTGTTAGCTTTGTGTAAGTGGCTTTGACAGAGTTTTCACTCTTCTGAAAGCGTAAGAATATCGGGTAGTGATTAGTCAGTTTTTGTAATAGAATGCCTGTGCCTGGTGGAGACAGCAGGTTTGAAAGTGCATGATTGATTAATGTACCATCTTTATAGTGCATCACGTAGGGACTTTTATCAAGCATTCGTAAGCGAAGATATTGAAACAATTTGAATATTGTAAGGCATAGGCAGATGAGCTGTCTGCGAGGTTAAGTTAATATCGTCTATAATTATAATATTTTTATTTTCGTCTGCAAGGGTACTCAGCACGTCCTGAAGTGCGGCGCAGAAATCATTTATAGACAATGAAGGCGATTGATATACCTGATTTATTATAAGATCTTTGTTATCCACATTAACAAAGGCACTTTTAAGTTCAACCCATACAGATTCACAGTTACCTACACTGAGAAGAAGGTCGTGCCTTCTTTTGTACGTAAGAGTACTTGAAATATATATTGTGGTTCTTGCCGTGGTCACTTAACCAAGTTTCAGAGATCGCAATAATTTAGCATGTGAAGTGTCGCAATCAGATTTGAAAAGTTGTAGTGTCTGCTTATGCTTTGTGCATAAAAATGAATGATAGATTTGTGATTACTAGACATATAATTATTTAGCTCGTTAGTTGTAAAATACGATGACATAGTGAAATTGTCTGGTGATGCGATTTGTCAAAGGCGAAGGCAGCTAAGTGATCACAGAAAGGTCGGTGACGATCTGAAAAATACGGCCGCCAGTTTTACGAGCCTTGATTTGGCAATTGTCAGTTCATAAGAATTGCCATTTCTTAGATTTCTTGAGAGTTAAGGCCTTAGAAAAGAGGGTCTTATTTTCATGTGTTAGGTGGTCATTTACGTACAGCGGTGTTTCTTTACTTACTGATATGCCTATGAAACCTAGAGTTAGCCGCGCTTTCCTTGCTTTTGTCATGAAGTCAGACTTTTTCATTTGCGATATAGAGCGGGCAATGATGTTTTTGTTGTTGTCAGTTTTAGTAGGCACTAAGTGAACAGTGCTTATAATGAATATCAGGTATAATGAAGGAAGTATTTTCACGTCGGATGCAACTTCGTTGTAATGACGTTTGACTGCACAAACATAGCATTCATTTTTAGGCACCCACGTCAGTGTGTTTCCAGACTCAAAAGACAGGTAACACCAAGTATGGATGCAGTTCTGTAATATGATTAATATATATACATATCTCAAAATATTTGTAAAAATTGCTTTGATTAAGCAATCAAAGGAATAAAAGCTTTTTTGCACACGGTGTAGCACTTTACAAAATGATCCTCGCAGTCATGTGAATTACAGTTGAAAAGCAAGTATGACTAGGCAGCAGTAGCAGCCTGCCCAGTTTAATGCTTGTAAGCAATTAACTTTGAATTGATAGCACAGTTCTTCAATGCAGCGAGTTTAATAATGAAGCTCCATGGGAGTTCCTTAAGCAAGTGTGCAGTTGAATATTTGTGCTGTTATAGCTGGAGGAATAAAGAGACACTGCATTTTTGGGGCTGTCACTCCTACCAACTGAGCTAACCAAGCAACTATGAAATGACAAGAGTTAGGTTGTACTGACAACTCAAAATGCTGACAAAGCTTAACTCTTTTGTTACTGCTAGAAATGTGCTCAATTTTTTTGCTTTTATCTTTTAGTGTCTTATTTCAAGACATACTAGTCCTGATGTATACCGTATTACATAACATTATAGCCTGGTCACTCTTGTTCTGAATGGACATAAAGCAGTAATAATAGCTCTCAAACAGTTTTTGAGAACTTATATGTGAAACTTCTGAGAAACACCTCAAAGAACACAACTGAAAGTAATAATTTGCTATTTTTAGTACAAGTACTGAGAGTAAATAAAATCTGAAATGTACAAAATGTGAACTTCAATCCTAGTTCCAAGCTTTTATAAGTCAGGTCGCTCAAAAAATCATTATGAAGATTTGGTATCAGTACGAGCCATAGTGGTACCTGTGCTGTGTGGGAAAGCAGAAGCATCGCAAATGTGAAAACTGGTAAGTTCCTATTGTACAGAGAGCTATTGTTTTTACTCATTGCAGCGGGTGCCTAGCTTGTTTTTCAGTGCATTCTTTAGCCTCGCGAAGTAATCGTTGTCAGGCCAGGAAGCATGCAGAAGCCAACCCATACTTGAGTATTGTGTTCGATCTGGTTTTCTGTGCAAGCAAGGTGGTCTGGTGTGTGTTCAACTGTCACTGGAGCCTCCACATGCTCTGTTCAGTCCCTGTATAGCGCTGTACAGTAATGTGGAGAGTTCCACAGTATTGTACAGCAATGAATAAAGGTACTTGCACAGGTAGTGTTCAGATGTGGGAGATTAGTTAAGCTGATCAGTCAAAGGTTGGTCTGATATTGATTGCGTGTACTTGTGTGAGTGAAAATCCTACACAACGGGAAGGATTGCCCCTAATAATTTGTGCATATGATGTCGAAGCACTTATGGATAAAAGCAATCTATGGTGGGAAAAATAAAGTTGCACTTGGCATTAATGAAACACAATTATCAAAATAACATGCACTCATGAGCATCTACCATTGTTTGAGACAGCAGTAAAGCAGCTTAGATGTCAGATGGTGTAAGGTCGTGTGAATGTTCGGCTTGGTGAAGCTCATGTGTGCATTCTTTTTGCTTAAGTGCGTGCTTCCTCGACTTCTGTGGGGCCCACTCTGTTTTTGTGTATGTGTTGCATGGCAATGTTGTGCTGTTGGCTCGCACCCTGGCCGCTTCCGGGGAGCGCCTCCTTTGGAAAGGCGGTGGCCGGACGCTGTTCGGCGAAAAAGGAAGCGGCAGGGGTTCTCGCGCACTGGGTCTGGCGAGCGCCATGAATCGCGCAGTGAGCCGCTGTAGCGGCGCCTGGAGAAGGGTGTCTTTGGGGAGTGTTTGCGTCGGGCCGAGGGGGGGGGGGGGGGGGGTGTAATGCGCGCGGCTGAGCGGGCAGTGTGAGCTGAGGCCTGAGAGACGACGGACCGTTCTCGCCAGGTGCCCGATAGGAGCGACGGACTGCTCCGTCACATTAATGCTTGTTTTATGCACTCGAGACGTGGTGCCACTTCCGACCCATTGGCTGCACCGTTGCATGCCCAATGACGCACGTACTAGACACATTTAGTCAAAACGGAATCGTGGAGCTGCCGTGGCGTTAGGGAAGCATGCTCGTTTCGCATCGTGGTGGCCCGCGTTCGACTCCCGCCCAGATGGAAATTTATTATGTTCTTAAAGGACATTGTTTACAGGAACCTCCCCAGTAAATTTGACGTCAGTTCGAGTATTCTTTTTATGCGGTTTTACTCTTTGCCGTCGGCCATTTTTGGTACCATCATTCGGCCACGCCGCCGACTACAACACCAGATTTTCGCGTAATTTATCAATGCTTTCGCAATAATAAATTTGTATCAAATGTTCTGGCTTCCATGACCTCTTAACATCTGTGCAGGAAGTGTTCAATGAGGCTTTAAACACCTTATATCGGTGTCACATGGCCACTTCAGATCGCGATCAAGCCCGATCCGGATCAAAATTCTCGACCGCGATTGGCTCTCTCTAGTAGCTTGCGCAAGCACGATAGTACGCTGGCGTGAGCGCCGGAAACAACTGCAAATTTTCACGACAGCATAGAGTTTCATATAAGTATTTATTTAGAAACTCCATGCTCGACAGCATCGCTTGCGCCATCGGCTTGCGTCATGTCGTCGTGCGTGCTACGATTATTTATTTATTCACCAACGGCAAACCCACAGCAACGCGCGCCTTCACAACTACAAAAATAGCAAGTCGTCACGGATTTCGAAAGTACTGAATCCTCGCTGTCCTTTCTCCAGGTGGCGCTCTCGTCTTTAAAGGTGACGTCACCGCACCGTCATTTCTTTGGGTTCCCGGATGAAGACGTCACGTAACTGCTCGGTAGAATAACAAGATTTTTCCCTTGGAAACAACTAGATGCTAAAAGATTTCCATTTGACGAACTGTGGTAATTAGGTATTTCAATATGTCAACACCAGCTAGGCGAAGACTCATGAGGGATTTTAAGAGGTAAGTGCCCGAATCTCCCTTCCCAAAATTGTCGCTGGCACTGGGCTGTAGTAAACTTGGCCGAGATGCTTGGTTGCGTTTTTGTCAATTGGCTGCTTGCACTGCTACGGGCTGTTCGCGTTTTGACCGTATACGTTCTACGTAGCCGTGCGGGGTTTCTTTGTCTTAAGCTCGAGGTTGAGCGTCGTTATGAGGAACTATAACCGTGCGCGTAAGGCTCCCTTGAGCTACTGTGTCGGTAAACTCATCTCGGCGTTATTTCCTTCATCTAGCGCACTTTCCCGTCATGGTATCATATTCTTTCGTGTAAATGAGCTGTAACGCCCGCTTGCTGAATGCTGCGAAGACCTTCGTAGGGTAGCATGGTGCACGTTTGGGAGCGTCAGCTGTTGCATCAGTCGGTCTTCGCTTTCGATGGATTCCTAGGCCTAGTAGGCTTTCGGTGCCTGACTGACCTTGGGTGACGAATGGTTTCACGGTTACCAAGACCAATAATGCTTCTAAGCACCCCAGTTTGGAGTACCTGTAAGCAGGACATACACTTGGCAAGCAGGCGAACAGCTTTCGCGACGATGTCAGGCAGCACGAAACTGCGTAATCACGATGCATTTCGAAACGGCGAGCATTGAGCGTCGCGAACGCTCGCACCTAGTTAGTGCGAGCAGTTGTCCTCCAAAAACACGCTTACCGTCGATAGTCGTTCTCCGCTGTATTCCGTAACCCTTCATTTGTGCTCATTGGTGCGCCTCGTTTTCGAGCGTACATCGAGGAACGAAATCGTGGTCGTTCAGATACGTCTGCTTCGCACAAAATGAGCGCTTGCGTCGAGTTGCCGGATAGCGTTATGAGTAGATACACTTGGGGTTGCTTAAAGGAGCGCGTATGGAGAGCCACTGTGACTGGCTTTCATGGCAGTACCTCAAACAACTGTGCATGTGGCGCAGGTTACAAGAAGATCCCCCAGCAGGTGTCAGTGGAGCCCCTACCGACAACAATATCATGATCTGGAATGCAGTTATATTTGGGTGAGCACAGAAATGATCCAAGTAGTTCCTGTTTTGCGAACGCAACGTAGATTACCTTTTGACCATTTGGCAAGAGACAGGATGTTTTCACTTGAAACTCGGTGATAGCCCAAGGCGCGTAGCCATGTGCGAATAAAACAAAAAACAAAAGGTTTGTTAAACCTTCTGCTTAGTTAATTGAAGACGGGGTGTTTTCACTTGAAACTCGGGGCTAGTTCAAGGCGTGTAGCCATGTGCGAATAAAAAAACTGAAGGTTCTTCGTTAAACGTTCTTAGCTAATGGAAGTGCTATAATGCAGTGGTCTCCTTTGACATAGTGTACTATATAAATATTAAAAAAATTATTTGAAATCACCTAGTGTGCTGTAGAAACGTCTGCACAGATGTGAAGCATTAAGTTTCTGGTATTTCTTGTCCCTGTTTTCCATGTTGCTACTTGTACAGTGATGCCTATCTACTTTTGCTAAGGCTTGCATTCATTTATAGGCCCCATGACACGCCTTTTGAAGATGGCACCTTCAAGCTGACCCTAGAGTTCACAGAAGAGTATCCCAACAAACCACCCACAGTTCGGTTTGTTTCCAAGATGTTTCATCCAAACGGTGAGCCTACTGCATAGCAAGTTCTAAACTGTATCAGTTTACTGTGGCAATATTAAACCATTAATGATGACACTTCAATTCCCATTACGTTATCCGAACTGTAATGATTTTGTGCATAAGCTCAGCCTGTATTTTTATGAAGTGCTCTGCAAGGGACATGTATTAGCAGTTGCTTGAACCTGTCTGTCATCGTGACAAAGTATGAAATATGGTAAAAAATATGTATTTGCGAGGTTGTGAGAATTGTTTGTAAGATCCTGGTTTGACATTGGCACTTATTCGTGATAACAGTGGTAGGAGCTGCTGCAATCAGGCTATTCCATTTAGTGTGCTATTTAAGGCTTATTATGGTGGAAATTTAGTAATGAGATGATGTACTAATTGCTTCCAGCGTGTTTACCGTGAGTCAGCTGTATCTGCAGGCAACAACGCACTAGGATTGTGTATTATTCTAGGCATTATTGTCATTTCAATGTTAGCTGCGTATAATTACCTAACAGGCATGAAAGCAATCTAGGAATTATGGCCTAGGTGCCATAACCTTGACAATGCACTATTTGGGCTCACTGTCTCTTTCAAAGCTATAAGGATGTGGGCAAAAGGTGAAGCTAGCGCTACACCTCGTATCAAAATTTTCATCATCCACAGTGATCTAGATACATAGTGAAATTGCAATTCTTGCTTGTATTAGAACAGGGCTAAGTAACATATACAGGAACGCTGCTGGCAGAAACACGGCAGCCCGTGGCAGCGCTCCGCGAAGCATCATCACTGGCACCTCAAAGTCTTGACAGACGACTAACCACTGCAGACGACTCGCCAGGCTTTTTTCCAATTGCGTTGATTGTTCTTGCACCGCAAGGCTTCATGAGGCGCCGGTGGTGGGGCACTCTGCAGAACATTGCCACAGGCTTCCGTGTTCCCTCTAGCAGTGGCCGTCCTTGTACATGTCCTTGTGTATTCCTATTTAGGAAACAATTATTTTAATTTATCCAATGTGAAACTACAGATGTTTACTAAGATATCTTAAGGGATAGTTTTACATTGTCTACGGGACGTCTTTTACTTCTATCATGGGCCATGTAACATTTTATAAAATTAACCTCCTTTTGTCTGCCCATGTGCTTCCTGACGTGATGCCTATCCATCGTCTTCTGTAGGCTATTGCTTCTATAGGCCAGTGCTTCTTGCTGTGAAATAAAGAATATTGAAAATATATAAGCAGGCTGTGCAGTGTAGGATAGTACTGTAATGTGGTCTGGGACTAGTGAGGTTGAGCCTTGTGCACTGTGGAGAAGCTTGGATTTTCAATGCCCTTTATTGGTTAAGCAATGCAGTACAGATTTAGTATGCAATGTAGTCGCTGGTATTCACAAGGTTTCTATGGTAAAATATACGAAAGTATTGTTACAGCACAGACTTCTACTCATTTTTATTTTTAAACGTGCTTAGCATCTGTGTTCAGATGACTTGCCCTGGAAGAAAAGTCTATGGCTTATGTGGAGAATGCTAAACTCGGTTGGAGTTGCCAATTAAACATACATGAACTTCTTCCATCTTGATATTAAGATTGAAGTTTCTTCACCACAGCTGAGTTCGGTATGGCTGTGTTAAGGGTACAGTTATTAAAGCGTAAAAGTGAATCTGCACGCAAGTATTATGTTGTAGCAGAGCCTGCACTGTATGCTTCTTCTTCATCATCATCATCATTATGTGCATAATGTGCACTTAATTCCCTTTTACATCCATCTCCTCATATTCTGTTTTCCTATTTGTTTCTGTTTCCCTTTCTTGCATTGTTTTGTCTCCCACATTGTCTTCTCTGTACATTTTGTCTTGCATATTACATGTTAAAGGGACCCTAAAACGATTTTGACGATTTTGTACAAACATACTGAGTGGTTAAAGTAGGTCCATCTGATCATTAATTGATGCATTTAAATGCTCCGCATAAAGTGTGTAATTTATTATAAGGTTTTAAAAATGTACATCGCTGCCAATTGCAGCACACTGCTCTGCTGAATTTCCAGCTGCCCCTAACCATTTGACGTAAATTGCCCTAATGACACTAGTAGGGCGAGCTAGCCAATTGGCTGCCCAGGGCGCGTCATCGATGATTTTTCCAACTTTATTGTGAACAAGTGATGTTCATAATAGTTGGAATGTTAGTTAATTTGTTTCTATAAAAAGAAAGTAATAGAAATAGAACGCATAAGAATAATTTCTCAGTAAACTTAAGCATTTCCATCACACAGCAAATGTTGTCTGCTTGTGTTACAACGTGCTCCCTCTTGACGAGAGCTCCGCAGTCAATGTCAGTCTTTTCGTGAGCACCATGAATCACCTTTGTTGCGTCGTGGGCTGCAAACGTAACGACTGCAGTATGTCAAGCTGCAACATAATGTCCCTCTGCAAGGCAGCAGATGAGTGGGGTGACTGTTTAAAGTGAATGCAGTGCATTGGACTATTGGTATCCGATCGGCGCCAGGATTTGCGCGTTTGCGGGCATCACTTTACACCGGAGGATTACTACCACAATAGCATTTCACGTGTCCAGTATTAAGGTAAACGCAAGCGCAAGGGGACTGCGCCTGGCCGTCCGACCGTGCCATTTCATGGGATGAGCAGAAGCGCAAAAGTGAATGGTCTGCACAGTGCAGCCACCTGGTGGCACAGAGCTTAACCAAACACAGTAGCAGTAACGAAGTGTATCCTTCTTTGATGCTGGTGCAACTTTTTCACAGGAGTGTAATCATTAACACATTGTTTTTGTAAATGTTTAAAATGGCTAAACTTGGTTAGAGCAATATTAGCTCTTTTTGGCTGGCTAAGCATTGCGCCACCAGGTGGCTGGACCTTGCCGAGCAATCAGGCCACTCACGTACGGCTGCGCTAAAGTTCCTTCATCAGCTTGAGTTTATGCCTCCACCCATCAGTCGAAATGCCCAGCTCGCCTGTGGTTACTGGAATACCAGGCACATTCGACGCTGCGACAGAATACTTCCAATGCATGCTGCTTCGATAGCCCTTGCTTGGGGTCGATTTCCAAGCAGCTGGCGGAGAGGTTGGAGATGCTTCGCGCGCGCTCCTAGACAACCAGAAGTATATGACACGACGTGCCATCATGACGCAGAGCCAGTGAAGGCGGAGCTTAGCCTTGATCACTCAGTGAACAGGTTGAGGAGAAAATACGTGGCTATGGAGGAGGGTAATGTGAGTCGCTTCAAACAAGTTGTGTTGCAAATAATTAACTTTAGCTGTACTCTGCGCGTCTACAAAACTTGCCCGAACAATTTCAGGGGCCCTTTGCACCAGCACAAAAACTTCGTAGCTGTTCCGGGGCACACTACAATGAACATTTGACTTATTTACTTAAATTATTTGTTTCTGTCAAGTGGTTGTTCATGTGTACCATTGATGGAAGTAGTTTGCTTAGTTCTTATCTTTTGTTTTAATTTTTCCCACAGTGTATGCAGACGGTAGCATCTGCCTAGACATTCTTCAAAACCGGTGGAGCCCCACGTATGATGTGTCTGCCATCCTCACGTCCATTCAGGTGAGCCATTTTGCCACCACATCACAGAATGTACATCACCATTTCCTGTCTTGTCTGCTTAAACATTATGCTGCATGTTTCAAGGATGCGAGCACACATTTATGTAACCCTCGAAGCTAGCCGGCGCAAAACTTGCAACAAAATTTGTAGTTGCTGTTGTATGTGTTGTGGGCAGCACACGCGCCCATCTTCCCTCGCGCCGTCGCATCGAGAGCCGGCATAGACAGGGGAGAGGCGCACTATGCCCTCTCCCGATTCTCCCTCACACTCGCAATGCGCACGCGCCCTTCCTCCCCGACTCGCGGTCAGATAGCTGGCGGGCGAGGAGGACATTCCCCTCGCCCAGGTAAAAAGGTACAAAACAGCGCGACCGGGGGAGACCCTCTCTCTCTGAGGCCGGACCCTTAACCTGCCTGACTGGAGTATGTGCCGCAACCCGTGAGTGACCACGTTTGCCTGACTATCCCGGGCAACGAGGCCAGCCTATTTATTACTATTACAGAGAGGACGTCCCTCTGCCAGTGTTCTTTATTGCCGGTAGCAATAAACGTTCTTACAGTTGACGCCGCTCGTTGCCTTATTCGTTCGAACCTGACATAGCCGCGATTCCCGCGCTACGGGTTGGGGAGTAACACAAAGCGACTGATGCAAGTTGTGCAAGCCTGAGGACAGTTAGGGCGGAAACTGCTCAGCGCCAGGCGTTATCCACCGCAACGCCAGCGTATATGGCGAAACCCGCACACCGTATGCTATAGGGTGTCCTGAGAAGGCACAAAAGACGGATCGTTGTCCAAGCAAAGCATTACTTATGTGGTCACTCAGCTCAGAAAATTTAGCTTCAGCTGTAATTCTAATAAACTTTCCAGCGTGCAGCCAAAAGTGCTAATGCCTGCTTTCAAAAGTGGGAGGGCAAATGACATACTTTGCCCCCCTCACCAACCACTTTTGACAGTGGGGGAAGTGCCCACCTTGCCTGCTCGGTATAAGCCACCTGAGCTTTCTCATTTCAGTAGTTATCACGTAATGCTGCACTGGTTTTGCTGGCTTGAAAAATGCACGAACTGCAAGTAGCAGAGAAATCCATGTCCATGTGATGTCGCGAGATTCCTGAACAGTTCACGCCACTTGGCCAAGAGCAGCTGCTGTGACTAATCCAACGCTCTTGTCTTGGTTCTGTTTCTCCGTGGCTGCGCATTTGTATCTTGCACAGAAAACCTTAATGCCATCTTACTGACCAACTGCAGTAAAGAACAGTGATGGTACATACAACGTCGCCACTCTCTGTTAGGGGGCGGGCGATTTGAATAGCGCTAAAGTTGTGCGGACCCTTCAGTTGCAACTTTCTTGTAAACTTAAGACTTTGGCACGAAACAAGTGCTGAGAGTTTCCTGAAATGGTATTTTATCAGTCCAGGTCGACTTAGTATTTGCCTTTAGTGTCCCTTTAATTCAGTCCTGGACACTATGAGAGTTCACACTTCTCAAGAGTTGACACTTTTTCAGAAGCTTGCCAATATATACTAGAGAATTATTCACATTGGTGACTGCCATAGCCTAATGTGCTGGCAAATATTGCTTTCATGAACACTCTACAAAACAAACTTGCACTGGTGACACAGCACGTCATGTCAGTGAAAGTTTATTTTTTTACAATTTTTTTATACTATTTGAGAAGGTGTGGCATGCTCACGTGTATATCATCTTTAAATTGATAGTTCTTTTTTATTTCCTAAAATAATGTTTGTTGGGTCATGCTGTGGCATGTCATGGCCATTGCAAGCAATAAAAGCCGATGAGAACCAATTTCATTTGTTGTCACTCTTTGAAACGAACCATTTTCGTATTTTGATCTGGTCTGCTGCAAAATTTTGCATCTTTGGTTTGCATTGGACAAGCCAGTTACTTTACGAGGAGTGATAGGCAGTGCATTTATGCTTAAAATTTGCAACAAGTGCCCATACTCTTGACGGTATCACTGGAGACTGAAATCATACAGATATTATTGCCAGGCTTAAGCTGTGCTGTCGTTCCAACAGCTTTTAAAGAGACACGGAAGAGAAATGTTGAGTTAAAGGAATGCTCAAGTGGAGCACTAAATCTAGTTTGCAACTCTAAACTCAATTTGCATTTGTTGGGTGGTAGAGTGTTGATTATGAACAGAAAAAAAAAACATGAAGCTTCAGATTCACGCAAACAGCGGTGTCGGTACATTGCTGTGGCATCATAGATGTCAGCATTTTTTTTTCTTTTTTTTTTGTTTTGCAGTACACAAAAAGTTATCAGAACTTGTTAGGTAAACTTTGGTTTCGTCAGGACATTGTAGTGAGCTGGAGTGGATACTCCGATGTAGTGTCATCACTTGTACTGAAATTACAGCACTGGCTTGTGCTGACTTACACATCTTCCTGGGGCTGGGTGTTTGTCATTAAAGATTGATTGCATTCAAAAGTCAGTATGAACTGAACCTGAAATTTTCGGTTACATTGATATTCAAAGAAAACTAAATCTGCAAAAATGCTGTAGTGAAATTGATATTGGGGGTGAAAATATTACTGCGAACAAAAAAAAGTAGAATTTTGACATTATCTAGCAGTCTTAAAATTGATTCAGTATTTGTTTTTCTGTGTACGTTGTTGCCTTCATGTCATCTTAGAAATGTGAGTGTATGCAGTTGATTGTGCATGATCCAAATTGTTACAGTGCAAGCTGAGACAAGCACTTAAAAGTTTGTGCTTATGCGTAAACGTGCAGTGCAAATTTGTGAGCTCTCTCTTGTTCAAACTGGTGGTGGAAGACTTGGAACAAGGCCAAGGCACTCATTCAAGAAAGCTGTCGCCTTTTTGTCGTCGCAGTCTCTTCTGGACGAGCCAAATCCCAACAGCCCGGCAAACAGCCTGGCAGCACAGCTGTACCAAGAAAACAGGCGGGAGTATGAGAAGCGGGTGGCTGCCATCGTTGAGCAGAGCTGGCTCAACTTCAATGACGACGAGGGCAAGGAATCCAAGAAGGACGCATCCTAGCTTTTCCTGCTGCTGCTGAACCACCACCACCACTACCACCACAACACCGCTTGGCCCACCCCACCCCTTTCCCTCCAACCTCCCAAGAGAAATGCCCCTTCCCCCTCCCCCCACGCAAGACCAGACGCAGAGAGAGGCCAAGGTGCACAAGGCAGCACCTGTGTAGGTCGCTCTTAGAGGGGAAAAAAAGCAGCAGCAAGTTACGAGTCAACAGCTGATTAAAACAGACTGGAGGAGGAGGAGGGGGACTGTTGCTTCTCAAAACTGCACACGATTTTTTGGTGTGCTGGCGGCATAAGCAGGGTTGCCTTTCAATTTGTGTGCAGACTCATTGCAACTCTGTGGCTGTTTTGAGCGTAGCTCATTTTCCATATACAAGGCATGTGCAGTGCAGGATGCTTCGACTGTGCTGGCTTCATTGAAAAAAACCCTGTGCTTCTTGCTGCTTTTGAACTGAGGAGGGTCATGCCTCTTGTCAGAGCTTGTTCTGACAAGTTTGTTTAAATTCTGCCTGCTGTGCAAAATTGCCCAGGCAGCAGCTGTATGTGTATTGGTTGGCCAAAATGAGTGTGTGAATGACCTTGCTGCATTACCCTTGCGGGCCTTACACACACACACACACACACACACACACACACACACACACACACACACACACACGTGTACATTCTCTTCACCTTTGCGCTTGTGGATTGACAAAAATATGTAGCGCAACTGGCTGGTCAAGCTTTTTTTTTTTCTCTCTCTTTTTACATGCTTTCTTAAAAGCTAAAAGTGTGAGTGGAAGGTCTCCTTTTTAACTTGTTTAGACTTGCATTGTGAGATTCTTTAGCTCCACCAACGTTTTTGTTCCAAGACATTTACTGACGAGGCAGTGAATGTCTCATTGGTCTAAAAAACATTTCTAAGAAGGGTTTTTGTTTGGTAACAAGCAGCAGCTTAGCTTCCACTTGCCCATCCACGCATTTTCTTGTTTATTTTTTTTTTCTTCAACTTGAACAAGATATTTCAGCTTCGTGAAATTGCCTGTGTATCATGCAAGTTAGGTTTACTGAAGGCAGTGTCAACTGTGTTCCCAGCTGCACATTCATGTGCGTCTCCTGTTGAGAGATTTTGTAGTAAATTGCCAGTTTAATTGGGCAGATTAGGTTTGCTCAGGCAGTGAGTGTGTAACGGTATTTGCAGCTGCGTCTTGATGCGCAACTCCAGAGTTAACACACTTCGGAAACAGGCCCGTTAATAATGTGCCAGTAAATGGTGTGTTGTAAAACCCTTTGTAGTTGGAAGCGTTGCACTGCAACTTCCTCACAGTGTACCACATTTGTGCATGCAGTTTGCTTAAAAAAAAAGGGGGGGATTGAACACAGTTTCGTAAAAGAAACGTGGCTTTGTTCTGGGAGTCTGTGGATCTTTTGTGCATGCACGCTGCAATATATTTCTAGTCTGTTTCCAAGGTGTGTCTAGGCTGTAGAGATGAAAAAAAAAAGATGTCTGGCTACTGCTGCTGAATGTGTTTGCACAGGACCTAATGGCACATTCTCTTTGGCAATGCAAGTAGATTCGTCCTTCAATCTGGCTTGGCCTTCCCTCTCGCTCACCTCACTTAGACATTCAGTAAGAGGCCTTCATCTGGCTGTGCACATTTGGTAATATGGGCTTCTATTCTCATTGGGTAGGCAAGAACAATGGAGCATGATGTGCAAACACGGCCAAGAGAGCGTGAAGCAGCTAGCTGTATTGACTTTTCTTTGCACAACTGCTAGTACTTTGTGGTTCACCTCCATGCAGTGTGAAAACTTGGAAATAAACGCCACTGCTGCTTGCGAAAGTGCAGAATCAAGGTAGAGTGAATGAGCAAAGTTTCAACTCCTAAATGTCTAGCAGTCAAAAAAAAAAAAAAAAAGGGTGGGGGGGGACTGTGCAAGTGTCCGGCTACCCAAAAACTTCACACCCGTGCCGAATTTTTGTCTGTCTTGAAGTTGCCATAGCATCTGCAGTAAATTTGCCACCCTTCTGTGCTGTGCGCTCTCTGTACGAGGCTAAGATGTGTCGGCAGCAACATGTGCGCGCACAGCTGAGAATTCCCATCTGTGCAGTCTGCCAAAGTGGCTGCCACCGTTTATGAAAGTATGAGCGCCACCTGAAAAAACTGGATGCCTTTCTTCAGGTAGTGTCCATGTTGTGAAGTGGGAGGATCTAGGTTTTTATACATGCCCGTGTGGGCCACAGAATGCCGCACTCACTGGTGTTTTACAACTCTGTGCAGGAAGGATGCAAGTTGTGGTTTCTATGACTCACATTCATGTGGTTTGAAAACAAGCACTCTTTGCAGCAGCTTGTGCTTTCATGAGCTGGTGCAGATACTCTTAGCTGTGCGCCTGTGGATTGCTAACACATCTGAGCGTTGTACTGTTATGGACAAATGAAATGTGGAGAACTAAAGTAGGACACTTCTTATACAACTCGTTAGTGCAATCTTAAGCTGCATATCTTGCTGCCAAAGATTGTGCAAGCCCCAAATTAAGCATATAGGCTGAAATTACACTGATGTCACAGTGGCTGAACTGGAAGTGAACAACCATATGTTAGCCACAACTTCAGTCGTTTTATTTGTCCATGATAGTGCATTCAGTAGCAATTTTTTTTTTCTCTTTCGTGTTGCTACATAGTAGTACTTACACCCTTTGCTTTAAGATCACGCTGTGATAACCGTCTTGAAGAGCTTGCGACTGTGGCATGCGCCTTTTTCCCACTATTTTTTTTTTCGTCTTGTGCAAGGAGCAGTATGTAATGTAGGTGCCGCAGAATTAGGCAGCCCCACTTCTCTCTCCCCTCGTGTGCGGAGCAGCTTGTCCTTCTGCCTAGCATGTGTGCATGCCCCCTCATGCACATGTGAAAGTGACATGATCAGACCTACTAAAGTGATGAAATAAAATCTTTGAAACGGCAGTTGTCTCATAAGTGCAGTCTTCAAGCTGCAAAAGAAGCAGGCTTGCTAATTTTGACTGATTCTTGCAGCTCTCTACATGTACATATATCTGTGGGCTGTACCAGGTAACTTCACACAACCTTTATGGTTCACATCTACATGGAGGCCTCCTAAATATCTTAACACACATTACAGCAGTAATATTAAAGCACTAACAGTAGTGATGCAGAATACTACTACAGGTGAATTTTGTCTAGAACTGCTTTTCAGTAAAGCTTCGTTCTATGTGCACTACTAGTTATGTCACAATGCAATTCCAGATGGGGCACCTGCAGTCAACTTGCGATAATGGCATGCAAAAGCGGCCTTTTACCTTGAAAACAATGAGGTTATATCGGTACAATGAGGACGCATTATATACATGTACTGCTGAGAGCTAGCAGTAAGCCTCTAAGCATTAAAAAAGAACAAATGCAGGGGAACTGCAACAGCTTTTAACATCAGCAACAATGCACCATCAATTATTTTTTAAAGAGTGCCTTGCACCCCTATACTGCTGTGAGTGAGCTGCAGCAGTAATAGTAGATGCTTCTTTTGTGTGTGTGCGTGCATGAAAATGAATTGCTGTGGAAAGAAATATCAAAGGCGCTTGTTATTTTTCAGAGATAAGCTCAGATATCTACAGGCCGCTGTGGCAGGCACAGGTTGTAAAAGGAGTTCTGGTCCCAGAAGTTTGCTCCTTTCCAGCCACACCAGCCCTGCACAAATTGATACAGTTAATGTGTCAGTACCTCTGAGAATGCATAATTGTTTTGAAAGCACTTAGCCATTTCATACACGCTGGTTAGCTAGGTTCTTCACACCTCTTAGCTAAACACAGCTGTGTGCAGCCTGTGAGCACACAGAGAAGATTTGCTGCCCCTGCCTTAACTTTTTGTGGAGCTGCAAAGTTCGAGGGGTCATGCTCAATGCAAATGTACATTGATGAGGGCGCCAAGATGCTGTTACCGAAATTGCTTACAGAAATTACGACAGTACAGCATGTAATTTAACACCCACCAGAGCTTTGTGTCTTTTAATCTGATTTTTTGCGCCAAACAATTTCTAAAATATTAAGTGGTGATCTTTCAACCACCATGGGGATGCTGGGAAATATGGGAATTCAAAATGGATTTGTTGGCTTATGCACTGTTTCATAGATTCAATTCTCTGACTTTCAGTCTTGGATTTCTTTTGACCAGTTCTTGTTTTTCCCTAGCCTGGCAGCTTCATGCTATTCTCGCAAGGTTGTGCAAAATTTTGCATTTTCTGGTCTGAATCTAATGTTGTAGTGCTGCCATCATAGCAATCATTGCCTGGTGAGCAGATGAGCAGGGTTTCTGAGCAACAATTTTGCAACCTTGTGACTTCATAGCACTTTACGATGTGTGTGACTAGTGGTTGTAATAGAAAAATTTGACTAATAGAAACAGAATTTATGCAACTGCAGTGGCACCACACTTGCCATTAGCCAAACCAAGCCAATGCTTATACTTAAACCAGCAATCCTATGGTGGCTGATGCACAACAATCACAACTCCCATAGACACTAGCAACTACATTTACAAGTAAGTCGGTATAAAACTATATGCAGTACACAGCAAATGTGCACAGTCCCCCCCCCCCCCCCCCCCCCCCGTTAGTGACTTATTTCTACATAGCTACACTACAGCTTCAATACTACCGATGTCATTTAAAGGGATACTAGAGAGAGACACAAACAGTTTAGACCAATTTTCTTCAAAACGTTTTTGTTCATTTCACGGTAACAGGTTCATTACTAGAGGAGTAAATAAAGACATTTTTTTTTCATGCCTAAACTTTATTGGTGGGACATCAACGTGACGTCGTAGATTTCAGCTGCTCTTTTTTTTCCCCCCTGTATTTGGACTATTGCAAGTAATACAGTGAACTCTTACTTGAGGGAACTTCAAGAGAGGCCAAAAAATAGTTCACTTAACTAGAAGTTCACTCAACTGCATATTCACTAGAATACGGAACAGTGTGGGGCAACGGCAGATATCGAGGGGCAAAAGTATGAAATGCAATTTATGGAGTTATGTACATTAACATATATGAAGTGCATAACAGTTGCTGCCTATCTCATTTTGAAAAACCAATTTTCATTTGCACTGGTGCTTTTAAAGCGCAAGAAGTAAAGCTGTCCAGAGATTCTATAGTTTTGTGCACTTCTTTGGCACAGCTTGTTGCCGAGACCTGTAATCTTGCAACTTTCCAAGGCATCACACAGTCTCTGCTTGAGTAAAGAATTTGAATCTGCTTCTGCAATTGCATCTTCCTCATGGCACTCTTCTTCGAGATAAACATTGTAAACAATTTCCTGGTACGGTAGTTCAGCACCAGTAACGAGCTCACTGTCGCACTGCACATAGTCCTCAAATGAAGTGTTGCTTTGAAGTATTGCCAGATCATGTTCGTTCTACTGAAATATTCGCTATTCAGAAATTTGTTTAACTGAAAGATTTTTTCATAGAATGCATCGAAAAAATGCTGGGGATTTCCTAAAAGATTGTTATTCTAAAATATTCATTTAACTGACATTCATACAACTGAGAGTTTAATGTAGCTCTCAAATATATGGTCCATCTTTATCGATAAAAAATTTACTAGGCCTTGGTAGATGGTGTTTGATGTCACGGTGAAGCTTGTGCATGAGTTTCAAAGTGGCGTCACTGCTATAAAAATCTGATGGCGTAGGCTTGTCTCATCTGTGGTATATTAAGCCTCCTCTCGCAGTATAACAGTGGCCTTTTTGGTATTGTGGAAGGGTAATTTACTATTCTCTTTAGTATCCCTTTTAAGAAGGCTACATTATAGGCAACAGCAATCCCAATTTGAGCAGTAGACTGAGGCTACATTTTGAAAAGTGACAAAGGAAGTGGCAGAATTACCTTATTCTGCACAGTCGACAGATCCTCGCCACCCGTGTAGTGTGGATCAAGCACTAGGTAGTGTGCCTCACCAGTTTTGCTGTCGAAAGCTATTCCGATGATAGTGTGCGCCAGCATCCCACCTCCTGCACAGCAAAAGAGAAACGAAGAAAGAAAAAAATGTCATCTCTGCATATTCAACAAGGTCTGTAACCCAAGAAAGGCTCTGCATTGCATTGAGTGTGGCTGATAACCACTCTTACGCACAGTGTTATATCTGCACTGACGCAATCTTATGCAATGGTGCGATCTCTTTAAAGAATGCACCACTGTATCAGATTACCATGATGAGCACACATTAGTGATATCGGGCGCCTTCCACGGATCAAAAACATGCCCATGCATGTGTAAGCTACCCAGCTATTTCACTCCTTCCAATGGCAACGTCTCTCTTATCAGAGTGATTTTGTACCATCACTTCTGCATTTTCTTGTGTTCAACCTTAATACACTCCAACCTCGTTATACTGAAACGGGGTAAAACGAAGCAAATGAAATTCCACTTGAAATTCCCATAGAGATACATGTATTTAAAACCTCATTATAACGAAGTGAAAGTGTCCTGCCAATGCATATAATGAACTATATTCATCTCCAAAACCCAAAAATACCAGACCGTCGCATGCCGAGTACATCGCTTTCTGTGGAGTTCAGCACTCGTTTGCTGCGGCACGCGTTTGCTACAGATTTTCTTTTTCTCTCTTTTCTTTTTCTGCCGATGTTTGCATGTTTTCTTAAAGCAAATATTAGGAAACTGGCAATGACATGAAAGAAAATAAAGTGTACTATTTCTTCTAGTCAAAATATGAGTAAAAAGAGCTTGTTAATATTCACAGTAAATCTTTCATCAACATTCTGCATTTTGTACATTGCATTCTATTTGAAAATTGAGCATTCTTTATTGCAATGGAGAGGAATTAGTACTTAGAAGTTTAACGGTGCATGCTGACATAGATTAGCTATACAGGGTGTTTTTTTTTTTTAGCTGCAGCAAATTTTTAATATTAGAAAAATATAAATCATGGTAATGTTACGTTTACTATTAGAGTGTACGGATTGGCAGCCTCTAGGTACAGAGCAATTTGCACAATTATGCATGTAATTAGTGAAGTTATGGCAATTAACTATCTAATTATCAATAATAGGTGGCTACAGCAAATAAGTAGTTTTGGGCCCGTCCACGACACTACCTATACCAACGATTAAATTTTGAATAGCGGATCTCGTGTGGGAGCTACGCGAACAATTAGTTTCCCTTGGCAGGCTCCTTGAAACCGAAACTGTCTGGAATAATAGCGTTTGTGTCTTTGATAATGCAGCACGTCCACTCACCAATCATGACTGGAGTGCCATGTTTCTCAAAGTGTGCCAGAAGTTCACGACTCTTGGTTGGCAGTTCAGCGCCAGAGCTCACAAACATAGTTCGACATTCCACCTGTGTAAATTCATGGTTAACATGACCCACAATACTATATGAAAACTAGGGGTCTTCAAACAGCAAAACTTTCATGCATCATTTAAAATGAACAGTTTATAAAATGTGCACTTCAAATGTTAATTACTGAATATTTTTCTGCTTCTAATTTAGAAAAGAAAAGGAAAGGCAGTAGAATAAAAATGTAATTATGGGGTTTTATGTGCCAAAACCACTTTCTGATTATGAGGCACGCCGTAGTGGAGGACTCCGGAAATTTCGACTACCAGGGGTTCTTTAACGTGCACCTAAATCTAAGTACACGGGTGTTTTCGCATTTCGCCCCCATCGAAATGCGGCCCCCGCAACCTCGTGCTCAGCAGCCCAACACCATAGCCACTGAGCAACCACGGCGGATTAGAATAAAAATGTCATTCAGCATTTCTTTCAATACTATGTGCAACCATATTTGGATGTCTATATGACAGGAAAATTTATAACAAAACATGAAAGACCACCCTGAAACGGCCACTTTAAGCAGCCAATAAACTATGCATGAGCCCTTTCCTTTGACAAGCAGGCTCCAATGATCATTATTTAGTATTTGCACATATTCAGCCATGATTAAATACTGCAAGAAATAAAATATACTATTAAATTTCCAAATCAAATAATTTTGACACAAGACTAAAGTGTCCAATTCATGTTTGAAATTCTGACGGTGGTGGCGTTGGTGGTCGTGATGTTGCTACAGGTAGGCTTAGCCTCGCGGACCTAGCCGGCGATTGCTTCGCCTCAGTGTCTCTATCAGTGCCAAATATGCCACCACGAGTTGATCAATCCAGTCTACCACAGAAATGTGAGAAGAATGTGCGACACTTAAATCTGCACTATCCGCAGTCTTTCTGGGAACACTAACTCTTCGACATGTTTTCAACTTTCACACAGTACTAATGAAAACTATTGTCAGTGATCATTGTACAAATTGGCAAGTAGTAATGTGCCCAAACGTTTGTGCAATAAATCTTCTATGAACCCTTTTAATAATTGCAAAGCTAGCTTTTCTGCAAGGCAGTTTACCAAACAAATGATTTTCACAGTCATTTCTTGCAATCATCGCATATGTGCACAGTTTGCTCGTCTGATGACACAGAAAATGTAGACGTGGCTCTTATGATGAAACCCTGGAAAAGAGACAAGCCCCAGTATATACAGCCAGCACTCCGTCTTCATTTGAACAATGACTGGTGCCACCACTAGTTCATCAAATGTGCTTTGCAGAGAAGTGCACTTTCAAATTAGTTAGGCATTTTGGTGCCAAGGCGACTCGGGCTATGATACCCCAGACACAAACTGGAAAATGGCAAATTATTCTGTTACAGGTAACACCAACCAGTCTACTACGATGCTTCACAAGGACGAAAGGAGGCACTAGGAATGATTTGAGTATTTAACCAAAGCCTGCAATGTCCTCAAAACCCTTGCAATCAGATTTTTCTGATAATGCCAGATCCTGCTGCTTAGTACAATATTCAAAAACTTGTTTACAAACTTTCTAAGGCATTCAAATTTCAATCTTTATTTTTGTATTACAATGTGATGGGTCATTTTTCATAATATCAGATAGTAAGGTTTCCTATATTTCTTTGTCAAACTCCAAGAGCAACTCCCGTTTTAAAATTTGACCAGGAGTTAACTAAATGTTGACAACCAAAACTACAAATTATTTTATTTATCGTGCTTCATCACAGATTCACTGAGTCGCCCCAAAGTACTTTCCTAACACAATAATTTAGCAAAGAGGTAAAAGTAACAAGTAGCTACGCATGAATTCTGATGACTTTTGTGCATTAATCTACAAAAGTAATTATGCCTCAGCAGAGCAGAATCAGAGTTATAAAGGGACGCTAACAGCAAATTTCAAGGAAGGCTTAAGAGATATATTAACACTGCAAGGCATTCAGAGAATGTCACACTTTTAATGAGAACAAAAGCAACAAAATGATGTGGACTTAAGCAAGGTGTTGCTACTGTGAAAATACGATGCCTGCTCTCATAATATATTGTGTCCCTTATTTACATGCTAAATGTTGTCAACCACTCATTATTAAAAAGCGCATTACATTGCATTTCGAAATGAAAAGGAAGGAAGCAGTTTGACCGATTTTACTAAACTTTTCTGCTAATAATACTACTTCCCCACACCGTACAGTAGGAATGTGGCACCAGCTCTGTATAAGCCTCTGACTTGAGGCAGGTAGTAGTGCATAGTACAGTAGTGGAACAGCCACTTCACCTTCCGGCGCAGGTCTTGGTGCAGGCAAAAAAAAAAATTGGCACAGTGGCATCTGTCAAAAAATGTGCAAATGACGAAGCGGACGACTCTAATAGGCCCATACAGTTTCTCACTATAGAGTGAGAAACTCTTTGGACGTGCCTCTGCTTCCTTCTATGATGATAATGATAGTGTGCTGTCGGTTTTGATTTCAGCTTTGCTAGCTGCAAAGCATCGAGGGAAACAGGGTTTCGCTTCTATGCACGTTTTGACGCAGGCTCAGCACAACTATAGACTAAAATGCCGTTTTGGTGCGGCATGGCACAAAGGGTTGCTCTCGGCACAGTTTGGTGCAATTGGCGTAGCTTTTCCACCACTGATAGTAAAGCATTACCTCTGAGATTGCCTACACCCATTAGGATGCCTCCATAAGTAACTCTGTTCATCGCACACATTTTGAATCGTTGAGGAATTCTGTGGCCTGCTCAGGCAAAACTCTCCCCGAAACTCAGCTCTTGGCATAAACAGATTCTGTGCACTGTTCAGAAGGATAATCAAACTATCTAGATTGATTTAATGTTTGTCATTTGTGTACAATGCTTGCCCACCCGCCGTGGTTGCTCAGTGGCTATGGTGTTGGGCTGCTGAGCACGAGGTCGCGGGATCGAATCCCGGCCACGGCGGCCGCATTTCGGTGGAGTCGAAATGCGAAAACACCCGTGTGCTTAGATTTAGGTGCACGTTAAAGAACTCCAGGTGGTCGAAATATCCGGAGTCCCCCACTACGGCGTGCCTCATAATCAGAAAGTGGTTTTGGCACGTAAAACCCCATAATTTTTTTTTTTTTAACAATGCTTGCCCCGGAAATGAAAGTACTATGTTGCATGTGGCAGCTTAAAAAATCTAGTTTCATGATGAATATTTTTCTCCTTAGAAGTGAACCAAGGACAAACCACACTATGTCCTGCATGATACATCACAAGACAAAGAAACGAGAATATCAGAACTAAATAGAAAGGGCCTTGTACCAACTTCTATGGATGAATTATTAAAGGAAAGGAACACTGTGAAATGCTTACAAGTTCACATAGTTCTGTGGGCACCACCAATTACTGCAGGGCAACATACTGCAGTTCTACAACTGGCCCGGTAACAGTACTTTACTTATTGCCAATCTAAGGTGCTTAAGAGATATAAAAGCTTTTTAAGGCAGAAACAATTTAAGAACGAAATGAGGTGGCTTACGCCGAGTAGCTTGTTGAGACAGTAGCCAACCTCTTGGGAGCCAATCCACTGTTTTGAGCCAACAAATGAGGAAGGCTTGTCTCCAATGTCCACCAGTATCTAAACAGGCACAAAGAGAAGAATACATTCAAACTTCAGTATATAATGATCACGAATATGACAAGCTATCAGATATAATGAAATCACTATAGAATTCAAAAAACATTTTGCCGATGTCAGCTGTATGCTAATAACAAAGGCACAGGTCAAACCTCAATAGAGATTAGGCATGCCTGGTGTTCTGGTGCATGCCGGCAGATTGCGTGGATTGCCAGATGAGCAGAGGCATAAACGTGAGCAGCCAGAGTGGTGGCACACAGCTCAAACAGATAAATACAGAGTTAATACTGCAGTAACCAAGTGTATTCTACTTCACTGCTGGTGTTCATTTTAGGCAGTGGCACTGCTGAAAATTTACATCAGCAACAAAGTACAGCTTAGACCATCCATAACCTAATCGCTTATATGCAGGACTAGTATAATGTGAACTTTCCTCACTACTGCTTATCTTTCCATAGCACTCAATTAATATGTGGTGCTTGTCAGCGGCGTGCGGTACACACGCAGCGTGTCTGCATTGTCGCTCTTTGGCTCTTCAGTTTGTGAGCGGAAAGTAAATACCGTCACGCACTGATTGTTTTGAACAGAGACGGGGTCATAAAAATGCACGAATTATCAGGCATGCTAGAAAAACAAATTCCGACAGTAAAATCAATTTGTTGTTTTTTACAACTCCAACACCGCAGAAAAATCATTCGAGGCTGCGAGTGCGTTTCGCATTTGCCCATTATGAAGTGAAGATATTGTGCATGCGACCTTGATTCCATAACACTGTCAGTTTGTGTCAACTGTCAGTTTTTGTCAACGCTGTCAACTGTGTTCCGCAAATTCATCAGTTTGGAATGTTGTCCACACACAAACTTTCACTGCTCCTGCCAGCATGCGCACATACATACTACGAAGTTTTTCTGTATGCATTTACAGTAGTTGCTGGCTGATTGCCCACGAAAACCTACTGATTGCCCACGAACCCCGCTTAGCGCACGCTGCCATCAGTTCAGTTTGTGCATGTGATCCCACACCAGATGAACATGTCTATGGGCACGCCAAGGGTGGGCTTCCTGCGACGGCTTGCTGCCCGGAGCCCCCGCTGACTAGGCCTAACCAGCACAGTCTCATCAGGAATTGCCGGCTCAAGTTGTGGTTTGGTGCAGAGTCAATGAAATTCCTCGCAGTGATGCTGCGCCATTTGGAAAGCGGAGGAACCACCTCACCAATGAAAGTGAAGGCACATCCCAATCTTATGCTTCGATTCCCAGACATACGTGGCTGCTTGGTCTACATGTTTTGCACATGCACAGCATTTAAAACATGTTGTTTGCTTATAGTGCAGTACTGATTATAGTGTGGAAACTCACGACTTCGGCGACTTACGTTGTAAGCGGTCTATGCTGTATTGATCACTGCAATATTATTACTGCTAGTTTATCCATGTACTCAGTAATAAAATATGTATAAAACAGTACATATTAAAAATTGTGTTGCTTTATTACCTAAAAAAATTATTTGCTTGTTTGTCTTCAATATAAGTCATTCTGAAGAGTATAAATCTGCAATAAAAATGGAACCATGGGAAGATGCACTTGTCCAAAAAACATATGACCCTCGAAGGGTTAAATGAAAATACAGTTGGTTTTATCAATGCTGTCGGCACCAAAGTGCAAACCAGATGAGCTGCCTTGCACAATAGCCACAGAATTTGCGCTACCCATCTGCGAGGCGGCCAAGTGCCTTTATATGGCGTCAACGGTAAATTTCACAATAAGATTCTGCAACAAAATTTTTTGCGCATCCTGTCAATTTCGTTGTTGAGTTACAGCTCGGTTTTCGCATCTAAAACCTCAGCATTTAGGTTATGCAGTGAAATTTGAGTGCGTAGGAATTAGGAAATAAGCCGAGTTGGGCAGGCCATGTAAGGTGCAGAAAAGATAACCAATGGTATATTACAGCAACAGAGTGATTGCCAAGAGAAGAGAAACGCAGTTGGGAACAGCAGTAGTTGGGTGGTGAGATGAGATTAGTAAATCTGCATACAGGTTTGGTCGATGCAGAACACCGGGAAAGATGGACATTTCCGGAAAAGCCAACTGTTTTGAAGTGCACGTGAGATGCTAATAGAACAGCAATTTTGGAAACTGGCGAGTCTCCTGCGGCCACATAAGCCTGGCATGATGAAGGCCGAAAGCAAAGAAGGGCTCCCACCTGTTGTATTTCACGGTGGGTGGGAGTGGCGCACTCAGTGTAACCTTGCAGCTGGAACCAGGAGATGACGGTCTGCAGTGAACGGTAGGCGCAGCCCCAGCCGTTGTCATCCATCCGATCCTGTTGGTAGTGCCGGTACCTGTACTGGCCAAACACCAGCCGCACTTCACATCCTGTGCATGAAAGAAGCCGAAAACATCACTACTACATCAAACATCATCAGAAGACTGAGGTTTTGAATTCCCTTCAAATTTTCGAGATAAGCGAAATTTTGAAAGTTTGAACATTCACTTTTGCATACGTTTAATTTTTATAATTATTTTTATCAAGTTCTTCGAGCTTCAAGTATTCTATTTCTTATTTAGCCGCGATTTTTCTATTAACTTGTGCTCCTTTGCACTTCACCTCAAGCATTCAGCTAATGCCTCTACTTTATTTTCCTTTGCTAATTACTTAACAGCTCAGCATCCTTGGCCATTATTTACACTTTCATTCCTTAAAGGGACACTCAAGGTGAATATTAAGTGAAGCTAAAGTGATGGATTAGTGTTCAAGAATCTTTAAGGTGTCAATAATATAATGAACAGAGTGTTAGTAATCGAGAAACTCAGGTAAATGCAGGACACAATTAGAGACTCCCCCGGGACATTCAAGTACTTGCCCTATGACGAAGGCACTCATCATTCAAATTCTGTCACTAGTGCTTAAACACTCATAAAAACATTGTACTGCATTATAAGACGAAAGAAAATGCTACTTGTCCAGTTCTACTTCATTTTTAGAAAAAAGAACTCACCGACACTACCCTTGACAATGATGCGAGTGGTCGAAAGGTTTCATTTTCACTCGACTCTGCGCCGCCCGTGCTTTCGAGTTTGTAGTTTCGTTATTGCATAGTGCCGTGCTGGTTTTTCTGGTTCGTGAAACTCTCACAAACTGCAAATAGCAGAGGATTCCGTGTCCATGTGATGTTGGGGGATGCCTGAATGGTTCACACCACTGTAGCTCCACTGTAGCTGTAGCGGTGAATCTACCGCTACGTCTTGGTTCGGTTTCTTCATGGCTGTGAATTTGCGTTTTGTGCAAAAAATCGTACCATCGTCTGTCGAGGGTTGTTTTGCCCACTGGGGCCATCAAAGGGTGGAGATGGTGTATGCGACATCACCATTCCCCAATAAGGTGGCAGGAGATTTGAATTGACATAAAGGTATTCGGACCCTTCAGATGAAATTTTGTCATAAACTAAGTCTTTTCTTGGCAAGCATTGTGACTAGCACTACGAGGTTTCTTGAATAGTATTTAAACAGTCCACGTTGATTTAGTATTTGCCTTTAGTGTCCCTTTAATCGAACAATTAGCAGGCAACTTCACGAGTTCAATGTACACAAAATGCACCAAATGACCCTAACAATGCAAGCTGATGTAAGTCATTGGCATGTGGTTTAGACTATGCCTTTGAACTTGTCAGGCTGTAAAAAGACGACGACGACAACACTGACCGACCGACCGAGTCCTGCCTAGCAGCCACAAACTGAAAGATACAAATTAAAGTATAAGTGAAGGTTTTTCTCCCGCCGTTCAAAACGCCTGCAAACATCTTATTGCCTATGCTAAAGTCAATCTATGCCTTTTTCCATGCGTTTCAAAACACTCATTATTGGCTTCCAGCACTATGAATATGACGAATCAATTAAAACAGTATTCACCTGCTGGGGGGTTGAGGCCAACATGTACATTGCGAAGGTAAGGGTCGGATGCCAAGTCTTCAGGGAATGCATAGACATTGGACTTGCGAAATTGTGGCCTGTCCTCAGGCAGAAGGAGCAGCCGATGCAGCTGACGACGACAAGACACTGCATAGGCATACACCACAGAGACACTATAGCAATTCCCTCTAAAAACATGTGGCTCATGTTCCACATGTCTGTGTCTATTATTAACGCAGTGCTGTAGACAACAATTTGAGTAAGCCATTCAGATATTTTCCAGAGAAAGTTACGGAAGTTATGTAAAATGTGCTGCACAGTGAAACCCACTCATAATGCTCTGACAACAATGATCTAGTGGTCATAAACAAAAACATCAATTATGCTACAATTTAGAGACCCTACACAAATACAAATAAAATGGCTATTTTTCATAGTACTATCATAACTAGGGGTGTGCGAATATCGAGCAGTACATTTTGAATTGAATATCGAATGGAACCTAGAAAGAAATGCCATATATCGATTTGAATATTTTCAGCAAATTTAATGCTTACAAATTTTGGGCAAGAAAATGCAGTGCTACACATGCTCGGGAATCTCCTAGCTTAGCATAACAAGAATGTTGCAACCTATCACCAACTTAAGTACACAAGAATGAAGATATACAGTACAGTCTACACTTATTGAAGGGAAAGCCAAATTAGTATGACAGCACTAGTGCGATAAGATTGCTTCCCCTTGTTGTTGTTTTTTCTATTATGTTCAACTGCCTTTGTTTCTGTTTCTTATGTTTACTGTACTCCACTCCTGCAATAGCCCTGAATAGGGCTGCAGTATTTGAAAATAAATAAATAAATAACTAAATTACATCTCAGTTTTGGTATATGAAGATCTGGAAAACATTTTATCGGTAGAATTTTTGTTGAACAGAATCAAGTACTTTTCTTCCTCTGGAACTAATGAATTAGTGGCATTCTGTTTTAATGAATACTGATGAGGCCTCTGCGGGGGCCTCTGCAGGGGCCAACACCAGACTGCGGACAGCAAGTGCAAGCAACGATACCAAATCCCTTACGTCGTGCGGCGCAGAAGGCGCCGACGCAGAAATGCGAAGAAATCACGGCTGCAAAGCCAGCCGCAACAGCTGGATAGTAGATCATGCGATTTCAGCGTGGCAAGCGCCCCCAGAGGGGGACGTTCAACAACGCCGACACTACAACAGCGCAGCCGATCTAGAGGCCGTTCCCGCTCCAGGGGGTGCTCTCGCTCCCAAGTGCGCATTCAAGAGGGGCCAAGCCAAAGCCACAGCTGAAATCACAATCAAAGGTAACGCAGGTAGCATTGCCAAAGCATAACAAGGAAGATCCTAGAATAGCTCAGCTAGCGGAAGAAAACGCACGCCTCAAGGCGGAGATTCAGCAAATGAGGGCGGATTTCGAATCGTTTCGGAAACAAGGTTCCACTCCCCAGCTAGTCGAACAACAGCAGCAGCAGGTGCCGCAAAGTACACCGACCCCGCAAGGGAAGCAGTCGGTTCGCTCGGTCAAATGCAGGGCCCCTCCCCTTACGGAGGAGGAAAACCCGGCAGGACCCGAGTACAGTAGCATCCTATTGGGAATTAAGCAGTCGATTAGCTCTTTGCAGCTAATGGTCCAGCAACTAGCGGAAAGAATGGTAGCGCTCGCAGCAAGAGTGACGCGTATCGAAGCACACATGGCGCCTGCAGGTGCTAAACAAATCCAAGGCATCAATCATGGCGAACAACTCAACTAGAGAGCTGATAGTGTGGTAGTGGAATTGCGCCAGCTTCAAAAAGCGCTAGGCTCCGCTGCTACACTTCGTTGCCTCAGAGGCGGACAAACCGCACGTCATAATCTTATAAGAAACTTTGGGTAGCGAGGCGACCCTGCCCGGCTACCGGGTCGCCTCGTCGAAATTCAAACAGGGTAAGCACGGAGTGGCGACCCTCGTCGCGAACAAATGCTCTTTCCAGGAACGAGATTTGAAATTAGGCAATGCGAAAGCGGAGGCAACCGTGATCATACCGTGGTCAATCATACCGAACAGTTGGCTGAAAAACAGCATATTCGTAGTGAACGTGTGAAGACTGAATAGCAGACTGAATACTGAATAGCAGACTGCGAAAGAAAGTAGCGGCACTAAACCGGGAAATCGAAGCGCACTCGATCGAGCTTTCCAAGCAACAGTGGAACGAGGTGTGCGCATCGGTAGATGGACAAATGAGAACCGGGCGCAAATGGAACCTCCTAAAGCAACTGCCAAACAACAGGCAATCCAAAGGCAATCAGAGATTGGCAATCGATAGAATTTTACAAAAGCAAAAGGAGCAGGGCAAAACGGAAAGTGAGTTCCTAGAGGAGACGGCGGAGACGGCGGAGACGTATCTCCCACTGGGCCCGTCAGGCGACGGCGACATCCACAATATGCCCAGGCAGCGGTCGAAGAACTCTATGCGCCCTTCACGGAATCGGAAATTTGGGATGCCTTACAAGGCCTCAGCGGACACTCCTCTACGGGCCCGGAAGGGGTCTCAAACAAACTGTTGAGGAACCTAGACGGAAAGTCGGTCGAGAAGCTCACCGAAGAAATCAACAGAGCGTGGGAAATGGGACGAGTACCAGAGGTCTGGAAAGAGGCCTTGGTCATACTAATACCGAAACCCGGTAAACCACTTGCGGCGGACAACATGTGGCCAATATCGCTAACCTCGTGCGTAGGCAAGACGGCTGAACATGCCATACATAACCGAGTATCGCGGTACATAGAGAGAGAGGGCCTCTTCCCACATAACATGGTGGGCTTCAGACTGGACCTCTCCACACAGGAGGTAATGCTACTACTCAAGAATCATATAATTGGCGGCATGACCAGAGACACCAGGGGCATACTGGCCCTGGACCTAACGAAAGCGTTCGACACGGTCAAACACAGATTTCTAATGGAAACGATCTCGATGATGGGGCTCGGCCGGAAATTCCACTCTTACATAGGCTCCTTCCTCAGAGACAGGAAAGCCACGATCAAAATAGGACAGGCCACGTCCGATTGGTATACGCTGGGCGCGAGGGGCACCCCACAAGGTGCGGTGCTCTCCCCACTATTATTCAATGTGGCAATGAAAGGGCTCTCGGACCGCCTGACGAGAGTGACCAACGTCAATCACGCCCTGTATGCAGACGACATTATGGTGTGGTGCCTGGGAGGGTCCGACGCAGAAGTCAAGCGGGCTCTTCAAGAGGCGCTGGACACAATGGAAGAGTACCTGAAGGAAACGGGACTCCATCTGTCACCCAGCAAATCGGAACTGTTGCTGTACAGGCCCTCTAAACAAGGCATGAGGAACTTGATGCCGATCGATCAAATAACGATCAAATTACACACGAGTGCCGGCCAGCCGATTCCCAGAGTGGACACTATAAGAATCCTGGGGCTGCTAATTGAGGCTAAAGGCAGTAACACGCAAACTGTCATGAAACTCACGTCCAAAACGGAGAACATGCTCCGGCTGATCCTCAGGGTGATGAACCGCAGGGGAGGGCTCAGCGAGAGCAATCTCATCAGACTTTACCACGCCTTCCTCATGAGTGACGTAAATTACGTAGCCTCGGCGCTAAAATGGACCAAGAGAGACGCAGCCAAGATAGAGACACTGATGCGCAAGAGCATCAAAAGGGTGCTAGGTCTTCCGATCACTACAAGCACGGAGCGGCTCGATCGGTTAGGGGTCCACAATTCACTATCAGAAATCATCCAAGCGCAGACCAAGGCACAGGTCGTGCGGCTGTCAACCACCAGGGCCAGCAGACGCATCCTAGAAGAAGCAGGGATAAATGCAGAGGCACAGTGCAACGCACGCAAGGTTGCGCTCAGCGCGGCGGTCAGGGGCACTTTCAAGGTAGAACCGCTTCCGAGAAACGTCCACCCACAATTCAACGAAGGGCGCCGAAAGGCGAGGGCCCGAGCACTGCTGAAATCGACTGCCAAGTGCCCGGGACTGGCGGCATTTGTAGACACGGCCCAGTACGGGCGCAGCGACCGGTACGCGGCCGCCTCGATACGCTGGGATGGTACGATAATTAACGCAGCATCGGTCAAGGGGGTAACATCCGAAGTGGCCGAACAGGTGGCAATAGCCATGGCAATGAGGGACCCCGAACGTCCTTACGTCTACACAGATTCGCGATCGGCGGCCAGAGCATTCGCCTCGGGCTCGATATCGCGGGAAGCGGCGGCCGTCCTTGGCAGCGAGGGAGCCGCGGGTCATCACATCGTCAAATGGTTTCCAGCCCACATGGGGGCCAACGTGCACCCCGAATTTCCCAACGCACGCGAGGACTCACGCACTGCAGTGATCGTGGTGAGCGAAGTGGCGGTGAGGGAAGGGAGCACCGAGACCCGCTGCTCACCTTCAACGAAATAACAACTCACTATCAGCTGTCGAGGAGAACCTTCCCGCTCCCGCACGTTACAATGACTAGACTACAGTCATCGATATTACAAATGCTTCAGACAGGGTCGTTCCCCTCGAGAGGCAGACTGAGTCGTTATTCACCAGAAGTAGAGCCGCAATGTCCGGATTGTGGCGAATCGTACTGCTCGCTAGCGCACATGCTTTGGCAATGCTCCGCGTTAAGCGGCACTGTGTTCACTAAAGAAGAAGACTGGGTGGACGCCCTGCGAAGCGACGACCACCAGACCCAGCTCCTGGCCGTCCAGAGGGCTCACGAAAGGGCGGAGGCTCACGGGCTTCCTGTCCCAACGTGGGTGCGGCCCGCGACCCCTGCCACCACTAAACCAAGAGTGGGTGGGGAGGGGTTTCTCAGGACCCAATAAAGTTATTTCCTCCTTCTCCTCCTCCTCTAATAGTGGACTTGTGTTTTGTGGCAATCTTTTATGTATTGGAGAGAAAGTTTTTCTTTCCAATTTTTCTCCAAGGTACAGAAGGGCTACCAATGAGATTCAGTATAATAGTGAACCTGAATATTGCGGCAATTTTTGTTTATTGCAGAGAAAGCTTTGCTTTCCACTTTTTCTGCAAAATACAGAAAGGCTATCCCAACTTTATGGCAAGCGGGTTATTGTAAGGTCAATCTATGCAACAGACAAAAGGACTGTGCCGTCCAGTGACTGGATCACCACTCTGCGTTAAGCCGGTGCTGACGGTAAAGAGCAGGTAGTCTGCACCGTTTTATTGTCAAGTTCAGCGTGATTTGCCACCTGTCAAAGATACGGAAATCTGGAGGGTCATGGTAAGTTTTTGCGGCGCTAGCATGTTATTCTATTGTGTGCATCTGTTATTTTTTCCTCACAGACTACAAAGAAGCACACAAAACTCGAACTGTGATAACTCAATGTGGACAACTTTGTTGCTATCCCATGCGCTCGTTTTTGTTTGTGAGGAAGTTTGTCGGCTTTCTGAATGTCTCGCAGCTGCTGCAAATAAACCTGCGTTGATTCGGAACCAAACCGTAACTTTAGTCACCGACGCCTGATGAAAAAGCATTGATTAGGCTTAATGGCCTAGGCAGCCTGGCCGTGACGAAAATTTGCCACTGGCCAATGTGGCAAAGGGCTGTGTTGTGTCGGCAGCAGCAGGCAAGCGGGGGCCCGTGCCCAGCGAACGCGCGGCGAGCACCCGACGCAGAGAGGGAGACGCGGAGCTAGCTGCTCCTGATGAAAACCAGACTAGGAATGAGCCGGCTAGCAGCCGTTTATTACAAAAAAGACTCCACTCGCCAGATGACACCTCCTGATTGGTCCAAGCTCGTCACATGACAGAAGGGGTGTGCGCCATCTAGCTGGACTACTACAAAACATAAATGTACGATAACACGAAGATCTGGCAGGGGGAGACACTATACCACAGGCTGCAAGCCGTCGCAGAATGTTTGCTATGAATATGTTCGTACGAGTGGCTCATCAGTGATCGGTCCCCAGATCATGCATGCGGGCTAGATTAATGACTCTTGAAGTGGCATGAAGTTCATTGCCACATATCCAACACAATGTGCAAGCCAGAAGCGAACCTGTCTGATGTGGCGTTTTTCTGCGAACTGCGGTGTTCCGGCACTGTGTGTGCGATTTCCGCATCGGGCATGCTTGTTGGGGGTGCTCACAGTTACAAAGTCTGCTACTGCGGCATGCTCAGCACTTTTTTTGCACCAAAAATGAAGTGAAACGCTCGCTTGGGCAGCATTGAGCATGAGGGGGTCTGCAGCACACGCAACATGTGGCACTGCATGGGTCTCTACACTGAATATACTGAATATTCGAAGAATCAAACAGTAGATATTTGATTCACAAATCGAAATATTTGACCGTTCACTATTCAATTTGATTTGGTGATATATGAATATTCGCACACCCCTTTCATAACCATATAATCAACGATTCAAACCCACTTACAGATAAAGAATAAAAGGAAAGCCAGAAACATGCACATGTGGAATTACATAAGAGAGGCAGGCTTCCATAGTTACAGAAATGTTCAAGTGGTTCAAGATATTTGCTTTGCTAGCAAATCTCCCAAACTATGTGTAAAGAAGCAGGAGCGAGGACTTGAATAAAAAAAAGCACAGGAATTATTTTCATATGCCGCATGCAAGCAACATCCGTTAACTCATTCGTTGGAAGCGCTTCTTTCATTTCTTTTTTTGGACTTAATACACAATTTACAGGGAGGGGGGAAGCACTCACACAAGTTCTCCTGGGAGATGCCATCAGGGTAGACTATGGTGACCCAGTGACCACATTCAGCAGGCCAGTAGTGGAACGGCTGTGCACTACACATGCTGCCACCCTGTGTCAAGATGCAGTTGTTTCAGACCTTTACTGCACATAAGTGGATTTTGCTTAAGACATCATACATGACTACAAGGTTCAGTAGTTTGAATGCATGTTTTTTTTTATATATATTTGAAGTCAATAGCTGTCCAGGGTTCATTACACAGTTTTTGTGTTATTTGTGCACGCATATGCAACCAATATCACCGCCTTTGGGATTAACCTTGTGCATGCGTTGAAATGATCACATTTTCCAACACTTATCAAATGTCAATGACATCTCCCTTCAATAGTAAGGAAACTTCTCCCTTATAAACATCTCCTTTATATGACTTTTCGTTTTTAAATTTCCAAATGCTGCTAACAACATAAAAGACTGTGAAAGTGTCCATAAAATATCAAGTGTGTTCATCTTGATTGCTTAGCAACACTAGCTAACTATCAACATGTGAAATCTATTTCAACCAATAATAATAATAATAATATATGGGGTTTTACGTGCCAAAACCACTTTCTGATTATGAGGCACGCCGTAGTGGGGGACTCCGGAAATTTTGACCACCTGGGGTTCTTTAACGTGCACCTAAATCTAAGTACACGGGTGTTTTCGCATTTCGCCCCCATCGAAGTGCGGCCGCCGTGGCCGGGATTCGATCCCGCGACCTCGTGCTCAGCAGCCTAACACCATAGCCACTGAGCAACCACGGCGGGTTTTCAACCAAGCTATCAACATACCCATGACCCTTTATCATGGCAAATGAACAGTGTTTTCAGTAGATATTAACTCTCAATCTGTAGTGAACAGAGTTAGGCCGACACTGCCTACAGGAAAATGGCTTGAATTTAAATCTGATGTCAGCTAGCTACCAAGCAGATAATGAGAAATATGATGCGACTGTGCTGGATGATGTGTTTTTTTTTTCTTTCTTTGTTTGTGGTGGGGTACAGCAGCTTTTGAAGAGATTTATGGCCATGACTGTACAATTTGAAGGATTGGTCAGAATTTAAGTTTATCCTGGGAAATATCGGGCGAGCTTGCAGGTATGCTACAGTTTGAAAGTTTCGTCCCATTTCCCCCTTCCACTGTGCTGCATCGTGTTGTGCTCCCTTTATCTGCTATCATTGCACATTGCCAAAATAGGCTGGCTTTCCTGCACAGCTTAGTCTTCTAGTGGGTGAGCTCTCTGTATTTGACTGTCGAAACTAAGAGGAGAGAACCTTACATTGTAAAATTTGTTACGAAATGTTTGACTGCCAACGTCACGTTTGCCACTGCACTGTGGCGCATGCATTGGTAGAACTGAAGAGAGTTGACGCATGAGAAATTTACGTGCACTGAGGTGTACATCTATAGGATAGCTTGAGATATAACATGAGATGCTTCAGTGGAAAAAAATGGATAGTATAGGTAATCAATCAATCAATCAATCAATCAATCAATCAATCAATCAATCAATCAATTACCATGCCCGAGAACAACCCTAAGGTCTGAGTGCTGGCACATGCACACATTAGACCCCCACCCCCCCAAAAAATCTGCAGGGGAATATAAATTTCCTAAAATACAACAAATAAAAAGAACAACTGCGAAAACAAGAGTGTATGTACAGCTAAGCACAAGTACAAATGAAAAAGAAGGAGAAAGGCAGTTGAACACTGCATGAAACAATGACACAATAAGGCAAAGGTCTGAAAATAATGATGACAGTGAGTTATGAAAAAATATAAAGATAATGAAAACAAGTGTTATAGAGAATCAGTATTCTGTGGACGGTTGGGTGTTGGTGATGACAGGCAGGAACATGGAAAGGTCCATGTTCTCTGGTGATCTTGCACGGAATATACGAAACATGATACACATGAGAAGTTTGAGGCAGGCGGGGATACCGTGAATGAATTTGAAAAGAAACAGAAGGTCAGTGCAATTATGTCGGCAGCAAAGTGAGGGCAATAACAATAATCCAATAGCGCTAGAAGAAGGTCCAGCATCCGTGTTAGCAAAGCAGTGATGATATATGCTTGAAAACTTTTCTGTGCCCGACATACAATGTTACTGCTAGATCTAGAAAAGCCATTCCAGACAATAGACGCATATAGTATTCAATTCGAAGTACACACATGGGCGTGCACAACTTGCGGAATAGTATAGAAGACTTGAATTTCCTTCAATAGACTGCAAACAAAGCCCAGAGAAGTAGAAAAAGAAAACAGGTCCGACTGCATGGTGTGACAGTTGTCAACAGTGTGAATTTTCTTAAAAATTGATGTCATCGGCATATAGAAGAAAAGAAGAGTTCCGAATAGCAGGAAGAACATCATTAATAAAAATTTTAAAGAGGAGTGGTCCTAATACTGGTCCTTAAGGGACACTGCTAGTTGCCATGTAAAAAGACACCTAACCATTGACGTTAGCATAACATGATCTATCAAGATGATAACTGTGCAAAAGATTGGTAACTAACGAGTCCACACCAAAGTATGCAAGCTTGATCAGAGGCAGTGAGTGGTTCACTACATCAAAAGCCTCGCTGAGGTTGCAGGAAATGGTGTCAACTTGCCCCTTTGAATTACCGTGTCATGGAATTCGAGATTTGCGATAGTGGAATGGCCAGTGAGAAATTTATGCCAATTTGAAATCAATTAGTTCTTCACAGGAAAGGACAACATGGACTTAAGTACAGGAAAAACATGAGCAGTTTTCCACATGTGAAGGAAAGTGAAAGTGCTGAAAGAGTTATTAAATACTGGGGCAAATATACTGCCATAAGCTTTTAAGATTGTGGAGGGGATGCCATCAGGGCCGCAGGATAGGGAAGGCTTCAAGCATTTAAGGCATTCTTGGATGAGCTTTTCATAAAACAACACAGCACTAGATGTAGGAACAGTTATGTGCTGCTCACTGACACCAGCGTTGAAACCGGAAGCTTTACGTAAGGATAAGAAATGGGCAACAAAACATTCCAACTACTTGGACTTCTACTCCGCTAGAGTCGAGAAGGTGAAAACAGTCTACACATTTATTAGAGCGCTTGCGGATATAGGTACTTCCAAAATTCTGCCAGTCAGTCGGAGGTGCTCTTTTCCAAGAATGCAATATATGAGTTGTGATCCCACTTATAGAGGCATTTGCAGAACAAGAAAAAAGCAGAATTCATCTCCCCACTCATTAGGCACAGGACTTCCAGATGTTAATTGCACGCGATCTTTATGCTTTGGGGCACTCATAAGTTCAGAAGAGAGCCAGTGCGGATATTTAGAGCATTTAGGGCTGTACTGGGGAATGTATTTACGCATACTGCTCAAAACAAGCTCGGTGAACAGACCTACTTGGTCATCAACATTGCTTTTGTCTGTAAACAGTGACCAATCAGTGGTGGACTAATAAATCATATAAACCAACATAATCTCCGCATTTGGAAGCAAGAGGATTCATTTACGCCACTGGACGAGCTCTGCCTCAGGGCAGACAAAGACGCAGTTATCTTTAATGATGGATGAAACTTAATGCACAAGGGACATGTCAGAATGAAAAACATCTAAAACTTGAACATTCGAGATACAAAGGTCTAAGACGTTGTCACAGGTATTGGCAATCAAGTTATGCTGCTGAAGGGAACAGAAGGCCAGAAGGTCTAATACAGGCTGCATTTATTTTCTATGTAATGATTGTAATGAGAATATCTAAGCGTGTTCCAATCAATTCCAAGTGTATTCAATCATTAAGAAGGATTACTCTGTGCTTGCTACAGGAGGATATTACACTTTTAATAGAAGAAATGACCTCCTCAAACAAGACAGAGGAAATATTTGGCTCTGCATTGAAAGATCCAATTAACAATTTTTCGCAGTGCACTAGACCGACTTCTAGCCAAATCTACTACTGTACAATTTCTATGTCATTGCGCCGAACACATCTCAGTGAATCGTCAACAGCAATCTACTGTATGCCACCACCTTTTTGTTGACATCCACTGAAGTCCTGATCACTGCAGAATACATTGTAATGCAGTGGAAATTAAAGAGGAAATTTCACTGCAGAACCAAGATTCGGAAATCACAAAAATAGTAAAAAGAAGATGAAATGATACTGCAGAAAAATTAATGTGCTTTGGTGTGGTCTACGAGCCTCACGGTAAAAATGTCCAGATTACATGCCAGTTTGATTCTTGGGGGCTATAAGAATGATACAGTTGAATCTCGATAATGTGAACTCGAACGGGCCCGAAAATTTGTTCGAATTAAAGGAGGCTGACTGAATGGAGGACTTACCTGCAGCATGTGCACTGAGATAGCACATGAGTGGGAAGTTCCGGAAGATTTGTTCACATGTATTTACAAATACAGTCAGTTATTAGGTGTATCAGTGCTCATACTGTGATAGGAGGCGGCGGGTGCACGCGTGCATAATTAAAGGAAACATATGTCCTGTGACAATTGCCCCTTCAAACTACTGATATGCTTCACTGCGTAAATTTGCTGCATTGGAGCGAAGTTGACTTTCAGGAACCGGCATTATGCAATGCGCTGTGCTTTCCGCGCTCCAAACACATTGGCGAAGATTACAAAGGCGGAGTCTGCGCCATTGCTAACAGCGGCGAATTGTTTCAATGAAAACACGGCAATGAACAGCAAGAGGCTTGGTAGCGAACGTCGAAGTAGCTAGGCCTAGTGTGGCCGCGGTGCGGCTACGGCTGCCAGTGGATCTGCATGCGAGAGCAACTGCTCGAGGCGGCGCGATAATCAATATGGCGGTGATAGTGGCTACAAATAATGCCGTTTCAGACCCGCGGTCATGGCAAAAGGTCCGGAAAGTCGAACGTTTTTTGCGTCCGAAATTTCAAACATTCTATACATTGATTCGTCGCCTACAAGTCATACCCCATGCAAGCGACGATATTGAGCGACGTCTCTCAGTGTTGCCGGTATGAGAACAGCAAATACGCATCGAAATTAGCATGACGCGTCCTTTATTAAGTTGATGTATTTTACTGTAAAAAGCAGCATAAAATATTTCTGAAGGTCTTGCAGTAGGTTCTTATCTTTTCCCATATAAAAATTCAATTGTTTGCTCGTTCTGTGTGGCAATCGGTAGTCCTTGAGCGATGTACATCTAGTTCAGGCTTCGCGCTATTACCTAGTCGCTCATAGCACTTCTGGGTGACGAGCGATGAATTCTAGGTTTCCAGAACCAAGCAATCGAGCGACAAGATCGTGCGATCTGTTCAAGTGACGGCCCGTTTCGTTGCTCAACGCCATCACTTGTCGCCATTGCACACAAAATCGTTCTCGTGGGGTTTAGCCTTAACCCATTACGAACAGAAGTAATCGGTGATGCGCGCCTGCACACGCCTAAGCACAAATTTCCGCCACTGCTTTTTTTTTTTCTTCGTGCGCGGCATTGAGATGTCTTCTCTAAGCTGTTCCTCTATGGTGGGGTCAGAGGAATGCTAGTTGGAGGCACCGCTACGTGATTTGGCGGGCTGCTGAGAGCATTGTCGGAGCGCAGTATGTTGAAATTAACCATCGCAAATGCTTGTGCGTTCGAATCACTGGGCGTTTTCACCCACTGAAATACACATGACTTTGGTGGGACCGTGGCGTCAGTTTGAACAAACCGAAAGTTTGAATTAAGTGTGTTCGAATTAATGAGATTCAACTGTAATAATAATAATTATAATTATTATTATGATTGTTGTTGTTTTGTGGTTGTCATTATTATTATTATTAATACAGTCCAATTGCCCCAGCACCTCACCTTAGAAAAGCGTGCAATGCAGCACACCAATTGGTCCACCTGGTTGGCCAACTCTTGGGCCAGCAGGTCGACAATGTCGAGGACAGGATCGTCCACTCCCACAGTGGCCACAACATCTAAAGGCAGCACCACTGAGCCACTCTGAAACACCCCTGGTAAAGCGCATTACAAAGTTCACTGAGAAAGCCATACACTGTAGTAGTATGATAAGACGCCAACAAACACGGACACCAAGGACAACATAGGGGAAATTACTTGTGCTTAATAAATGAAATAAAGAAACGATAAATTAATGGAAATGAAAGTGGATGAAAAAACAACTTGCCGCAGGTGGGGACCGAACCCACAACCTTCACATTTTGCATGCGATGCTCTGCCAATTGAGCTACCGTGATGCCGTTTCCCCATCCACTTTCATAGGTATCTATGTTTCCTAGTAGAACCCTGGGAGTTTTAACCAGCGCCACCTCTCACAGAACTTGGCAGCGGACGTGGAACGTCCTTTCTGCCGCAGGCGTCACGAGAATGTGATCTTTTTGGGTGAAGGCGACTGGTCAATAAACCCACACATGCTACCTGAAGGCATCAATGTTGCCGGATTCGAGACCCTCATTATGTAATAAACGAGACTGAAGGGGATTAACCAAGGAGCCCGATTTTTATTAGTCATATCATAAGACTCCAACAAACACAGACACCAAGGACAACATAGGGGAAATTACTTGTGCTTAATAAATGATATAAGAAATGATAAATTAATGGAAATAAAAGTGGATGAAAAAACAACTTGCCGCAGGTGGGGACCGAACCCACAACCAGCATCTGCAAATCACATTTCTCTCCTTTCGTTTCTCATAATGGAGGCGAGAGATTATGTCACATTTTTATCACCAGTCCCACCTCTTTTGTTTTCTCTCTCGATTTCTGCTTTTTTGCTCCTTCAGTCACTGTTTTGCATGGCAAGTTTCATGTAAATCTCTGCATTGCTGCTGGCTGTTTATGCACTGCAGATGTGAACATTTGAAGACCCCGTGACATCATCTTTTCTGGCGAGGGGCCTGGCTGCTTTGAGCACAAGTCAGCACTGGGCTTTTATTTGAATTTTCAGCTCCTCTCTCAATGTTTTGCAAACCTGATTGTTGCAGTGCAAACCAGGCACCAGGCTTGGTTGTTGTGTGATGCCCAAACCAGTTGAGACCATATAAAGACCATGTGCACATCGTCTTGAGCATTTCCACCAACTTCACTTTATTCTGGCACTTTGCCGGTACTCTTGTGTCATTTGAAATTTGTGAGGATATTGTCACCTTATAGCAAAACTGCCGAAAATGTGAATTAGGAACCTAACTTTTTATTGGGCGGACTTGTGCCCAGAAAGACAAGCAACAGCAGAATTACAAAAATAACAGTGAGAACAGCTGTCAGTGGTCAAATCTGACCTGATGGTTCAATTCCATCAGCTTTTTACACAAGTATCACTGTACATTCCGGAGGAATCACTGGTACTCGTGTACATTGTCAAATGTACGCAAGCACGAGTGAGACTGTTCGAGAATGTACAACACTATTCACATTCCGCATGCTACGTTATTAGACAAGACTTACACTATAGAATTGGCGACAACATTCAAAAAATTTCGCATGCTCTAGGCAGGTCTCAGGCCAGCAATAACTTGATAACAGTGATAATCAAGTCTAAAATGGTCACCGATAAATAAATATTAAATTATGGGGTTTTACATGCCAAACCAGCCTGATTATGAGGCACGCTGTAGTGGGGTACTCGAAATTCGTATCACCTGGAGTTCTTTAATGTGCACCTAAATTTGACTACCATATTCAAAAATGCATCTTAACTTGAAGCCCACACTTGACTTGATTTAAATGACGCCTGTCGTGAATGCACCATGGGAAACGCAATGGCCGTCTTGGGCGCGTTCACATCAGGCGTCATTTATATCAAGTCAAGCATGGGCTTCAAGTTAAGATGCATTTCTGAATACAGGGGTAAGTACACGGGTGTTATCGCATTTTGTCCCCATCGGAATGTGGCTGCCATGGCCGGGATTTGATGGTCACCAATAAAAAGCAGAACAACACATAAGTGACGATATAGACAAATATATTTCACAAAATAGTGTTCTAAGTACTGTTGCCAATCTGCATCAATCATTACAACCAATTTTACTATGCAACATCAGTCATTACAATTAGCACCTTGTAATGGTTACCATATATGCCATTTATACACGTTACAGACGTTTCCATCTGGGAGAGCTAGAACCTCCTCTCAGGACTGTGGCATGGGAGCACACAGGCACTTGCAGAAGCTTCTGCAATGCTTTTAAGTGGGGGTTCATGCACAATTAGCACAGCCCAGAGGGTGTTCTCATTGAAAAGGTCTAGAGGCTGGGCTATAAGATGCTGCTAATGGGAATGTTCATAGATTACACCAACTACATAGACCTTAACATTTGAATGACAAACCCAAGACTATAAGCTGACCTACTTTGTTCCAATAAAACCATGGAAGACATATTACTGATACAAAGTCACTTGCAGCTTACTTCTCTGGTAATGGATGACAGGTGTGCAGGATTTTCCACATGCATCCACTGCAGCTTCTCCTGTACACTGCACCATAACGGCAAAGCTAAGGATCCCCTGGAAAAAGAAAAGCAAGCCACACTGTTCACAAGCATATTTACATCACTCTGAGTCGCATGCACGTGCCTCATTTAGTATTCTCTTTGAAGAATGCTTTCAAGTGATACTAATAGGAATATGTAGATACACAGATGAGATGATGTGGAGTAGTTTACATCATTTGTCTCCTTTTCTGTGTTTGTATGTTGAAACCAAACAAGAGCTCTAGTAAATTCAGCAAAGCGTGCCAACCTCCCAAATAGCATGTATGGCCAGAGTAGCAAGAACATCGCAGTGGTCAACACAGCGCAGTTCCAGAAGCTTATCACACAATTTTTCTTTCTGTGTTTGGGCACCGATTGCTCTGTTAAAATAAAATTCTGTCATCTGTGGCTACCTTCAAACTTGGGAAAAGACGGGGATGGAAATGTTAAGGTCATTAGTCCCGCCTTGACGAAGATAAGTCCACTTGTCGAAACGTTGGCTCCTGCATTTACCTTGTTCACGTTTTGCTCATTACCTTCAAACTTGTGGTTTGTTAGTATCAGTACATGTCTTCCACTATATGTTGCCTTTAAAATGTTTTGCATTGTTTTTCTAACATTCTTCCCCAAGATGAAGTGGCACACTGCACATTACGACTTTTGCTTCACACATTCTTCTTTTGCAGCTATGCAATTTTGCAGGTAATGCATGTGGTACCTCACACAGGTGGACCCTCCTTGAGAAGGCTACTGACTTCACAAAGATTGATGTCCCCTTGGTAACATATATACAGGCCAATATATCCTTCACAGATGTATGCCAATCTAACAAATGATACACCAAAGGAAACGAAGCTGTATGAGCAAGTTCTCAAACTCTTTAGAAGTACTAGGGGTTTGTTTGCTGGCTCAGAGCATCGGTTGAATGCAGAAGAGTCATCACTCAGAACAGCCATCTAAGACTGCGACAGCGCAGTTGTGGTTGGCTGTTCTTAGTGGTGACTCCCAGGCAGGCTGCACTGCAGCACCACAGCTGCACAAATTCCTAGCTGACCTCCAACAAGGAGACAAAAAAAAAAGTTGCCCATTAGTGTTATCGTCCATTAGAAACAGGTGCAGTCAAGGTCTGATATTTCGGAAATGCCCGATAATTCGGACGCATTCACAGCACCGCCCATACCCCATAGAGTCAATCTATAAGAACGTCTGAAATTTTCGACACGAAAAGCCTTCCCCATCCGATTTTCCGGACGTCTTGCCACGACCGCAGGTCCGAAACGGCATTAATCAAAGTAACAACCGCCACCATTTAGATTATATCGCCGCCTCGAAGCGGCGCTCTCGCAGGTAGATCCGCTGGCAGCCATAGCCATCACCGCAGCAACGCTAAGTCTAGCTCCTTCAACGTTCGCTACCAAGCTTCTTGCTGTTCGGTGCCCCGTTTTTCTTTGAAACAATTCGCCGCTGTTAGCTATAGCACCGACTCTGCCTTTGTGATGCTCGCCAATGGATTCGAAGCTCGGAAAGCACGAGGCGTTGCGTAACGCCGGTTCCCGAAAGTGAGCTTCGCCTCAATACAAAAATGTTACGCGGTGAAGCATAAGCAAAATATTGCGGTGAAGCATACCAAGAGTGGAAAGGGGCAATTGTCACGAGACACGGTATGTATTCCTTAAGTATACAGGTGTGCACCCGCCGCCTCCTATCACAGTACGAGCACTGATATGCCTAATATGTGTACTGGCAGGCCTTCAGAGCTATTTCAGAGGTGCCTGTGGCAATTTGAGTCCTTTGGGGCAGTAAAAGGCATGCATTCATTTTTTCAGACTGCTCAATATCTCGGACATTTTCGCGGTAGGGAGTCCAAAAAATCGGACGTTGACTGTATACTCAAGGTAACTCTTACTTTATAATTATTGATCATTATGTTTCAAAGCAAATTCTGTGCTCTGACACACGTAGCGCTGCATTTACATTTGATATCGACCACGCCTTTACATAAAAACTGTTGCAGAACTAACCTCAAAAGCAGCACTGTAAAAGCACTTACATATAGTACGTTTGAACATAATCTAGGAGTACACTGTTGGATGAAAAATATAAGAGGGTTGATCCAGAAATAAAGTTCCCACCAATTTTAGAAATAGACAACATTGTTTATTTTCATAGAAATTTACACTATTGGAAAGATGAAACTGCTTTATTTTGCTTTGTAATCACCATCTTTTTCTAAGCATTTTTGTAGATGGTGCTCTAATTTCTGTATCCCAATGTCGTAAACTCCGTCAACAACCCATTGAGGAAGCTTTTCACCTCTTCTTTGACTTCATCGTCGCTCCTGAAGCATTGGCCACTCAAATGTTCCTTTAACTTGGGGAACAAGTGATAATCACTAGGCACGAGGTCTGGACTGTACGGTGGTTGGGGCATGACAGTCCTCCCAAAGTTTGTCAAAAGTTCCTGGGTTTGGTGGGAGACGTGAGGTCGGGCGTTGTTGTGAAGCAGTGTTACGCCGGCTGCCAGTCGTCTTCGCCAGCAGTTCTGGATAGCTCACCCGAGTTTTCTTAGTGTTGCACAATAACTGTCTAAGTTGATTGTTGTCCCAAGTTCCATGAAATCGATCAGCAGTATCCCCTTACGATCCGAGAAAACACTGGCCATGACATTGCCAGCTGAAGGAGTTTGTTTAAATTTCTTTGCGACTGGTGACTCTGGGTGACGCTACTGTTTAGATTTTTGTTTCGTTTTAGAAGTGAAATGAAACACACACGTTTTGTCTCCCATAACAATGGAGTCCAACAATCCTGCCTTATATTACTGGCACTTTTGAAGAAACTGGCGAGCACAGTCAAGGTGTTTCTCCCTTGTGGTTGGATGCCAATAGCCGCAATACCCATCGAGCACCCAACACTTGTGACAACCCAACTTTTCAGTCAAAGCTCCTTTCATTGTACCTTAAGAACTCCCAGGAATCTGAGCAACAAGTTCACGGACGGTGACCCTCCTGTTTTGAAGCACTTCGCGTTGGACAACCTCAATAACCTCCCCTGAAACTGACAGCTTTCCACTCTGTTCTTTATCGTGGACTTCTTTCCAATCGGCATTAACTCCTTGCACCACTTTTGGACGTGTGGACGGACATACACTTGTTGCCATACACCTCTGTCAACTGCCGATAAATATCCATGGGTGGAGTCTTTTTGAGTGCAAAGAGCGAATTACAGAACGAATCTCGCACTAGGAAGGATCAACAATGGGAACCTCCACATATCGGACGGCTGCTGAGCCAAAAATGAGCGATGCAGCGAAGCGCGGCTGGGGGGAAATCGAGAGTGGGGGAACAGCCGCGCGCAGCAGTGTTGCCGGATTTCGCCTCGCACTTTCCCATATGGCAGAAGCTTTTTGGGAACCTTATTTCTGGATCAGCCCTCGTATTTCACTACAAACAGTCATAAATGTACTCGATGAGAATCTTTGTTTGAGCTAGCTGGCCCATATTTGACACAATTCTAAAAAATGGTGCAACTGACAGATGGGCATGTATATTTAATAGACAAACACGTAATTCCAATTGCAAATGAAAAGAGAGTTTGGTGCATGTATGTGTCAAATGCATACGTCTGTAAGTCACTCATTCTGCCCGCGCCATGGTAAAATTTGAACCATGAATGCTTCCCTTTCTACTGCTTTGGTGAGGCCAATCAATCATTCAACCGGAGTCAAATTTTTGCAGTATATTTCATGGCATGCATATGCTATCACCTGACTGTTCTTCAGGCGCCGCTGTTTGCTTCCATCACCCGATTGGTCGACCAAATCAGACAGCGCTTTTTCAGGAGAGCTGCGTCGCATGAGCACGCCATTCCCGTCCAACTGGAATGCGAGCACATCAGCCGCTAGACAGCGTTTGATCCGTGACGCAGCCATTTCCAAATTTTTTAGCAGGAACTCTAACCAAAGGAAACAAAAGGAGAACTTCACATTACCAGTAACCATAGGACAATGATGCAACATCCTTTCAAAGCAAGGTGCTAACACCAAGAATGCAGACAGAAAACAACATTTAATAGGCAGGAAAAGTACCTGTCCTGTCTATCTTATGTTGTGTACTATGTTTAGCTTAGCAATGCAAATATGTGTCATAATTCAAGTAACTTATGCTCGCAGCTTTCTGCCTTAACAACTTAAACAACAACATTTCTGACCAAAAGCAGTCCCAAAATAGTCTCTGGGTGTTCATAAAATGTGCTAATGACAAAGACAAAAGGAACACATACGACAAGACAGGCACTGCTGTCTTATGTGTTCCTTTCGTCTTTATTTTTAGCATGTTTTATGAACATTGTCAAAATGAACCAACTTGCCCAAATCAAAGTATTGTTACTACAAAAGTCCTTGGGTCTTAAGGATAGAAGCAACATACAATGCCTCTTGAAGCTTCAAATAAAATTATGGGGTTTAATGCGCCGAGGCTACTCATAAGCTGAGAGACGTTGTGGTGGTAGGCTACAGATTAAATTCAACCACCTCAGATTCTTAAAGGTCACTAAATTTAAGTACACCAGCATTTTTTGGATTCCATCTTGTGGGGATGCTCAACTCTCTTGCACCCCCTCATGTTGTTTCACCCACATGGCTTGCGTCTCCTGTAACCCGGCTTCCCTGCATGGCTGTGCGCTGCTGGCAGTTGGTGTAGTTGCAGAATAGCACGAGAGATGGTGCGAGTGTTGCACTGCTAACACCCCCTAAAGGCAGGGTTATTCGGGCACAAAGGTTACTCGAATGCAAAAGCCTCTTCCTCTTTGGCTACGGGTCAGCTGGGCGTGGGGATGTCATGGACGCTTTGGCATGCTTTATGGGTCTATCTAGAGAAAGGCTTCAGAGTGGGGCACTGGGATGGATAAACATGATCGTTCAAACATGCCACCATTGGCATGACAGTACACACAAATGATTAGGCATCGGTGTTCGGCATGGGGCAAACAAATTCACTCGATATCCTGTCATGGTGAATTGGACTTCCTCGATTCGTCAGCACCCAGTGGCATGTTCTATTGGTAATAATTCAGCTAGCTGTCACTGGTGAATGAAAGGTGCAATAAATGCCTTTGTGACTGTTTGTGCTACTGTGCTGTCATTCCTTAGTCCCAAGAGCATGTTTGAGACCCCACAATCCCCATCAGAATGCAGCTACTGCAGCAAGGATTTGAACCAGTGACCTCATGCTCAGCAGCAGAACAGCAAAGCCACCGAGTCACTGTGATGAGTTGTGTTACCGCTTTGCCTTCTCTATGTAATATACCACAGAAGGGTGGTTCACAAAATCGGGACCAAGGACTTTCAAAGCAAATCCTGTCTCGCCTAAACTAGAGAAATAGAAATAAAAAACTAGAAATAAAAACTAGAAGTAAATCTGTTGTTGAAAGTTAGCGCTGTGTGTGTCAGATGTGCCTTCTGTTGTCTTTGTCAAGCTTGTGCTATAACAAAATAAGATAAAAACATCCATTCCCTTTAGTTCGAAAGTGACGCTTTTGTGCACCCAGCTAACACCCTGCATTCGAACTTTTCTGTTTCCTGCGGTTCGTTAGAAACCATGGAGCACATTTTTTTAGAATGTCCAGGTTACAAAGATGAAAAGACTGATTATTTCACGAGACTGGGCTCTGCTTCCGAAAAGCCACTACATCTAGGAAGAATACTAGGTCCTATGCCTTCTCCTTCTATGCAATGCCAAGCTTTAAGATTTATTTTCAGATTCCTTCAAGACATTGACTTAATAGACAAGCTCTAGCCTGTTTAAATCCCAACCATTTGTCTCACCTGTACACAATATATATTTTCTTGCTTTTTTCCCCTTTCCTGTCCTCCTTCTCCTAGGGCCTTCCTTTCCCTGATCCCCTTCCCTACGTCAGAGTAGCATGCAGGTGCCTACATATACTCCAGCAGAATTCTCTGCATTTCAGTAAAGAGTTTTCTCTCTTGATGTCTACAATGCTGGCTTTGTCAGGTGCAACAGTGAGTTGTTAACCACTTACTGGGGTCAGGGTCCATCTCGAAAGACATCACCAGAGAAGCACGTGCTCGAAGTGTGCATGTGCCAACATGCACATCTGGCACTACAGTGACAGATTTGGGCTCCAAAGGACAGTCTGCTTCGAGAGAGACCAGCTGGGTTGAAACAGCTGTCTTGCTCTCATCTGTATGAAGAACAACAGCCACTTCAAGGTTGCTCCTCATGGTACCCTCCTGCAATGAGAAAAATGTTTAAGTGGTTCCTATAAACTAATATGTTGCAGGCTTTCCAGACTTCAGCAAATGTTTCAAGAAGTACAATATCACAACTCAAAATGGCTCACTGCTTGTGAATGTCAACATCAAAGTGTATTTTGACATAAATTGAATGCACAACACATAACTCACAATTCTATTTTGGATTGCATATTATACGAGCTCAGACACTTCAAAGGTTTCATAATCTAAACAAAAATCTGCTGTCAGATGTAGAGGCACCTGATTGTTGTACAGGGTAGACTAACTCAGTTAATCAGTGTGATGCAGCAATTTCTGCTCAAATTCACATTTCTAAAACTTTGTAAACATAATAAGGAATCTAGCAGGGGCTGTATTACGTTAGGATTCCTTGCCTTCAATTCTACTTATATATTATCACCCGCTACAGCAAGTGGCTGATAATGACAAGAGCTAAGACCTATTGTCATTCCCGCCAACGATGACATGCAAGAATGGAAAATCAAAAGAATCCTTACATAATACAATACGGATGGCCACAATTTGCATGTGTTCAACTTTGCAGCGGTACAATTGATTAGAAAAAGTCGCTGTTTGTTTATGAATTCTTCTATTTATATTTACATAACAAAGTTGGAACGTAATCATTATTCAAGGTTCACTTCATAGAAGTCATAACTAGTACAGGGCTTAAGAACATCAGGTGTCAAAATAAAATTTCACACAGACGCTTTGCCTGCTATGGCAGAGGCCTGCCTGCATCGTGCCACTCCTGCTGCAGGCAGAGACTGATGCTAAATAATGACGCTGGCCCTGCGCTGTCTTTTGACATTGAACAAGAAATTGAGAAAGTCGTCATTTCAGAGTATTTGAGCAGAACTCCAGGGTTCTTATAAAACAGCAACGAAACTCTACTACTAGCATAAAAGGGTACCAGTGGCAACAATGAAGCCTGATTATTTCTGACAGATTGGTTCATTCCTGCAATACAGCTTCAACACCATCCCAGAACCTTGATAATGCTTCCAGAGTGCTCTAAGAAAAGCAGTCAATAATGCCATTGAAACACACACGCATGCGCACACATACATTCATCAAAACAGGGTGCAATGCTTTGTAGCACACATTTCCCCACTGCATAATGAAGCAAACACTTTCGAAACGAATTAATAAATTAATTTTATTTTTTTAATTATGGGGTTTTACGTGCCAAAACCACTTTCTGATTATGAGGCACGCCGTAGTGGAGGACTCCGGAAATTTCGACTACCTGGGGTTCTTTAACGTGCACTTAAATCTAAGTACACGGGTGTTTTCGCATTTCGCCCCCATCGAAATGCGGCCGCCGTGGCCGGGATTCGATCCTGCGACCTCGTGCTCAGGAGCCCAACACCATAGCCACTGAGCAACCACGGCGGGAAACGAATTGAATTCTATGTGTCTGATTCACAAAATTATTCACCACCAAGGGTAGAACAATAAAGGCCAGGGTTAAAAGTTAATGAACAAATTCCACTGATTATGTTGCTGTGAAGTTGACTGCCGCAAATTGTGTCCATGTGGCCAAATAATGATGATGATATGTGGTGTTTAATGGCGCAAGGGCCAGGTTTGGCCAAAGAGCGCCATGTGGCCAAATAAAAATGGTGCACTAAAAACATTTATGTGCCTGCTAACACACAGTGTAACAAACACTAGACAATGTTGCCACTGCCTCATTTCAGTCAATGGAGGGATAACAATAGGTTTGCAGAAAATAAAAGAATTATTTGCTGCTAGCATTCATTAAAATTTGCACTCTAACTTTAGAGTTTGCAATAAAATAAAACTAAAAAAGCTGTTTCTATGTTAATTAATATGTTTTCTTATAGGTCTATTGGCAACCTGTCATCAAACCTTGTATAAGCTGTTGCTTTGTTTTAATGCTTTAGCATTCTTTAGGTAATTAACATTTTCCTGCCTACCTGAGTCACTGGGTAGTCAGTGATCGAATGGGTAGTGCATCGGCTACTGTGCTGAGGTAACAGTTCAAAACCAACCATCAGACCGACTTGCGTGACTATGTGGCAATGTGAACTGCAGGAGGCGGTGCAAAGAGGTAGCTGCTATAGGTAGCTGCCATAGCCAACCGGAGCATGGAACCTTGTTGAGAAGGAAGTGGCTGTCCAGCTGGATGAACCAGATGTCTGGCGTATCAATTCCCAGACACCCTACAACTGCAGGGCATCTACTGGACTGTGAAAGGCCACATCACTCATGCCTTGATAGAGTCAGTGCACCTATGTTGGCATGGCTGGGCTTGATCGTCCAAGTCACCAATCTGTGGGAGGCAGCATGAAGAGGTAGCTGTCGTGGCCATGGTTTATTTAGGTTGGCCAGCCATGGGGCTGTGGGATCTTGGGAGCCGCAGCTACCGCAGCCGTTCAGGTTAAGCACCTAGCTTGTTCTCTTCTCGCACTACCTGCACGTGAACCGTCATCTTCTTTGCTGGCTCTGGAGGCGATAGTTGCGCCGCTACATGAACATATGCGACACTCTTCAATGAACCTCTTTCACACCAACATGGGTCACTGTAGACATGGGACTGGTTAAATACTGGTGAAAAGACAGCCTCTAGAGCCTGTGAAGGAGTAGATTTACCTAGGTCAACTATCACAGGGAACCCTGACCATAAGAAGGAAATTCACAGAATAAAACCAGGTTAGATCGCATATGGCAGACATGGTGAGCTCCTGATTGGAAGCTTACCATTATCACTGAAAAGGAAGGTATACAATCAGTGAATTTTACCGGTGCTGACATATGGGGCAGAGACTTGGAGACTGACAAAGAAGCTTGAGAACAAATTAAGGACCGCGCAAAGAGCTATGGCACGAAGAATGCTTGGCATAACTTTAAGAGCTATAAAGAGAGCATTTTAGATCAGAGAGCAAACAAGTATAGACAATATTCTAATTGACATTAAGAGAAAAAAATGGCACTAGGCAGGTCACATAATGCGCAGATTAGATAACCGTTGGACCATTAGGGTGACAGAATGGGTACCAAGAGAAGGGAAGCACAGTAGAGGATGGCAGAAGACTAGGTGGTCCAACGAAATTAGGAAATTTGTGGGCGCTAGTTGGAATCAGTTGGCACAGGACAGTGGTAATCGGAGATCACAAGGAGAGGCCTTCGTCCTGCAGTGGACATAAAATAGGCTGCTGCTAATGACGATGTATGTGCCATTCGGTCTGTGCTAGTCTCCAAAGAGCCTCTTTGATGCCAACTTAGGTCATTGGGTATGTGCCAGTATGTGTGTGCTGTTCTTCAATGAATGTCTTTGATGCCAACTTGGGTAACTTGGTATGTGCCAGTGGGAGTGTGCCACTCTACAATGAAGAAAAATATTCCTTAAATTTCTCCGATGCTGAATGGAAACGAGCCCATGTTACAAGGGTTCCTCAAGGACAGTAACCTGATGCATTCGCAGGCTGTGCCACAAATGCACTGGGCCTGTGCTGCTTTTCAATGAACGCCTTTCACACCAATGCTTTAGCAAGCTGCACAATGCACAGGGTATGCACCACTTTTCAATGAACTGCTTGCCAACTTTGGTCACTGGGAATGTGCCACTGAGTGTGCAGTCAAGTGAGGGAACAATTCTCAGCACTTGCAGACTTCTCGGCAGCGCCACCAGATGGCGCAGCGTGTCCAGAAAGAAGCGCAAGAGAGGAGCACGGTTGCTGTATGACACACTTCTCAGTGTTCGGTTGCACCAGTGTGCTATGCATTTTGGAGACCATGGGCAGGCCTTGCGATGGCAGCTCTAGATGACAGTGAATGTTCTTAGGGAAGCATAAAAGAGGTGTTTCGCTGCAGTACACACCTGATACATAACTTGTTTCAATGATGGCAATATGTTGTGTCACTATACCGATTCAATGCTAAGACATTACCGTTGACAGTTATCGTGAGATGTGTTCTGCTGCAATTTCTTTATTGCAATAGCAACTACAGTGAACTCTCACTTGAGTGAACTTCAAGGGACCGAAGGAAATAGTTCACTTAAGTGAAAGTTCACTAAACTGAATATTCACTAGACCAACATAAGACATGGCATACAGAGTCAAAAGTTTGAAGTGTAATTCATGGAGCAAATGACATGGCATCCTTAGTGTTAGAAATGTGTGAAATGGAATTAGTACATATCAATGAAAAACACACCACGTGGGTCATTTGTGTGCACACGCGGAACCGACAAGACTGGAAAGAAAGAGACAACGACCATGCCACGACTAGCCGGTCGGAAAAAAACACACACCACATGGTTTGTGGTGTGACATATCGCCGCTTTGCTCTGGTGGCGTTGTAAGCGGCAGTGATGTTACTTTGTTCATGGCCTCCGAGATTACATGCTTGCTCGTTTTGTGCGGGCTATCTCGGAAGCCATGCCTCATTGCCGTTCGTTTTCCGCGCCGCCGCTTTGCCCCAGGGGCGCTGTAGCGCCAGCGACGTTACATTGCCGCTGGAGCGGCGGTTTGATGAGGGCGGACATCGGTTGCGCCTGCAGTGCAGTGCAGTGCAAGCCTTGGTCCTCTGAGCAAGTTCGTTAAACTGAAATATTGACTGTTCCGAAATTCGTTTAAGTGAAACATTTTTGCATAGAATCTGTAAGAAAACTGCCGGGGATTTTTAAAAAGTTCGTTATTCTGAAATATTCTATAAACAGACGTTCGTACAACTGAGAGTTTACTGTATACAGACACTACAAGCGAATTTTTACTCTCGTCATCACCGTCACAGTAAGATTCCGTATATGCTTAGATATATGTATGCTATATGCCACGCCATGCTATATTACATGCAGTGTATGCAGGTTATATTGCCACAACATTCTATCACTAAAGTTGCTCATACCAGGTCTTACAGTCCTGACAAAATTATTCCTCAGATTTTGAGAATGGCAGCGCACAAACAAATGTCATGAAACAAAACACAGGCAGCGCATGGCTTTCATCTTAAGTCTTCTCAGACTTGAATTTTAAAAATGCCAAACAATACCAGAGCTCAAACCTTAACATGATGCAATTTTATTGGCACAGTTGTGCACTACCTCTGGGATTGTCCTAGGAAAGAGGCTTGAAACATACTGAATATGGCAAAGTGGTGGTAAAGTCCCTAAAAAAGATGTTGGCTTTAATTAATAAACATAAATGAAACTGTCCGATGGCAGGATTCAAACAGAGGACCCCTAGCACAACAGCTCGTTTTTACTTAGCTTACGTTCAATTCATACTGCCTAGCTCTACACCTACGAGTCTTGCTATTCATGTATTATTCTAACATGTTGCTATCACATTCACTGCTTTGCCCTTAAGGTGAAACTGTGATATTTTTATAACCACACTTTAATAGCAGCGTGTGCCATACATGAGTATAGCTGAACCACTGATGCATAACCCCCTTTATTGGAACACACCTGCTTAGTGTACACAGGATGATACTGGCACAATTAGACGCGGTGATTGCAAAAGGAAACCAAAATCGAATACACAAGACATATTTTCTATCTTGCAATGTATACTCTGTTAATTGCATTGCTTATTTCTTTGCGTGCTTCTGCATGTTATTATTGAAAGTACCTGTGCATTTCCACTGCTTTTATCAGTGCCTCAGACATCCTCACACTTCCTTATTGGAGCCTTTTGTCCAGGGTCTGTCCTTTGGCAATGATTGTAGTGAACAAAGAAATTAATTTACTCAATCTAATTTTCGCACACACGTGTGTGCCAACATGCATTGCAAAGGCTAACAGCACTTATAAACAAATGGAAAACACAACCTCTCCTGAAGTGCACAGCAAATGCTGTTGCTTCTGTGAACGTCAGTGACCCGTGTCATTAACTGTCACAGACACTATGGAATTCTGCTAGTGAGTGCAAGGTCATCAGTGCAACTCCCAGCCATGGAGGTCGCATTCCGATGGAGGAATACTGTAAAAATCCTCATGTACAGAGACATAGGTGTAGGTTAAAGAACCCCAGATGATAAAAATGCAAGTGCCTCCTCTACAGAATTTCTCTTAGCACTCTGTGGTGCCTAGGCCCCTTATGAAACAATGTGTTATTGAAATGTATTTTGTTACAATGCAATTTAAGCAGGCTAAGTAACAGCAAGACAAATGCTTAAAGCGGCACCTGCTGGTACTTGAGCACAAGTGGGTGGCAGAGTTCGTAAACCTCGTTGTCCGAGAGGCTGCTTGAGAGACAGAACACTCCAACCACGGAGTACCCGAATGACCGCACGACTCCATCATTCTGCACAGCACATCCTATGCACCGGATGCCTTTCTTGGAGATGTGGCCAAACACATAGCCGAGCGTTGGACTTGAGCTATGTGGGTGCTTTAGGAGTCTCTGCATGAGAGAAACGGTATTCTTGTCATATCTTCTGTGCAAGTAAAAAAAAAAAAATACTCTGCTCAACAATCCCAACAAGTGAAAATTTTCGTAGCACATGTCATATTTCAAGCATATTAGCCCAAGAGCACAGATACAGTTCAAGCATATAAGGTGAAGCAGCGCCTTCTCTATTGGCGAATATATAAGTCTTGATAACGCTTTCACAACGCTGTTGTGGGCTTCCTTCCTTGAAAGTGGAAGAAATTAAGTTTAGCTCTGGCATACTGAGGAATTTGCAAAGGTTAAAGTCAGGATTACGCCGATAAAGAATAATTTGGTAGAGCCACGTAACTAAATTACAAAATTTACGCCCTCCAATAACATGGATGTTCTGGCGTTCACGTAAGTTTTATATTCAATGACAGCAAAATCGGCGCGCTTGGTTTCGCACCGACTATTGACGTGCAAAGAAAATTAGCACGAGCGCACGCCACCTGGCTCGCAGACTTTGACAACGTGTCCTATGTCACATAACAGTGGCGTGAAGGTAGCACAACTTGCAGCAAAAAGGTGCATTTACTTGACAAAGCAGCTCTGAAAGCACCACGTCGCAAGCAGCAGGCATGATCGCTGTCCTCAAGGCGGAAGTCGGGTCAGTCGTTCCTTTGAGTTTGAGGTTCGTTTTTCCTTGCCACAAGTCACGATCAGAGCACTACCGACAACCAGCCTTTGAAGAGAAGTTTGCTGTCCATCAAGATGACAGCATGACAGCAACGAATTCACGCAGTTCACAGCTGGACAACTTCAGTCTGCACGACGGGGCCGGCGTTGCGCGTACCCGGTGGTTCGAACGGGTGCGTTGCGTTCACCCAAATAGCCAACTTGTTACTGATTTGGCTTGGCTTCCGTTGGATTTTTAAAAGGCGGCGGTAGTGCGCTTTGGACATTCTTGAATTTCTTGTGAGCGTCTGTGAAAGAGGGCGTAACCTTTCTCTATGGTGAAACCTTTTCGAGGTGTTTCTGCGTTGTATTTTCGATTTAAGTGGTATTCGCTGCCGTGGTTAGTTTGTTTGGCTGGTTAGTACATGTGCAAACGGTCTTTTGTGATGTTCTGGAGTTGTGGAAGGTCGTCGCCCCTATTGCAAGTAGTACTTGCGTTGTCGCGACATCATTCGAACACTATACGATCAGAGCAAAGGCATTGTCAGAGCAGAAACAAGTGCTATAACCTACCCCGGTGGTTGTGTAGGCTTAAGCTCTCGAAGTATTGGACAATGCACGGTGGGAGCCGTTTTATCTGCGGATGCGTGCTTGCACCAACTCTGACGAAACTCTGATCATTCGGGACCTATGAAAGCAGTGCTGTGTTGTTTTTGTTCCCTGCTTAGTTCGCCTGTTTACATACTCGTCTGAATGTGTGCTATTGTGATTTGTAAGTTTTCCCCCGTCGGTCTGTACCAGATACCTCGCATTCACCTGCTTGTCACCTGTGGTCGTTTTATAACTTTGCTGCAGAATTTTGTCCTTAAGTCGAATAAACTTGGGAAGGAAATCGTGAAGCTTTACTCCCGAAAAGCGCTTGTACGTCTATAGAATTTACAGTTCAAATGCAACACATATCCTCATTTAAATTTTAGAAGAATCTATAATTTCAGTAAATTGAAATTGCAGATAAACAGAATACATTACATTAAAGTTCAATATATGGAGGTCTAATTGTACAAAATTGATTGATATAGGGGTTGATTGGATACAGGGTGTGCATATTCACATGCCTGCTTCCTTAGTCAGTCGTTCCATGCCGGTCTGCTTGGGCAATAAACCAAGCAACAATGTTAATGTTTTCGAACTGTTCATATATCGGGAGCAACCAAGAAGGTGATCTAAAACCTCCAGGCATATGGTGACTTTATGTTCCAAAAGAAGAAAAAGTAATAGTAATAATGTGGCATAGCAGAGTAAACGAACAAAAAAGCTGTCTTTTTAAGACAATGCTACTTTTTTTTTTTTCCTAATTACAGCAGCCGTGCAAGGTGTTCTAGATCAGTTACAATATTTGAAAATTCATTGTGATGGGCCAGTCTGTTTCCCTTAGTGTTATAATGGCCTCATATTCTTGCGAAGTTAATCATATTACTCCTGTATCCTTACTACATTGGACTCCTGAAATGTTTTATCCCAGCCACTGCTCCTCATCCACCATGCTGCTTCTGCTTAATAGTTCTCAAGGCAATTATATTTCCCTCCTCTCCCTATTATTGAGGCAGAGAAACAGATCCACATGGCCATCACAAACTAATTTTCACTTGCACATGCCCTGACGTTCAAAACATTGCAGTTGAGCTAGAAGCTAGAATCAAGCTAGAAGCTAGAGGGAAGCTAGAATTAGCACTAGTGAAATGTGAAGTTTTGTGAAGGAAATGTGTGGGTAAAGGTGTGAGGCCACAGTTTATGTGAAGATAAAAGTTTTGAGAAAAATTATATAAATTTTGCAGTTGATATTGTTGTTTTATTATTGCTGCTCTTGCTTTAGTTATCCTTTTTTTTTTAGTTACCATATGTGTGAAATGTCAGCATTTGATATTATAGCATTGACATATATCAGTGGGTGGGGGGTCCTCATCTGGATAGTTCATTTCTAATGCATACACTTTGCATGGCTTGTTTGCGTTGCCAACACCTACTGTATTACTTTTCAATTAAAACCTTCACAATTGTTTTTCGCACAAAAATAAAACAAGCAGTCTAAAAATGTTCCTTTGTCTCATGCAATATAGCGCTCCTCTCACCTAAAGCTGTATGTTCTTGAGACACAAGTAAACAGCTACATGTTAGCTGCAAAACCTCTTAAATTTGCAACAATATCGAATATATTGAGACAAAAAAAATATCTTGGTGAGCATATTGCTGCAGATGCTGACCAGCACATGAGTAGTGCTTCTTTTATTACAAACATTTAATCACATTGCAGAGAGTGTGTACCATTTAAATCACAATCATTTTATTGAGATATTTTTGTGTCATTTGCATGTGGGAGAAGCAGGAAATAGTAAGCTGACTCTGCCTTAAAGCAAACATACGCATGAGAGAGCGCTTAAAGCATTACTTGTTCAAACCGAGGCTTTGGTGTCTGGACTTCACGACGAAGAGAGTAAAATGTGAGGTCACTTACCCTGTATTCTGAAACCATCTATGACTGGAAGCTTCATTCCACTGAGCTGAGCGCAGTGCCACCCCTAGACTGAAGACGACGCTGTGTTTCACAGTAATTGACATGAAGTTTAATTAAAGCTAAGCAACCGCCTCTGTCAAGGAGCGGGGCTGCTGTGCGTTTGAATCCAGGTGGAGTGTTGAGTGGAGAATACGGGAGTTAGTCATCTATACCTATCCTCGAGCCTCTTAAGAGATTTCCTACAACATTTAAGCTCAGCCTTTCTGTTTTTTCTTACAGCATGGTTATTACAGGTGGTACAAAACATTCCATTGTACAGTTTATCTAATTCTTTGGGAAAACATCCATCATCTCACTAAACAGGAATAGGCTCAATAGGTTCACTGGTATCATCTATAGTGTTTCTATCCAAGACCTATTGCTATTACAAGGCATTGCAGACATTCAGTGACGTAGCCAGAATTTTATTTCAGGGAAGGATTCTCCACTGGCCACTACCACTCCCCCATCACCTCTCTCTCTCGCACTATATAAATGTGTGGAGGGTTTTACATCACACCAAGACAAACTCCTAGCACTCCCCGGACAGGAATGCTTTAGCAATGAGGATGCACATTTTTACGTTGCCAAAACAACTTTGCTTAACTTCTGACAAAAGTTTTTCATTGCTAAGGCATGCAGCCACTACGCCTAAAATTATGCTATCATCCTTGTGCTGTTTTTAAAAATGACTATATTAAAAATAACATTTTGTTTACAAATTGATGTATTTATATAATGTGTATTATGACCTTGTTGGTACATTACTTAGGAAAGCGAGCTGTGCTAAAAACATGACAGCGCTCTGTCTTGCGTCTTCTTGTTTGCAGCCCAGACTTGTTGCAGCCCAAGTAACAGTGGAGGTCAGCGTTATTTTCTTACCAGATTTGCTAGTGAGTGGTTCAGCCATGGCTGTGTATGGAAGAGAGCGGGCACTATTTTGCAAGTCGCCTATTACTTATTGCAGGCATTATGGGCATGCTTCCCTGACACCTGCCTATTTTAACGACTGCAGAGCAGCAAGCACAGCACATGCTATGACAGGGTATGTGAATCTCGTCTAAGGCAACTGGCCACAGCTATCTGGTGTAGAGCGATCGAGCAGTGGTGAGACAATCCCCCTATGTTCCATAATTTTTCACTTCATTCTTGATGCCCTTAATGCGCGTCACCACCCTAGCCCCCTTACCGTATCCATCTCCCCACTCCCTGGAGCTCTCTGAAACTCTTTTCAGCTAATCACTGTCCCACTTTTCAACATTCACGGGGTTGTTGAATGACACAGCATTCTCTAACATGCCTATATTTATGTTTCTGTGTGGACATCGAAGCCATTTACCTGGCTCCCCTAGTTTGTTGTGGCGGCTTCTTAGCTTCCCTGGTCCAGCACCCCATCCTTGATATAAATTGCCGCGCGCAAATCAGCATTCTGTAGGCCTTTCTTTCTTGTCCCAATTTCTCTCCATTTTTTCATTCTTAGCAGTGTGTACAAACTAGCCTGAGAGCAAGCTCTTCTGAAGTTTATTAACATAATGAAAGTCAGAGTCAATTGAAAGTAAAAGAAGAAAAAAAGAAAAGGTGGGGAGAGTGTTTTTTATGAGTTTTCTAAACAAGCAAGTTGTAATATAAGTAAGTTGTATAATAAAGCACCAAGTATGAAAGAATAAAAAACGCATTTGCACTTCTCGTCTGACGAAATTTACTGTGCTTTTACAGAAATGAAAATCATTGAAAACGAAGTTAGTGTTTACGTTCAGATACGAGCACGTAATCTGTAAGCCTCGTAAGCTTATGTCAAGTAAAACAACATGAAATCCTGAGAGATTGAGCTTCTTAAGTACACGTGTTATAATAGGAACACCAACCTTCTTCAGGATGATAAAAGCACTGTAGATCAAGGTTCTCCACGTAGTGGAAATATTGTTAAATCTGTTAAGATGTGAATGTGGGCAAGTTGGTAACAAATTTCTAACTTGCTAAAGCACATTACTGTCCTCATCGAACTAATAACTATAGTTTCTTGTACATGTGTCTTGATCACATTCAGCACAACATTATGCATTTTTATCTTTCTTTAATACATTCTGTAGCCCCTCAATGGATTCAAGCTAGAAACCTATGTTGAACTACAAAGTGCTTGCCATTAGAAAAGACAAGAAGTCAGTTCCTGTGTTAGAAATATTTATTAGTTAGAGCAAGGCTAAAATTTAGTATGAACATTAGCCAAGTGCTGAAGTTTTCATCCTACTTATTTTACAGTTGAAGCTAGCTTGCTTCTCAGGTTACTTGTGCTTAGAATTAAAGCACAACAAACAGATGAATGGCTTGCCGAAGCGTTATTCACAGAAAGTGGTCACTTTTCTCACTCTCACCATAGTGTTTGGGCTATTGCTGGTACTGTTGGCCGCATAGCAGCCAGTGCAGTGCCACTGAGTGTCGTGTGCCGATGTGCCAGTTTTTCTTAGCATGTGGACACTTCTCCCACGAGTTTCTTCGATGTTGTCTTGACGAGGGCCGAACAGTGAATGAGCCAGTTCATCTTGAAATTTTATAATTGGCGTAGAGTTTCCTTCAAGCATGCCACGAATGTTCCACGCATTTATGATGGCACTTCCAACAAGCAACTCAACAGCTACCTTTCTGTACCACTTGAGTCCTTTTCTAAAGCAGTTGTGGTATAACGTCATTTGGTCACTATAGTCGACGCCCTTTTTTGCTGCATTGTAATCGAGACCGGCCTGATGTTTCATGATTGGTGCGCCGTCCCTTGTTTTCTTCCCACTGTCCACCAAAGTTGCTTCATATTTGGCGACAGGTGTGAGTATCAGAACAGGCCTCTTGTCCATCCACTTCAGTGCCTTCACTCCATTTTTGGACTAAGTCCGGTAACACAGCCATTTGCAACCTTTACTTCAGTGAGATCTTTTGGCAGCCCTTTCTTCACTGCGCGAACTGTGCCACGAATGAAAGTGTCTTCCTTTAGAAGGCGAAGAGTGAGCGGCAAGCTCATGTAGCAGTTGTCTACGTACAGCGGGCACGCAACTTCCTTGTAATTTTGCAGGAGTTTCAAGCATACATCTTCGGCATGTCCGATGCCAACTGTTCAGTCACACTTTCCGGCATATACATCAACCTTTAGCCTGTAACCGTCTTTGGTACATGCCTTGAACAGCCTGACTCTTTAAGAACGAAAGTCTACCACGCCATGGCACTATTGTTTCATCTATCACAACCTCCTTTCTCGGCTCAAGCACACTGGCAAATATTTTGGTTCAATTTCTCTACCAGAGGATGAATCTTAAAGACATGATCCTGCAACCCTGCAACCAGTTAATTGTCCGCAAAATGCCGGAACCTCAAAAGTAGGGAAAAGGCGGTCACGGCTCATATTTTGATGAATGAGTTCAACACCATACAGGTTACTTTTTGCCCAGTAGTGACTCAGATAGGAAGATGGACGAGATTAATACAAATTGGTATTCCAACAAATGCTTTCGTTTGTTGGAGATTGGTTTCCATCCAATTTTTCAACTTTGATTTAGATTTGGGAGTAGGAAGACAGAGGAGACCAATACAAATCAGTATTCGAATAAATGCTTTCATTTCTTTGGCATTGGTTTCCGTCCAATTTTTCAACCGTGATTTAGATTTAGGAGTAGTTGACTTCAACACTTGTTGTGTGAACCTGTTTGTTTCATTGACCATCATTTGCCAAATGTCATCCGTAATAAACAGTGAACATAAAGATGGGCCATAACGGCTAGATGGCAACTGAATGATAGTGGGCGGCCTTGAGTGTGGTGTCACACTAGGCGAAGTGGTTGTTGCCGGTGTCCATTTCTCTAGAGATGGGCTGAGAGAAATGAGAGCATCGTATCCTGAATCATTCACCTCAGAATCATCAGTCAGGTCTGGCTCTCCATTCGACATGCTGGCTGAGGTCTGTGATGGTTCGTAAACACTATCTTTCTCACTGATTTCACTGTCTGTCCACTGCTGAACATCTGACACTGAAGCACTTGACTCATCCGCTGGTGATCGCGAAGTTGCTGGTGCATTCTTCTGGCCCAAAACGAAGTTTATTTGTTTCCTCTGCATTGTGCTTTTTTTTGCATCCATAAGGGGCATGAGGATCTATCTATGAGACACGCTGAAAAGTTTAGGAGTAGCAAGAAAAATGCAGGTACTTATTCCAATGGCACGTATTTCAAGAACTGCGGCGAAAAGTTTGCAAGAAACCCAACTGAGAAATGTGCCGCCACTCCACTCTCCGAAACAAACATGCCACCCCATGTCCAGTGCAGTAAAAAGATATATTAGTTGCAATTTCAAACCTCAGATGGCAACACAAGAGCGAGAATTCTTGCGTGTGGGTCACTGGTGAGTCACGCCGCACACAGCATAAAAACGTTTTCATTGAGTGCATCGTGGATTGCCAGTGGGTCATAGCATTTAACATCAGACAAGTAGCCTACTGGCTATCTATAACCTCACACAACAAAAATCGTACCTCTGAGTTCAAGTGTCATAATTTTATCGCAGCAGCAAGCAGATGAATGCCCGTAACTTTGCTGCTGCATAGGAGCACAGGCTGTGCTGTGATGGCACTCAGAGTAACACGTGACTTAGATTCAAGGCAGCATCAGTTATTTGTTGAATCTGTTGCTTCAGTGGACTAATTAAAGTTTAGAGAAATAATGAAAAATACAACCCGAATGTCTGGGTGCTTTTGTTTTACTTCGCACTGTAGCAAGAGAGATGAATTTCCGTTTTGTCTCCTTTTTCCGACGTTTGCACGCGCGCAGAGAAAGAAACTATACGTCATTGTCTACTGTGTTGCGCAAGTTTGAAGAGGCAATCCGGAGCGAAGAACTCGCTCCCCAACTCTGGGCCGTCCAGCAGGTCCACGACGCCGCCAGGAAACTCAACCTCCCGGTTCCGTCGTGGGAGACGCCCACTCCATGAGAGCCCGAAGCTCTCGTGGCCTGCAGGACCTGAATAAAGTTGATTTCCTTCCTTCCTTCCAGCATTGCGATCATGCTCTTTCATCCTCTCGCGTTTGCCTCAGTGCTGGGGCACTGACTTATACCGCTAATCACGTGTTCTCGTGTAGAGTGCGCATTATCGTCCGCTACAGGAAACGAGACAAGCGCAAGAGCTCGCGCGACACCGTCACCGGAAGTGTGCCGGTGACGGTGAAAAAAAGAAGACGGCAGGGTATACCCGCCGCGCGATCCCTCGGCTCCGGTATGGGAGAACGCAGTGAAGGAAATTTGCTTACACAGGCGAAACGGGGAAAGTCGAGAGAGTGTTTATATAGGCGGCGACGTTCGCCTCCTGAAATCATGTGTTCGCGGCACTTCAATCATTCTCTCTCTGCTGTTAATGAACCAATTTGAAAAATGCTTGCGGTAGAAGACTTCTTAGAGGGCACGTAACAACTTTCAGCGTATAACCAAAATTTGTTATGTAGCCTGTGAGGGGCCCTTTAAAACAAACTCGGTAAAAATCGGGTGGACCGTGGGATGCTGTTACAGCTGCGTCGAGCTTCACAGCCCTCTACACAAGTATTGCTGTGAAGCCTGTGGCAGAAATAGAGTTTTATTAAATCAAATGACTGCATAGAGCGCGCTCTCGTGTTGTGCTACGTGAATTAAATCATTCGTTTCCTGCCTGCACAAACGTTTGCATCTCGAGTGGATTTCGAGCACACCGTATAATAATGTGCAGTTCCGTCGTGCTTCGCAGCACTATACACAAGCACTGCCGTAAAGCTAGTGGCAAAAGTACGATGTCATGAAACCAGATCAATGCATATACCACGCTCTTTTGGTGCGCTGCGTGAATGGAAACATTGCTTGCCTGCCTGCACAAACGTTTGCATCTCGAGTTAATATCAAACAAACCATATAATATGTGCAGTTTTATCGAGCGCTTCACCGCACTGCATGCAAGCATTGCCGTAAAGCCTGTAGTATAAATAGGGTTTCATGAAGTCAAATTAATGCGCAAACCTCGCACTTGTGGTGTACAACGTAAACAAAGAATTCGTTGCCATGTCTCCGCAGTAGTTGGTCACGTTGATTTGTGTGAGCATATAGGTTCATGTGCCCCATCTACCTCTGTGATGAGAAAATAAGCAAGAATATCAGCTGCTATGTGTCGATGCATATGCTTTTTATTACAAGGTGTAGGAGCAGTACATCTTACTGCATGAGTAAACCACTCATGGAAACAGTACGTTCCTTGAACATTGTAGCTATTTAATAGCCTAGGAAGCGCGCTATATTGGAAGTTGCAATTTTTTTCTGTTCGCAAAATTCAATAACTCGATGCTTTTTCTAAAAGCAAAAAATTATAAATTTCGCAATGATACGTATGCTGCGTCAGTAAGTAGGCAGCACATAATTAGGCTAAACCAGAGGAATATCTGCAGGTAGGGATTTATACAAATGTACAAAGTATTTTTTAAAAATGTTTTCTCAAATGTTTTCAGTGTGGAGTAAGGAGTTGCATATGCGTCCAGCGCTGATTTCCAGCGCTTAATTTTTGTTGAACCTTGATGTAACAAAGACCTAACACTCAGCACTCTACTTTGTACATCAAAATTTTTTTTACAATGGAACACTGCATTCTACTATACGTGCCGCTCATACGCCCCAAAATTTTGGCCCCTCTAAGGAAGTCACTGTTTTAAGTCACTGTTCTCTAAGTTTCGTCAGAAACTTAGATAACGCTACTTCCAACACTCGTGAAACCAGCAGCCACGTCGGCTTGCCGCCTTTACACCGGCCGCAAATTACTTTTAAAAATGTGGCACGCGCGGGCCGTGTATATGCACTCGGCTGCGCGCGGACAGCCATATGCACGGGCATGGCCGGGCAAGAGACGTCGCGCGCTCTCCTACCCTAGCGCGCGCGACGTGGACAGCGCGCATAAAGCTGCCATCCTTCTCGGCTCACCCTCGCACCCTTTCATTCGCAATTAACCCCAGTATGTGGGATGAAACGGGGCACTATAATTTTTGTCACACTTGGACTTTAAACCAAACATCAGGGCGATGGCGAAAATTCGCTTGGGGTGTCCAAAAATTGCTATCGCAATAATACACTATGGAGAAAGGTATTATGGAAATTATCTGTGGATGGGTCGAAACCCCTTAATTTCCCAAACACGCACCCATCCACTGGCACGCTGCACACATGGATCCCGCGCGGCACGCTGCATCATTAAGGCGTATCGTTCTTCTCTAGCTCTATGATCATTTCTGCAGTAGTCACTTGGCGAGAAGCTTAATTTCCAACCTATGCGCAAGTGTCGTACCTGAATTTCGAAAGTACACGGACCATATATATGTTGGCAAAATAATCGGAACTCCCTATCTAGACTCGCCAAAATTATACTTAGCTGCTCACTTGAACTCATAAGAATATACTACTCAGCCGAGCTCACTCGGGCTCAAACTCGCCAAAACACTGCTCAGCTGGGCTCACTCAGACTCATGGGATGGTCTGAGGGAGTTGACTCATCAGTGAGTTTACCAGCGTATGATGTGTGCTGAACCACAAACCTGGCTTTCTTGAATAAAAACAGTTGGTCGCTGCAGCATATGGGTGCACACAAGTGTAATTCAGAGAGTGCGGCATTGCAAAGGCTGCCACAGTTACCATGCCATGCTGCAGCTCATTTCAATCATGTCAAATGCAATACCCCTGCCAGCTTTTAGTCAGTCGATCAAATGTGATTGCTATTTATCTCATCACAACACCTCATTTTCCTGCCTAAGGCTTTGGGTGAATTTTCCTTGGCATCCGTTTTGTTACTCTAACAGGTTACCAGTTATCTGTTGCCTATACGAAATTTGAAGTTGTGCACGTCATGTGAACTCCATGCCAAACTCGTAGTACTGCATGCATTTTTGCAGTTAGGTCTAGAGTTACAGAACAGAATCGCATGTGGGAACTGTTAGCTGTTAGTTAGCAACTGCAGCTTTAAAACAAACATGTGCATGAGAGGGTGCTTAAGTGTTACCTGTCAAGACTGGGAGCACCAAGGCAACTTGTGCAGTAAAGGCATGGGCAGTACGAGCCCACAAATTTTACTAAGTGTGGCTGAGGTGATGCGTCCAGACTTCACTATGAAGAGAGCCAAATAAAAGGTTGCCTATCCATCATACCTATTCTGGAGCCTTTTCTTGAGCTTTTCTAAAACATTAAGCTCAGCGTGTACACTTTATCACAGCATAATTATTACATGTGATATAAAACATTGTATTGTGCAGTTTCTCCAACTCTTCGTGAAGGCATCTATCCATAGATTAAACAGGAATAGGCTCAATGTTGACATATCTCCACAGTAGCATCTCCAGGACCTCGTACTGTCACAATGCATCACAGACATTATTTAAGTGAACTCCAAAAGTGAAGCTCTTTGTTAACATTGGCTAAAATTGTATTTTTATATAGCAAAGTGATCATGCATAAATCTGTATGTCATGGCAGAAAACTTCGTTTCTCACGGACTTTAGTTTACAATTGTTTTCAAGTTCAGGAAAATTGTGCAGTGGGCTAGTTGGTTCGACATACTTAACACTGTTGTGCGGAGTGACGAAGGGACAGGACTTGAGCGAGAAAACAACACACGACACCTGAGCACAAACTATCAACTGGTGATTATCACAAGACAATGATTCTGCTGAAAAGTAGGAACCAAAGGAAAAGAGAAGTCATGGAAGCATAAAACCTCAAGGTGGACCCACAGGGCTCATGTGTCAGCCCGCCTTCTATTTCACTCAGCAATAAAGAGATTAGCATAATCGCTGACAATAGAGGGTGTAGGTAGACCGGGAAGAGGACTCCTGTGCATGCGTGTAGGCTTTATGTACGCTTCACTTGCAGAAAAAAAAAAACTGTTCAGTTTGCGCTCAGGTGTCGTGTGTTGTTTTCTCGCTCAAATCCTGACCCTTCATCGCTCTGCGCAACAGTGTTAAGTTTTCAGGTTGTTCGCTATGTGATGTAGGAAGGGTAAAATTGATGGGAAATCCCAATATTCTCGGGCATATCGCGAAAAATATGGCCCAAGTCAAGTGTCATTTTAGGCTCCACTGTCCCCTTTTATAGGGCAAATAGTAATAGTTTGAATTCTATGGACGCTGGTTGCTTTTTCTGACTTAACCTAGGCGGTGCTCAGCTCTCAGTTGAAAGGAACAGGTAAACAGGAGGACTTGCCACATAAGTAGGAGGTAGCACTCCAGACTTAAGCTTAATATACTGCGTGCTTCCACAGCCCTAGGGGGCTAGTCTGTAAGTGTTGACTAAGTGGACTGTCCATTCCAGTACACGCTGAATGAATAGAGCACAAGAGCCCACGGTGACGATTGCTGCTTGCTCTACCAACTTAGAGCGCTACCTAATCAGTGTGTGCTGAAATAGTCCACTTAGTGGATCCTTACAGAATCCTTCCCTAGACTGATGTTTCTGTTGGTAGGTTGCAAGTATTGCACTTTCTTTCCTTTCATGTGGGCAGTTCCCACATATGGATGTAATTTAACATATTGTATTCATATTGCCTTTGGTCTATAAATTTCTAATTCATGCTTATAATCAGGCCTACCAGCTCTTGTCCTGCATATTTATATAGCCTTCTCATTTCTGCATCAACACTGCACATATTTATAGCAAATTGGAGTCATTCTCCATTATACCCTCAAGCACTTGAAGTAGACACTGCCATAACCCCAAGGGAGGGGGGACAGTAACGCAAAAACCTTAGTGGGCTTGTAGTGCTGCTGAAGGATGCACACATAACATTTATGCTAAAATTCTCAGCAGACATTCCAAGGTTTGTACGAGTTCGACTTTAGCTGGCTAAACTGAATGATTCATATTGAAGGCAATTCTTGCAACACTTGGTCAAACTGAATGAAACTGGACAGCACAATTAGCTGTGTTCATGTACCATTTATACGACTGCTGCCCCAAGCATTTTGCCTGTTACTTTGCCTTTCGTTTCTGTACTATCAAGTTCAAGTACACATGTACTTTATCACTGTACAAGTAAAATGGCTTCAAGGCTTTTCCTGGGCATTCAACAGTCACTATTTATTCCTATAAACCTTCCTGCATGTGAAGGCAAAAGAAACTTATTAATTCATGCTGGAAGTATAAAAAGACAGTTATTTGCACAGAAAATGTTTATTTTGAGCACCGAGGTTCTTGCTGATGTAGATATGGTGCTGGCTCCCTCCTTGCCCGAAGCATGTGCTTGCTGTACACAGCACCAGATGATGGCTTCCTAGGTCAAAAGATCAAATTGAAATAAGAGGCATTTTGTTTAGCTCCGGAAAGAGAAAGCAGGATTGAGACATTAACATGTATAAAAAATACTTGCCTAAAGAAAAATTAATACACAAGCAAATTCACTAAAGAGGTTCACTTTCAAGAGCAAAAGTATGGTCACGATGAAAATTACAAGGAAGCTTCACTGCTCATTGAGGTTTCGGTTCAGTAGTTGTTGAGCCACGAGGGTTAGCATGCTACATCTTGCATATTATGTTTTGTAGAACAATATTGCACTTTGAACAATGTAGTGCCTATTTAAATGAACTGACAAGGAACGCTGAAACTCCAGGCTAGTTTGGTCTGCACAAGATATGATACAGACACTGTACTGCATTCATTTAGTGTTTTGTCACTGATCTCATGCACAAAGGTCATTCACACCTATCCTACATGAAATGCAGTTACTTCTTTGAAGCTTCATCTAGTCCTTGAATTTGCTGCATGCTTATGTCTAAGGGAGTTTGTTTGGTTCCTGTTAATGTAGTACATCTAAGCAACTGCTATCAAATGCCCATAGTGTTCCCTTGCATGTACAAAACATTTTTGGCCCTTTCAATGCACAATACTCATTACATTTGACACTTGGGGCTCGTGCAAGGCACCATTTAGTATTATATGCTTGTCCACATCTGATAATACCTTCATAGCTGGGTCATTCCCATGCCAAATACCTTGGTTATTACTGTGACCATCTCACACTTTTCCTTTAGAATCTTCTTGTCCACTTTTAAGGAAGCATCCCATGACACAATGTCTCCATCCTAGTGGTGCTATGGAGTTAACTTATGTGCTAGTTGTAGCAGATGACGTCAACTGAAGGCCACTGAAGATAAAACTCTCTGCGAGAATTCCTTTTGCACAAAAAATGCAAACAATACAGAATAGTCAAAATGTAGTTATCTGGCAAGACTGGCTGCATCCATCATCTTTGTTTGGTGCAATTCTGAGGTGGCTCCCTGTTACAAGACGCTTGGCGATTATTGCCATGTGACTGTTCGGGACTCTATAAAACACAAGAATTGCCTTACTCCGGCCTTTCCCTTTGTGCAGTGGCCAACGTTATTATTCGTCCAATCGCACCGTGTACTGTTCGTGTGTCCATAGACTAAATTCTTCACCACATTGCTTTTGCGGTATTTCGTGAGTGACCCATGAACTCATCTTGGGGTGGGACTTCTTATCTTTGGCGTTCGCTTCTATCTCTTGTCGTCAGCGCCTCACACAACTGGATGCCACTGGCAGTTCTCTTCCTAACCTCGAAGAACGCATTTGTCTCGTCACCTCTTCCGATTACGTTCTTTGGCCACCTAGAGAAGAGATTATAGGTGTCAACTCCTGTAACATTGTGGATGGCGGCGTATTCATTCTACCCTATGACCATACCCTATCTCGAGCAATTCTGATTACCCCTGGACTTATTCGCTTCTCTGAGGGGTCTGCATTGCTTACTGCAATAAACCAAATCGAACCCCAACTGTTGCCTCGTGGATCAACTGTCACTTGAGCTGTTGACACTCATGTCGTTGCAATTGTCACGAAGACAGCTCAGTGTGTTCTTGCATCTATTACTGTGCGCTGAACAAAATCGTGCGCAAAGATGTTTACCCCGTGTCATGGATGGATGATGCACTAGATTCACTCCACGGTGCTCAATATATTTCAAGCCTTGACTTTAGACCAGGCTACTGGCAAATACCGACGTCCAAATCCAACAAAGCAAAAACGACATTTGCTACCCCTGATGGGCTCTACAAGTTCAGCGGGATGCCTTTTGGCCTCTGCAATGTGCCTGCCACATTCGAACGCATGATCGATAAGTCTTGTGTGGCTTGAAATGGAAAACCTGTCTGTGCTATCTCGACGACATTGTGTTTTCAACCATGTTCTCACAACATTTGCAACATCTTGATGAAGTCCTTGCCTGTCTTGCAAATGCTGGTTTGCAGCTCAGCACACGCACACACACACACACGCACACACACACAAATGCAGTTTGGCCAGCAAGGCCATCAAAGTTCTGGGGCACATAGTCAGCAAAGAAGGTATTCGACCGGACCCCGAGAAGCTTACTGCCATCCTCGAATTTTGTGTCCACTGTGTCAAAAAGACATGCACAGTTTTCCTGGACTTGCTTCTTCCGGCACTTCATATGCAACTTCGCTACGTTTACGTCCCCGCTCCATCAACTCCTCGCCAGTAATGCGCCCTTTGTTTCATCCGACGAATGTGAACATGCTTTCCTGCTTTTGCAACATGCCCTGACGTCAGACCCAGTACTGTGCCACTTTGATCCGACCGCGCCCACCATCTTTCACACCGACGCTAGCAGTGAGTCTCGGTGCCATTCTACTGCAATGTGACAACACATTCCGCGAACGAGTAATTGCTTATGCTAGTCGTGCACTAACCAGTGCAGAAAATTACTACACCATAACCAAGCAGGAGTGCCTTGCTGTTGGGCAGTGCAAAAATTTCACCCATGTCTTCATGGCTGCCATTTCACAGTCGTTACCGACCATAACACACTGTGCTGGCTTTCATCGCTAAAGAATTTATCAGGTCACCTGGGTTGCTGTGTGCTTCACCTACAGGAGTACGATTTCAATGTCACCTACAGGGCTGCAAAGAAGCATCAAGACACCAATGCTCTCTCTTGCTACCCTCTGCCGAATCATGACGATTCACCATAACCTCTCCGTGAGTGTGTACGTCCCGAGTCCTCTTCATTGGCTTTACCCATTGTAACCCTCGAATGGCTAAGACACGACAGCCCATCTGTCCTTGTGTCCCACTAACGCGTCGACCCATACTGCTGAACTATTCTCCAACGCATGGAAGATTCTTCGTCGCCTCCAAATGCCAGACTTCGTCGACAACTTAATCAATTCAAGCTGCACAATGGGGTTTTACATCGCAACATTTATCAGATCGATGGCAACAAATGGGTCCCGGTCATACCATGTTCTCTGCAATGTGAGGTGCTTGAAGCCTTTCACGATCATGCGACGACTGGTCATCTAGGCTACCACAAGACTTACAACAGAATATGAAGTCGCTGCTCCTGGCCTGGCCCATCTTCAGCCGTTGCGAAGTATGTTGCACCCTGCGTTCATTGTCAAAGCAAACCCAACAGCTCCTTCTGGCTCTTTACAACCTCTGCCTTGTCCCGCTTCGCCTTTTGAAGTAGTTGGAATAGACTTGTATGGTCCTCTTCCCATGACCTTACATGGAAATTGTTGGATTGCAACGGCCATAGACCAACACGCTATGCAGAGACAGCATCTCTACCATCCGGGACTGCTGCTGAAATCGCCGATTTCTTTCTACACAACATTATCTTACACTGCAGCGCTCCGCGCGTTCTCCTCAGTGACCGCAGCAGTCTTCCTCTCTTCTATCCTTACCGAAGTTCTGTGCACCTCTAACACAATTTGCAAGACGACTTCCAGTTACCATCCGCAGACCAAAAAGGTTGACGGAGTGTTTTCACCATACCCTCTCTGACATGATTGCGATGTACGTACATCCACCCTGGCCACACGAACGGGGATGCAATCCTGCCGTTCATGACATTCGCCTATAACATGGCTACGCAACGTACTACTGGCTTTTAACATTTTTTCTTCATCTATGGCTGTTCACCAAGTTTCATTCTTGATGTATCATTCCTTTCGACTCCTGTACCCCCATCAGTTCCTTTCTTGGAACAGTTTGTGTCTCGCCTCGCAGAGTGCAGACGCCTCGCCCCGCTTAACACCGGCGTCTCCCAGGACGCTCGCAAGTTTCGTTACGACTGGACCCACTGTGCTGTGACTTTTCTCCTGGTGACGAAGTTCTTTGGACTCCTGTGTGCATTCCTGGCTTATGCAAAAAATTTCTCGTGTTTTATTCGACTTTCCACGGTCATTGAGCAGACATCACCTGTCAATTACCATGTCTCGCTTGTTAGAACGCCACCCGATTCCCGTTGCTGTGGCACAGAGATAGTGCATGTCTCCCGCTTAAAACCAAATACTTGACGCATTTTATAGTACTTACGCGCTGCCAGGCGGCCGCTTCCACAGCGAGAGAGAATTAGCATGGGCACAACACATGCCGGACTTTCAACTTCATGATCTGCACATCTTTTCCATCTGCATATGTCATCACCAGCAGCACAGTTTAATCCTCGAGGTAGTAGTCCGAGCTTGGCTGGAATATATATATATATATATATATATATATATATATATATATATATATATATATATATATATATATATATATATATATTTCTTGCACTTCAAGAAACTGCGCTTGAGCTCGAAGACTTGAGCACTGAAGTGACGGCGCTAAGTATATACAAGACCTCATAGTAGGAGACAGTTCAATTTCACAGCCTGAGTCCCCTTGCTGGTGTAATCTTCCTTCGTGTAATTGTCGCATACTTGGCTATCACTAACACTGCTTCGCCTTTCTGCAAAACTGCAGCCTCTCTTATTTTTCTGCTAGTCCGAGCATAAGTGTGCTGCCGCACATGACTGCTGTTGATTCTGATTTCGAGTGAATCTGGCTTGGCCTCCTTACGGTTACTGAGTGAATTATAGAGAGAGAGAAATAGAAGAGAGGAAAGGCAGAGAGGTTCACCAGACGCATGTCCGTTTTTCTACCCTGCACTGGGGAAAGGGGTATAGGGATGAAGAGAGAGAGTGTTCCACAGCTATCATGCACTAAGATTTAAAAAAAAAAACAGTTCCATTACTCGAAGAAAACCTAGTGCATATTGTTTCCAGTAAAGTGGAGTAGTAGCCAGTAATTCTTTCGTTACTGAGATTTAATTTGGTAATTACAATTATCTAACTCGAGAAGTACTCTCATAATTTTCAAAGTGTCAATGAGGCATTTGTTGGCATCCCAAAATGTCATCTAACTGCAGTGTTTTCAGCCACATACTAATTGCGTACAATTTTACCGACTGGAAAATAACCCCACGAACTATGAAAAACACCATATGAGTGAACTCTCACCCGCATCATAAAGCAGTGCCCTCAAATAAGCTGATTGAAAGTAACTGCATTGCCTATCGCAAACCCGAAGAGACAGCGCACCACCTTGATAATGGTACGGAAGGAGCCCCAACAGCAGGTTTCGCAGCTTCGCAGCTACTCCTTTCTCTCTACGTCACACTTATTATCTCTCTCTCAAGGCCGACTGATAAATGATAACAAAAGCACCTTGATAACGCAGCCAAAGTGCAGCTCTGACCACACACGAAATGTGAAGAGCAATGTAATAGGCACAGAATGTTTCAAAATCCAGACTTTGCTCGCACCGCATCGAAAGAGTGCGGGCGAAGTTATATTTCACACCAGAAACTTGCTTCGGACCAAAGCCAATATAAAGTGAGCATCTTATTTTTCATGAAAGTGTATACGTGCTGCAAAAACAGGTTCGTGTCAACAAATAAAAGCGAAATAAACACACTGGAAAGCGACCAACTTGTAGAGAAAAGGCAAAACCAATGCGTTCACGAAATTAAATATACCGCTTCTATGAGCCGAACTGGCAATCAGAATGTCGGCACACACACACACAGACAAAAAAAAACTGCGTGCTCTTACTATCTATTAATTCGTAAGCCCCGTTGAACATCAGCCTAGAGGACGTGTTCAAATAGGTCTCCTTTTGCAGCTACGCAGTACTGTCTATTTTATCACACCTTTAGTGGCTTTCTTGATGACCGATGCCGGAATTCTATGGCAGACATCCATTATCCTTACCTTGAACTAATCTGACATCCGTCTAATCTGACGTCCGGCACAATCTTTCACATAACCCCAAAGAAAGAAACTTAACGGAGAGAGGTCAGGTGACCTAGCCGGCCTATTTACAGGCTCGTGCCTTCCAATCTATTTGAAAAGTAGCACCCAACCAGTTTCGTGCTCGGCTGCTGCTGCATGCAGGTGGCCCCCCATCTTGCTGATACAGCAGAAGTGGAAGATGTGACAGCGGGACTTTGCTGAGAAGCTCATCAACCGCTCCTTCAAGGATATCGTTCACATAACGCTGTCCAGTCAGTGCGTGATTGAAGATGGTACTGATTATTGCACTGGCGTAGATTCCAAACCACACATTGAGCAACCACTGGTACTGGCGCCGATTGCGCTGTACTTAATGTAGATTGGAGTCCCTCCAATAGTGTGCGTGAATGCCAATGAATGTATATATGATGGCACCTACGCTGTTCTTTTGCGCAAACTCATCATGCCACAGGTTCTTAGTGTCAAGATGTAAAACTTACCAGACCCAGCTTGTCAGTTAACAATATACACTATAGAATTAACGTCTAAGGTTATCAGTAAGAGGAGTGCTAAAACCCCTTAATGCTTACATTAGGACCAGAATTCACAAGTGGCTGTAATATCAATGTGTAAGCGCTCAGAGGGTTCCTGAAGCACTGTTGAGCACATGAACATAACTTCCAGCCGGGATATACACGTGCGATGGGAGACAATGTCACACTCTTAAAAGTCACTCGTTACAAAGCAATACACAACACCCTTTCTCACAAAACCTTATAACACTAGTAAAATTTGTTGGCCACGTTTCAATTTATCATACTTTTAAGCAAGCACATAAAGAGAACATCCCAGTCTTCATCCACGATTAAATCACCAGTATTAAATGGACCCACCATAAGGGTTATTTGGCAACAGCATGTGTATGTCCATGCTTGTATCGTTTATTGATTGTCCCGCTCTAGTAGAATGGACGATCACGCAGCCTGATCATGCACTTTGTAATGAAGGTTCTTTCTAGAAAATCACAAATACCGACCGCATACACAACCTTTGTCACATCTGCACAGAGCACTCGAGCGTTACGCTGCGGAGAAAGGTTACCAGAGAATGGCTGTTGACAGCGCAGCGATATTGCTATGTAAAGGCTCATATTACTATGTAAACGAACGCTGTTTCCCGCGCGTGCAATGTCGCCGCAAAGCACTCATTTAGCGACTTCATTCACTACCGCCCTTAGTCGGCGGACGGCAGACCTGAACCATGTGTCAGGAATGTGCGTTTACATTGCGAGATAAATGATGAATACTCTTTATTTTCTCTAAACAAGTGCGCGCACATGCCGCACTTGGGTCATCTGGCATTTACACATTCTGCCGTGTAGCAGCACCGTAACCAGGTAATGTTACGTTTAAGTGATTGTGAAAAAGGCTCTTACCAGTACACTGTAGCACTGGCTGATCGGTGCGGCGGTCCGCGGGATGCGTCACAAGGAAAATAAGCTGGTAAGGAACCTGGAAATGAAGTATCAGGCAGCCGAAAGCGTAGGTTTGCATAGTAGAGGCACATCGAATGGAAAAGTGAAGTACTTACGATAGCTTACGCTAGCACAAGCCCCAAAAAATAAACGATCCACATCTTTGTCCAGTTGTTTGAGCGTAGCTCACCTTTGAGCTTGCCATTCTGCCGCCAAAAACCAAAGACGGATGTGACATCACGGACGCGAAAAACAAAGAATGAATGCGACATCCCGGACGTGACGTTTGGGTGAACCTAACGCCTGCGTTCCGTCGACCGGGTGAACGCAGACACTTTCGCACGACGGTCAAAGCCTTCAAAGTTCAAAGCCAGTTCAAGGTCGACTACAATCGGCCTGCGCTGGCTAGCCTGCCGAGATCAACCATGAGCACATATTTAAACTTTAAACACCAAATTTCTGTTAATCTTACTGCCTAAACGTTCACTGAGATATTAATAAATTAAATTTATTCAATTACAAACCAGCGCTGGCCAAACGTGAACTAGCAAGGACTGTCATCATCAACATAGTTTGTGATCGTTCGTGGCGGCTCACCACGGCGTTTTCTGTAACTTTTAACGCGTCTCCGTCTCCATCACCACGACCTCCTTGCTTCTGTTTGCCCGTACGATTTGAGGCGAGGTATATTCCTTTGATATTCAGCATTGCGTGGAGGTGACGAAGCGTTGAGGAATGCCGTGGTTCCAGAGCTAAAATGCAGCCAACCGGCAAGAACGGGTGAGTGTCCTGCTCTTCACGGCAACGTCTTACGCACCGATCTGCTCGTGACGGGACGCGCAAGTTGGCGACTGCTTGGGTTTGCATCGGCGGCTTCGGCATGCAAACAACTTTATTGTCGTTGATGTGCGTTAAGTTGACGTAAAACTCTTTTGGTGACATTGCAGCTCGTAGGCGCGCGCGCGCGCACGCGGTAACTTTCCCATTTGCGTTGAAGTGATGAACTAGTGATCGGACAATAATCATGTGAGGTAATGAAATCGCCAGTGATCAGTGAGCACATGCGCTTATGACGCCCGTGCATTAAGACGCGATCTGGTAAAGCATATTGTGCATGCTTTCTTAGTACTCCCATAAGAATTTCAAGGTGTGTCAGTGCGATAATGTCACTCTCTCTCGGCAAAGATCAAACAAATATGTCATATGCGGTGTTTGTGATGACCTTCAACAGCTGTGCCGTCGGTGAGCCGTTCAGAGAGCTCACGAGCGTACTACGCGGGCGTTTTGAGCAAAGATGCCGACTTCCTTTTTAAGCGTCGCTCCACCCACCGCTGCTCGGCAGGGCGTGCGTTGCAGTTCTCGGCGCGTAGAAAAGAACTGACAAAACCACCGCCGGCGGTCTTTGGCCGCTTCGAAGAAACCACGCAGGCGCTCTCGCTGCGAAATTCTCCGAGCTCGGGCCGTGCAGCGCGCTGTCTGGCGAGAGTCCAACTCTCCTGTTACCGGCCGCCTTAACGATTGTTGTCCAGCGCGCTCTAAGTTTCTCTCTTGGCAACGTATGGACTGTCAGTGTCCCTAATGCAAGCGCATCTGACCCACTTTGTGAATCTGGCCGTCGCGAGTGCTGTCTTTCCGTATTTGCGCCATTGAGGATACTCCGTACAAACTAAAAAGACAATAGATGAAAGCATTCCGTAGACTTGCGACTGACATCGCTTCTACTGCGGGAAAATCTTTTTAAACTTCGCCAGTTACTTCAGGTTTAATGACAGCTCCGAGCATATGTAGTACGTTTTACGCGGGCCGGACGGAAGTTCGGTGTATATATTTCGCGTTTCCCTCTTTTGCGCTCGTTGGCTGCGCGCGCATCGTTTACTGGCAGTACAGCGGTTCGTTATCGTTCAGCGGTGCGTAAGCTATCATCGATGAGGCAGCGGCGTCCTTGCCGGCCAAGCGGCGTAGCGTCTGCTGGAGAAAGCGTTCGGTCGCGCCTCTCACACAAGAAGAGTCGGCGCGGCAGCCTTGTTTCTCTGTGGGAGCGGCGTGACCCAAACGCAGCCACCGATTGCGACCTTGCCCACCCAACGAGCCCGCGTGCCTGCGTCTGACTCATTCGTCGCCCCCCTTCCACGCACGCACCGATGGCTCCCTCGTGAGCGCCCTCGCCGCACGTCCTCGCATCCTCCTCCGGCCGCTGATGCGCGGGTGTGTACGAAATGCGTGTACGCGATCCCACCAAGAAAGCTTGCGTAAGGAGGTCCCGAGACCTCAAATCATTTGCGCAGGCCGTGGTCGTACTCGTTCTCTTACTTTGCTTATGGCGCACCCAAAGTGAGGAGAAGTTAGGAAGTATGCAGACACGTTACGTAGCCAACATTCTCATTGCATTCGCTCCGGTCAGTGACCCACGTTCCGTCGTGCAACTTTCTGCAGGTGCAGCGAAAGCGAAATTACTCTGCTTCTTTTAGCCGTTCACTTGTGTATCGATTTATTGTTTTCTTCTGTTTTTTTTTTCTCCCAGGACTATGCTTGTGTAGACGTCGAATTGAGGGGCCATGTGTTAATTTTCACCAATTGGAGTTTATTTACATGTGCCAAAGCATTGACTTACAACTTTGTCAGCCTTCTTTCCTTATCAAAATGCAGCTGCCATGGCTGGAAACCAACCCAACTTGTCCAGCTATTGGCAGATACACATTGCACGCAGCTGTGCATATACATGAATGACATGCATACATGAGCTGTGTGTATACATGACAGGTACTGAAACTTTTAGACCGCAATCTGCACTCAGTGTATAGATTAGACCTACTGCAGTGACTCCCTGGCTGAGCAAGAAAGAGTTCATAGGTTTGATCCCGGCCACCGCAGCCACATTCTGATGGGAGCGGAATGCAAAATTGCTTGTGTGCCATGCTTTGGGTGCACATCAATGGGTAGTCGTCATTCAGTCTGCCAAGGGCACTCACTCCTCGGCACAGGTCCTTAGAGAAATGAATGGCAACCAGACTTGGAAGTGTGCAGCTTTATTTATTTCGCTGTGTTTTCTCCATGTGACGAAGTGAAGTCCTGTTGCAAAAATGGGGAAGGTAGAAAGATTGTATTGTAGGTGCAGGGCTGACATTCACCTGCACCAAAATGAAAAAGAATTGTGAAGATCAAACTAAAGCAGAGTTTTAGTGAAGCAGGTAATTCAACGGCCAAATACTTCAAGGTACCGAAGCAGCAAATATGTTCAACGACTACCTTGCAAACCTGTCTTTTTCTGTGACTCTGGAAAACACATTAGGGTATTTGAAAGGTGAATATGCTGATACTGTGTGCTTGAATCCTGTTTCAAAGGCTATTTGCTTACTAATTATGCAGTTCAGATATAGTAGTTGTTGCGATGTCTTTGGAATTCAGGTGTGCCCTGTTAAATTTGCCGCAGATGTAATTGCTAAGCCACTAGCTCATGTAATCAACCTTTGCATTTCCGATGGCATATTCCCTGTTAAATTTCAGAACGCAAAAGTTTGTGCCTTGTTTAAAAAGGGGGATGAAATGAGTTAGCAAATTATAGAGCGATTTCCATTCTGCCTATATTTTCCCAAATTTTTGAGAAAGCTCTTTCTTCTTGATCGGTCTCTTTTACCAATAAGCACAACATAATCACAGAATCTCAATTTGGCTTTCATAAAAACTTTTCCATGCAACTGGCACTCCTTAATCATCAATAATTTGTACTTCAGAACATTGAAGTTGGAAAGTGTATATTAGGTATCTTTATAGACTTCATGAAGGCATTTGATTCTCTTGATATAAATCTGCTCATCCAGAAATTAGAATTCTATGATATTCGTGGCACATCTTGTCAAATTCTCATACCTTAGCCATAGCCAGCAATATGCCAATCATACCTTAGCCACCACCAGCAATATGTTTCTATTGATAACACCACATCATCACTTAGATGAACTTCGTCTGGAGTGCTGTAAGGTAGTATCTGAAGGCCACGCCTTTTAAATATTGACACGTGTACTTATATTTATCGGGCGACCACGTTTCGCCGCCTAAACAAATGTTATCGCACAGCGCGGGACGCACCTGCATGTATCCGAAGTTTCCGGAAAGTTATCGTTGCTTCTATCCGCTGTCTGTTGTTGCCGAACCTTATGTTATCTGATTTCATCGCCTGACGCGAATGGTGTAGAACTTTGTGGAAGGCACGTGGGTCCCAACGATTAATCTGGAACATTCGACGATTGATGTATAAAAGCAGGCGCGCTTGACCCGTTGATCAGATTTTCGACGATCGCCGGCCGTGTTCGCCGCTATCGTTGTGCTATAAGTGTAGCCTGTTTTTGTGGGCACAGGTTCGCTCAATAAAAGTTAGTTTTGTCTTTCACAGTATTGCTACTATGTTCTTCAACGTCACCACCACGTGACAATATATACATAAATGATGTACTTAATGTGAACCCAAATGTTAAATATATTATTTATGTTGACGACACGAGCTTGTTTATAGCAGACGATGGGTGTGACCGGTTATTCCAGAGCGGAAACCAGGTTCTGCTTAAGCTGACAAAAAGGGCATGGTGTAATGGGTTAGTAATTAATGTTTCCAAAAGTCATGTGGCTGTATTTCGGGCAAAAAGCAAGCACTTTGTACAATGTAGTCCACTCCTACTAAACGGAAGCCCTATTGAAGTTATTAACTTTAAGAATCTTGATGTATTTACTGACCATATGTCCTGCTACTCACGTGCTCGTTATGTGGCTAACAAGGCAGCTCGTGCATAGGACTTACCTACTGTCACTGTGTCTTATTACGAACGGACTAGGCTTTTAATTTATCACTCTTTATGTTTTACATTGACTACTGCTTTCTCCTGTGGGGAACCACCACTTCTACAAACATTTTGAATCTCAAAAGACTTCAAAACAAAATAATAAGGGTAATTGCTAATACCACTCTCTATTGTCCGGCTCTGTCATTACTTAAGAAATATGGCCTAATTAGTTTGGACCATCTCTATAATTATAAGCTATGTTGTCTGCTACAGAATTAAATGATGAAAAATATTCATTATTTATGTACTCTGGGTCACTTAAACGTAAACACACACATATATAACACTAAAAGTTTAGAATATTGGGAAGTGTGTCCCAGCAGAACTAATTATAGGGAAGACAGGTTATGTTCCATCATTCCTAGAATATTAAGTTATATTTATGAGCAAAATTTAAATGTAGAGTATTTCACACTCGACCAGCCTAGTCAGTGTTATATGTGGCACTGATTTTATACTGTATTCTATTTTCTTTTTACGCTTTGTGTGTGTAAAGTTTCTTATGCTGAAATAAATATTTGTGTACCATGAAATAAATCAAGGTATACCTGATATTTATAGTAACTCTTTTTGTGCTTCTCCTCAATGTGAGTATTGTTTGTGCATTTGGCCATTTCAATGAATTGTATGTAGTTCACAACATGATGCATCATACAGTAGATCTGTGGCCTAATGCTGACCCATGTCCAAGATTCAGGGGGTGAGAGCTTCGTCAGGCTGCCTAAAAACAGCTTTTTCTCTCACTCCTCATGTTCTGTATTGCACATTAAATTAACTTCTAAATTCTATATAACTAGTGATGATGCATACATTTGTGTTTTTCTTTCTCCTATGTAACGTTTAGTCTCATATAATGTTTGTTTATGCACCACGAAGGTCAGAACTTTAATCCTGTGCAATTTTTATATTCATGCCCTACACCATTCATAAACCATGCTGAAATGGAAACACCAAACCAGGTGAGTGTGAGATGTTTATTGAGCAATGTCAAAAGAAGTCAAGGCGATATATGATGCTTGTTGAGGGAAGATTAGTGATGACAGGCACAGAGAAGTAAGACACACATGTAGCTACATTCTTCAATTACTCAGCACTTTTGCTTTACAGGTATATGTGGGTTTCTGAGACAATGTAAACATGAACTAATGTATTTAGTTGTGCAGCAAAATTAAATAACTATAGAAATCAAAGTTAACATGCAGATGGACAACATCAAAAGCAACAGCACACCACCATGACACTTAAAATTAAACTGCCGAGCCTATCCTCAGCAAACCAGCGCAACTGCTTCTAGTGTGCCACATTTTGCTCTGTTTATACTGCCATCGAGCATGCAGTGCCATCTGGTTACATTTTGTGAAAGCAATACTTAGAACTACAAATGGCATTGCATGCTGCAAATTACCTGCCATGATGGCTTAGCAGCTATGGCACTGCGCTGCTAAGCGTGAGATAGTGGGATCAATTTCTGGCTGCAGTGGCCGAACTTCGATGGGGGGAAAATGCAAAAATGCCTGTGTACCGTGCATGCATTCGGTGCGTGTTAAAGAACACCAGGTGGTCAAAATTAACCCGGAGTCCCCCTCTCTGGCGTGCCTCATAATCAGATCATTGTTTTTGCATGTAAAACCTGAGAATTTAATTTTTTTTAGCATGCTGGAAATTCTTACAGTTACTATATTATCACTATAGCAATGCAGTGCTAAGCTGTAAGGATGGTGTGCACAGGTGCTGGTGAGCCCAAGATGGCCACAGCGGCCGAGCGGCCCCCGTCCTTTGGCGAAGAGGTGCCCCGGCATTCCCAGCTCTGGTTGCCGCCTGTGCCTCGGCGCCGGTTCGAGGCCAACGGCGTGGCATCACCCTCCGCAATGCGGACCAGCCTGCAGAAGTTGTCCGAGGGGAGAAAAGCACGGCGCCTCACTTTCTTCCGCAATGGAGACCGCTTCGACAGGGGCCTGGTGTATGCACTCTCGCTGGAGAAAGTGCGCACGTTTGAGGCCCTCCTGGAGGATCTCACACGCATAATGGTGGACCTGCCTATGGTGAGCTAAAAGCACATGAGAAAGAGCCATTGAGTAGGGGTAGTCTCACAGATCACACATCTGGAATTGTGGATAGGCTAATATTAATTCGAGTGAAAGAAGAGTTGGTAAGCCAGAATGGGTGTAAGAATGAATAACAGCTGGTGACATAGCTCTGATGTCTCTCTCAAGCGCCCTATGATGTCATGTAGATTTTGGAAGCACGTGCTCAGCTATATTTAATTGCTTATCAATAAAAAATTATGACCTTGCATTGAAAAATAAGTTGAGACTTGGTATGGTTATTTTTGCTAGCTACTTCTGCGTAACAATAAGTCAAGTGCACGAATATACTGTGAAATCTATACTTGATGCCAGTGGTGTCACAGTTTTTGGCCATAGAAATTCAAGAAGGGAAAGTTTGTAGCTCATTTTCTCTTACAGTGAACAACCCTTTCCTCCAAATGAAATGCAAATGGAGCTCACAACAAATAATATACCAGTCTAAGCTAATGTTCCTCCTTAGTGTCCCTTTAAAGGGATTTGAAAGGCATACGTCAAATCAAGTGGGATTGGTGCAGTTATCTTTGAATTTGACTCTGCTGGGATATGAAAAATTGGTCCAAATTATCCTACACTTGAATGAAGAGAAGATGTTTTTGAGAAGAATGTCATCTTAGACTGTTGAACATGCTGGATATGCGAGTTTTGTCCCCGTCAGCTTTTTTAGTTGATGGTGGCTTTTTCAATACTTTGATGCTTGGGAGGGGGGGGGGGGTTGAGATTGTTGTGTGACATATTATTATTATTGTTGTTCTTGTTCTTGAAAACATATATACTAATAGAAAGCGCCAAAAGAAGGAGCAGGCAGGTGTTGTGTACCTTGAAGATACACAGCACCTGCCTGTTCTTAATTAAGAAAGGAGGCAAAAGAAACATAGCAATGAAAGACATACAGGAGTAAATGAAAGAATAGTCTGGGGAACGGAAGGTGCACTTGGGAAGTTCACCATTGTAATGCAAGCGTTTGCTATGGAAGTAATGAGTTCAGTAGTAGCCACTGAGGGCCATGCCATCAAATTTATGTATGTGGCATCCTGTGAATGACAATAAGGCTTGTGTCCTGACCTTATATGCTCAGTGTCTTAAGTTTCCTCACATGGCTCGTGTTTAACCTTTCTTGATGCGTGCAATCATCTGTTGTAGGGCGTCCGGTTCATCTTTTCCGAGGACGGGCGGGAGAAGGTGTCCCAGCTGGAGCATTTGTGCGAGGGCTGTGTCTATGTGTGTTCCTCGACAGACCACTTCGTGCGGCTTCCGTATGGGCGCCAGGAGCCGCCTCGCCCCCACTGGACCTTGGGGCGCAGCACTCGAGGCATTCCAGGAACTCCGTCCTCCACACCCACTGCACACCACGACACCTTGCCCGCTAACCATGGTTTTGTGCGGCCCAAGCTCATTACAGTGAGTACAAACCAAGGCCCTCAAACTCTACGTTGGTACCAGGCCACACACAGAACATAGGGTAATGCCAGCCTTATCAAGACTTTTTTAAGGGGGAGGCAGAGAGTGTTGACAGAGATGTCTTTAGGCTGGTTAAAATGTGCAAAGGACAACACCTGAAGAAGGCAATGCAAGCCACACACAACGGCTTTGCGAGTCATACATGGGTCGCTGGTGAAGTCTGAGTCACCTGGTATAAGCCAGTCTAGCTTCAAATGTAATATAAACCAGTTACTGCTAATAGATGCAACGGTAGCTCTTGGATGTAGTCTCTGCCTCATGTGCATTGGGTACTTCCAAATACCCATTTGTCATGTGATATTCTTTCTCCTTTAATACAAAGCATTCTTTGCCTCAAATTTGGCACTTTGCAGCAGATAGGGTGGTTGGCAGCAAGGTAGTTTACTGTCTCACCTTAACTCCTTAACTGCCATGGCTAATTACAAAAATATTTTTAGAAGTGTGAAATTTTTTCAGGACCTGCATATTTTGCACCATTTTTTTTTTAATTTTTCCATAAGTTCACGAGTAAACTCGTCAGGGGCACCAGAGAACAGTCATTGTGATGACAAGTTATCTCATCATTGGTAGTTAAGGGGTTAATAAAAAGAAACTAATATGTGACCGACAATGGAATCGAACCTCTGCTGTTGAGCACAGCAGCTTGGTTCTCTAACCATTAGGCTACAATTGCATGCGCTTCTCTCATTCCAAAGCCGACCAGCTCTTTGAAACGCTCGGCTTGTTTGCCCCCATGTCACTTCCTCATCTTCTTTTCTTATGCCAGCTCGCACTTTGAGGCACCATGTTAGACTGCACCACATGTATCTTTGGGACCGGCCCACTTTCCTAAGCACTTTCATGGAAGAAATTGTGCTGCGTTGTACTGACTTCATGATCACCCAAGTTAATCATGCTCGAACATTTCTTCCCCAAAGTACAAATGTCATCGTTGGTTTAACATGCACCACATCACATAGCCATAGGTGCGTATGATTGCATAACACGTAGTTTCTGATGACATCACAACCCGTGTTTCTCTTGCCTACGCTCGTGCACTACCTATGCAGGAACCAACAATTGCCATGTTGTAAGCTCGTGTAGAACGAGCGGCATAGAAATTGCTCCCTTGTTGCCATATGATCGTCCTTCAACGTAGTCACCATTGTGCTGCTGTTGTCACAGACAGGTACGCTCAAAACAACATACGCTGAATTTACACAAACACGTTAATCCACCTTGTATTGCTTTGTGGAACCCCAAACAATGCTAGGTGGCCAAATACCTACAGAATCCTTCACGTAACATTGATTGCCACAGTGCATGGGATCTGCTCTTTTTGTAATTTAATGGTTAGGGATGTTTCCTGGCCTGGTGCTTGGCTATGTGTAGTAGTTTCAAATATCAGAAAAAGGCTCCATACTGATTCTATAGCGCTGGTATCTGGGGGTCCCTCCTGTACAGCAGGTGACCGTGTAAAAGAGCATCTGCCTCGGGTGGGTGGCAGACCAGAACTGCCACTGGGAACATTTAAATTAAGTATAACAATTGCAATCTTTTTTTTGTTCATTCAGGTACCTCACCGGCTCCAACTGGAGTATTATGTGAGGGGGGCTCCAAATTTGGGTGCGAACAGAAGCAGTGTGAACATTATTTGAACATTGTTATACAGCGGTAAAAAAATACAGTGGAATATGGAACGAAACAGATACGCTTCAAAACAAAATGCTACATATTTTTTCTTTGAAGATAACGAGGTCAGAGATGTGAACGATGCTATCCAGAAGACCATTTCAATAGATTATTGCATGTGGCAAAGCTGATGAGTTGAATGTGGTGGCTTTTTCCCGAAAGCCGTTTGAAACTGAGGTGATTATGCAATAGGTACGATGTGTGATTCGACTACATAAGAAGTAAGGTAAATGGATGATGGCTATAAACAATTTTTTGGAAGTGGTAAACAAGGGCGATTGTTCTGCGATATTGTAAGGACGGAAGGGACTACGGTGCCTTAATGTTAGTTCTGGCTGTAGTCTCATGCAATAAAACAAGCGGCACAATTTTGTACGAGTTCAAGGGAATGAATGACATAGGACAAGTGGAGAGTGTCTGTGTTGGCGGTGGCACTCGCATCCTGAAATCACGGGTTCACTACACTAAAATATTTTTATCATGGCTATTATTGAACCAATTAAAAAATTCGCAGTTCCACTCAAAAGGCAAAGCACCGATTGCAATAACAAATTAGTAGATAGCTCTACGAAGTAAGGATAACAGTTCTGTTGGCTGTATAAACTTGTAAACATTCGCTTACTAACTAAATTAACAGTGATAGAATGTGTAAGGGTGACTCAACGAAGACGTAGAAATAAACAGAAACAGCGCTGTTTTTGTGTGTCTGCTTCTCTCTACGTCCTTGTTCAGTTGCACTTACACATTCTATCATGCATTCAAACCAACTAGCCCGTCAATGTGTTTTAACTAAATTAACCAGCACGGTGTCACGCGCACACAGCTAAACATGAACACATAAAAGTGTGATGACAGCAGAAACTGTCTGTGAAAACGCTACTGTTAGGAATTGCGGCTGCAGTCGCGAGCCAATTGACCTCCATGAATCTGTTGCTTCAACGCGAACGAAACGTCGAAAGCACAGTGCATATGAAGCTACCGGCACTACGCACAGTCTGCAAATATCGCAGATCGCTTTGAAAATGAGGCCTGCGCAGGCACACACTTTGGCCACGTCGCAGATCACTTTCAAGACACACGAGCGCCAACGCCGCAGTAGACGCCACGGTTGTCTCCACTCTGTACGGAGCTGTGGGCAAGGAGGACATCAAGGTGCCCTAGCAGCCGCAGAAGGATGCCCCTCCTCCTTTGCCTGACCCTCCCTGCATCACACGCCACAGGAGAGGGCGCGCATCTGGGCGGCCTTCCTCGCAAATTTTTTATTTATTTATTCAGGTACCTCACGGGCTTGCATACACAAGATTGAACCACGTTCACCGGCTCACGCTCATATGCTTTAACTCATACGCAATCTCACGGCGATGGCAGACATGTGCCTGGAGTGTCCATATAATTGCTATCGCAATAAAAAATTCTTGCAGTAGAACATTCTCTAGACGGCACGTAATAACTTCCAGTGTATAACCAAAATTTGCTATGTGGCCGGGTAAGGGGCCCTTTAATATCAGTTGAATGTCCCAGTGATGACAGGTTACGTATTCTTATGGTTATGGTGCTTGACCATATGAACCAACTGCTTGCAGGGGGACTCAAAAAATTCTTGGGCTCCCAGGACCAGTTCAGATGCTGCTGTTGTATGCATTGGTGCTCTGAACATTTGGATGTACAGTTGAACCTCATTACAAGGAAGTTGTGTTTGACATGAAAATATCTTTATTATATCCTATATTCATTGTAAGCATATGACTATTTGTTACATGCTGGTATTTTTAGATTCACTGAGCGCCTCCACAAGCTAAATTCGTTCCCTGTGTTCTCCCATTCCAGAGCAGGAGGGTCGCGTGATGCATACGTCACGAGCCCCTCCTTCTTTTTTCTTTTTTTTTTCTTGCTTTTTTGCTGCGCAGCAGACTTCCACTGACAGTTCCGCGTGCAAGCTGTTGTGTTTGTCTCGTTTCACACAGCACACGATTTTGTGCACTGTACACGAAAACACCTGCCTAGCGGTATAAGTCAGAAGGTACACAAACACTGAGGCAGACGCAAGCGCATCACAGTGTGTGACCGCACACTAGAACATGGTTGAAAATGACATAGTTTTGTTCTCAGCGTGCACAACTGCACATGAAGCAGACGAAACGGAAGTACCTCCCTCTTGCTGTGGTGCAAAGTAAATCAAAAACATGCAGACATTCGGTTTGTGTGTTTTATTATTTCTCCAAACTTTAATTTGTCTATTTAAGCAACAGATCAAACAAATAACTTCTGTTGCCTTGAATAATTCTGAAAGTCATGTGTCACTATGAGCAAAGTAACAGCACTGCCATGTTCATAGGCGCACTTGTGCGATATAAGTCGACTCTCCGGCAGGGAGCGCGACACCCTCGAGGAGCAGAGCAAACATTGTTGGGTTTGAAATTTAAGCTCTTTCCGTTCCGCATGGGGACGTAATGCTTAGCAGTCATGATTGTTAGCACGCATTGTATGCACTGCGCTTGTCAACTCATAATGGTCAGTCGTGGTGAGGGGCCCTTTAAGAGCAGGCCATGAACATCATTCCTTTTTTCCCAGTTGCATTATGTCTCTTTTAAAAGAAAATATTTGAGGTGAATGTCATGAGTTGCTAGATTCAAAAATCATTTGGTGACAGAGCTCAGAGTAGTGGTGATATCATAATTGCAGCCATGGTCAGTGTGTGACTGATCTACTCCCCGTATTTATCACCTCTTGCATATATTTACCAGTAGAGTTCAGCCTTTCCTTATAAGCATGCTGCTTGGCGTTCTTTGCAGGTTATTCGCAATGGAGTGCGTCCAAGGAAAGCGGTGAGGGTACTGCTGAATCACAAAACAGCTCGATCATTTGAACAGGTGCTTGACGACGTCACACAAGTGATCAAGCTTGACTCTGGTGCTGTGCGCAAGGTGTTCACTCTTACAGGAAAGCCAGTAAGTCCTTTTAATGGCAGTAGCCATGCATGAAGTCGTAAACACAATACCTTACGATAATGGTGGTTTGTTGGCTTGTTTGTCATTAAAAATGCCACTAATATTCGATGTCCCCGAGCGGGGTTTATGCTCTCGACTTTGCATTTGCAAGCCAGGTGCTCTCACCACAGCACCATGGCAGTTTCATTAGAGTGACATAATATTGGAAAAATGTACCACACAGCTCAGTGGACATTCAGCGAGGCAATAAGACACTTTAGATGCTCCACTTTATGTATGCTTCGCAATAACCTAGAGTGTGCAGTTTTAAGCATCTGAGTGCCGCTACAGTGAAAAGGCAAGTGCGATAGGAAGCACCACTTTGGATGCGCTTCAGTGAGCACTGAATTCTGGCATTTCATTAATTGGATGCTGCATGTGGCAGTGAAAAGATAGGGGCACTATGGCCTTACTTTGCAAGTACTGAGATGCTATGTGCAACTATGGAAAGCCACATTTCTTAGTACAGTGAAACCTCGTTAAACCGTAGTTGGCCGGAGCTCGGAAAAAGTATGTACTAAACCGTAGTACTTCTTAACCGAAATAGCATGATATCGCCCACTTACCTGTCAAAAACGGAACTCAGAGAGAGTGCGATGAAAGGGGAATAAACATGCAGTATTTATTCACTTCGCCTGACAAAAGTGTTATTTTCGTTTGATGCCGCCGCAGCCTAGCAGCAACGACAGCGGCCTCAAACTTACTGAAGCTGCGAGCCGGCCTTTCAGCCAGCCCCCTCTTCTCGGCAAACACTCTCATGGCAGCTTCCTCGTTGGCGTTGCATGTTCTCCATGCACGCGGGCAGTATGGAGAACTCAATCTCAGTAAATGAGCAGTCCCTCGTAATAAGGTGTCATCATATTGTATAAATAAATGGCATAAATGTGTTATGAAGTGCTTGTGGCAAGCACATTTATCGGAGGAAGTGTGGCTTCCCCTCAGCTAGCGCCATTAAGTATTGTTCGCTATCAGAAGTAAAGAGCCTTGTAACTGAGTTATTCTTTTTGTTCCGAATGCTTTCAGACATTAGTAGGGGGTAATGAAAAAGGTGATGGTGGCATTGTATGTACCATATTTTTTTAATCTATAACCTGCTGCCATATATAACCCGTACCTCCAATTGCAACAGCCTTGAAAGAAAAAAGAAATCCAGGTATGTAGCATGCAAAAGTAACTGTACACAATGGTCAAATCTTTGTAAAAGCAGTCTTCATTCACGGATACACGACTCAGCCACATCATATCTTTGCTGAGTGGCTCTGTTCCCCCTTCTTCAGCGATCTTCAGCTTCTGCTGCACTATTTTATCTGTTTAAGGAGCAAGTCGCAATTTGAGCTTGCAGACTGCGAATCACGTGATCATACGTCAAGTCACCATTGAGATTTCCGGCTCAGTTGTGTTTGCTCCGTCGCCATTGCCCACGCGAGAGCTGTCTTATCCGCACTTTTATCCTGGGTGGTGTGAATATTTAGCTCCGAAGCGATCCGATTCATTTCACATGTCATGCAACTTGTTCGTTGGTAATCTAATCCATTGTGTAAATACAGCCTAAAGGATGGCCATGGAAAGCAGCTCATCATGATCTGAGATCCAGTTAGCTGGCGCCACATGCACAGTTCACTAACTACTAAATGCAAAATGGCAGCCTGTAAAGAGGAGAAGGGCGACCATGAAGGGGAGGAGAAAGGAGCTTCAACACGTAGGAGCAGAGAGGGAGGGGGTGAGGTTCCTTAGGGAACAATGAAATTTTGGATGGCGAAGAACCTTGCGTTAATGTGTGGCTTCACGGCAACGCGGCACGCACTCCCGGGAAGCCACACTTCAAAGTGAAATGTGCATATAACCCATGTCCTGATCTTACTCTTAAATTTTTAGAATTCTTGGTGCAGCATATATGCGCAAAAATGTAGTAAATGCGGCATTCAAAACTGTGCTCTTTCTGTGTTGAGTACACAGCTTATAGGTGAGACTACAAAATATAGTAGGACGTTGTTCATGCGCTTTGAAAAAAAAAGAATGCGAGATGTATTAACAGAGAAAATGTACAATTCAAAGTAACTAAAAAATTTGACAGACCCAACTGTAGTTGACATGAATCGTTGTGCATGAGGCACGTGACGTTGACTTGTGTCAGGTGAATGGGGCTTAGGCGGCTCGAGACACTTTTTTCTTTAATTCTTTTTTATTAATGTTATTATTATTATTGGGTGGTGTTTTAAGAAGGCAACCAGAAACAGACAAAATGGAGCTGGTGGGCGACGCCGTATGCCGCTGAAGCAAAACGTGACGCTCACATAGCACTGCCTACAGGAGTGAATGGCGGCACTTTTGGATTATCGCCTACTAAAAGCATATAGTACACTACCACCGGCATGACGGCCCACACGCTGTAAAACAGATAGGTGAAGATGCTTATCGCAATAGATTTGGCGGCGATAGCTGTGAACGCAGTGTGAGACAACCCGGGAGGAGATTTGCTGGTACCGGAATAAGAAACTGATTGCGCGCTGGCGTTTTCGCATGGGATGGACGGCCGATTATTGCGGGGAAGCTGATGCTGCGAGCGGCTGTCATTCTCAATCGCGCGCGCTTTGTGCCTCGTGCCTTTTCTTGTTTACATGGGATCTAGCGGCCGGAAAACGTATACGATCGCAGCCTGCAGCAGGGAATGGCGGCACGTTTGAGTTATCGCCTATTAAAAACGTGCTGTGCACTTCCAACTGCACGACACGCTGTGAAACAGATAAGCGAAGATGCTTATCGCAGCTGGGTTGGCAGAAATAGTTGCGAATGCAGCGTGCGACGACCCGGGAGGCGATTTGCTGGTACCGGAATAAGTAACCAACGGCGCGTCTGCATTTTCACGTGAGACAGGTGGGTGAACATTGCAGGGATACTGATGCGGCAGGCGCCTATACACTGCTCTAGACTGCACATTTTCTTGTAACATAGGATCTAGTGGCTGGAAAACGTTTCATACGATCTCAGTTAATTTTGGCGATGTATTGAACGATGTGGGAAAATTGTGTTTTCCAGAACCGTATGAACTGGCAAAAAATAAGCATAACTATATTGGGTCATTTTTCTGTGTTCTCGATCACGAACGTTGGTGCCTTGCAATCGTGTGTAGTGGGATGATATTAACGAGGTTCTACTGTATTCTGAGCTATGTCCTTATGCAAACCATGGATTATGTCATACATTACAGGTGACCACTTTGGCTGACTTCTTCGGTCCAGATGACATATTCATTGCATACGGCCTCGAGAAATATTCGCATGATGACTTCGATCTAGACTCTGAAGGTTGGCGCTCCTTTCATTATTTTTCTTATCAGCCTGGAAGCACAGTTCTGAAATTGTATAGAAGCTGTGCAACTTTCTTTCCTGCTTTGCAGTAATGTGCCACCAGTATCACTCGGTTTACTCTGCTTTTGATATATTTTCTTTGTTCAGTTTTGAACGTAGTATCATGCAGTGAGTTAGTTTATGGCATTAAGGACTTAAAGATGAAGGCATAGGTTCATGGAAGCTATTGCAAATGAATATCTCCCAATTAATGTTAGTCTCAGGATTTCTAGACACTGACCTAGACCTTGAACACTTTGCCCTTGATTCTAGAATGGGATGTGCATGCCAAAGGTATTATACAATAGAATGTTGATATGGTCACACCTGATGCGAATTTCAGGGTAACACAAATTGTTCAAAAGTCCCAGCCCAAGTCCATTAGCTTACAATGTGCTAAATTTCTTGTGTTATGAACTGCCTTTCACGCTACGGCGGGTAATACAAACAATTGAGCAATTGAGCCACCACACGATCCTCAGCGGAGCCAGCAAGAAGGCCCCAGCACCCCAGTAGAGTGATTGACAGAGCAGCAGCGCTGGGGGTGGGGGGGATACATAGGTCTCATTCCTTTTGCCAGGATGACCTGTCACTTTGCCGTCACTCCACCCATGCACATACCCCCCCCCCCCCCCCCCATTAAAAAAAAAGGAAAAAATACCCTTGCTTTTTCCACTATCATGCAACTTGGCTGTTTTCAAACACCTTGTAACTTTATTAGGAGCCAGCAATCTCACACGACCCAGTTTTGCCACATCAGCAAGATCGACGGCATTTGGTTCCACGGGTAGCCTTATCTCTGTATTACATGCCTCTTGCGTCTTGGGCACCTGATGACAAGTAGAAACTTTTCTACCTTTGTACCCGTCAGATAGCGCGATACAAAGTAGCTTTGCCACCGCCAATAAAGGCAAACAGGTTCCCTTATCTTGCGTAAATCATGTCCTTATCACCATCATGCAGCAGCTAGGACACAACAATGAAAAGTCCTAAGATTGTGGGAAATTAAATTAAGAAGTCGGAAGCTTTGAGCAGGTTGGCCATTTCACTGCAGCATTCCCCTTATTTTTCTGGTTTTTTTTTCTGTTTTTGGGTGATACAAATTTCGGATACAAATATTTTCGTTGTCGTGAGAGATTTCTATCTGTGATCAAGATTCTGCTTTATTATGGAGATAAGTAGTAGAAGTCCTCTTGTTCATTATTTTACAATTTCTGATGTCCGCCAACAGGATAGGTAGGTTGCCTGTAAAAGCAGGCTGATTTCTACTGGTCTATTTATGAGAACTGCTAGGATTCTAAGACAGAAAAGGACGTGTTTTGTTTTACAGCTAAGATGTTTATGGCTACACTCTTAAAGAACTTTGCACCCTTTGCGGCTTATTTTGTCCCACAACAATAACCGTCATCTCCCTTACTTGCATTTCCTTTCTTGAAAAATCTGCTCGCTACTTTCCTGTCGACAATGCTATGTCACGCTGATAGTGCGCATGTCGTTCGTGACCTGTAACTACCGGGCTCGCAGCTTTAAAGAAAGGAAACGCAAAGCAAGGCACTTGATGATTATTGTTGTTGGACAAGATATGCCCCAAAGGGCGCAAACTTTTTTAAGAGTGTAGGCTTCTTTGCATTTTTGTTCTATGTCAACAAAGATTATCATCATCAGCAATGGCTCGTACTCTCCCTAAGCAAGCAAAAAAATGCAATGGCTCATTCCTATCGTAATGCATAAGGTGCTTGGCCAACGTCACAAAGCGTTAAACCGTCGGTTGCCAGCATTTTAAAAAAGTTATTCCTGTCCTAATGCATAAGATATATATATATATATATATATATATATATATATATATATATATATATATATATATATATATATATATATATATATATATATATATATATATATATATATTGTCTTCACAAATGTATATAAAGAAACGCGTGTGCGTACCTTTCTTCACGATGACTGCTGATGAAGACAATAAATGTGTTTGTACCATTGTTCAAAATACTCTCTCACTTCTGTTCCGTGTGCTAAACAGCTTCACTGGTCATTCACTTGTGCCGAGTGGAATAAATCACAATTTTTTTCCTTTCTTTTTTTCTTTTAAAGAGTGTTTGTGTGTGCATATGCATGTGTAAGCTGCTTGCACATATATTTTCTTTCTTTTCACAGAGTGTAAGCATCTTAATGGCGCTATGCGAGTGCGCCGAGAGCAGCGTTTTTCATATGGTCGACCAATGTCTCCCATTTCAGACGGTAAGCGCCCACCTAACTTGTTTTTGGGGCGCCTTCACTTGGTTCAGTGTTTTGGGATTTTTCGTTTCTTAAAGGGCCCCTCATCAGGCCCCATAGCAAATTTTGGTTATACATTGGAAGTTGTTACGTGTCCTCTCGGGAGTGTTCTGCCACGAAAATTTTTCAAATCAACTAATTAATAGCCGCGATAGAAATATTTCAGTGCCGCGAACCCATGATTTCAGCAGGTGGGCTCCACTGCCAAGCAAGACTCCACTTGCCCCATGTAGCCTACTCAAGCGAAGTTCCTTCCCTGCGTTCTCCCATACCGGACTCGGGGATCGCGTGATGCATATGTCACAGGCCCGGCTTTTCATTTTTTCTTCTCTTTGCTTTTTTTTTTCTTTCCCCAGCACTACGCACTTTCGCTGACGGCATCGCACGCGAGCTGTTGTCTTGTTCGCGCAGCGCACGATTTTTTGCACTGTGCACAAGGAAACATGACTAGTTTGACATGACTAGAAAATGGCATAGTTTCGATACCTGCGCACCTGACCGCACGACAGTAGGAACAAGCAGATGAAGCGTAAGTACATCTCTCTTGCTTCGATGTGAAGTAAAACAAAAAACACACAGACATTCTGTTTGTATGTTTTATTATTTCTCTAGACCTCAATTCGTCAATTCAAGCAACAGATCACACCTGGTGAGGAGCCCTTTAATGGAACACTAAAACAAAATTATTGAGTTGAACTTCATTAGTGAATTGGTAAAAATAGGATAAAGTTCCTCTTACCATAAGAGTATCATGAGAAGCCAACAAACAAGGGCACCAAGGACAACATAGGGGAAATTACTTGTACTTACCCACCTGCGGCAAGCTGTTTTTTCATCCACTTCCATTGCCATTAATTTATGATTTCTTTAATTCAATTAGTAAGTACAAGTAATTTCCCCTATGTTGACCTCAATGTCTTTGTTTGTTGGCTTCTCATGATACGATTAATAAAAATCGGGGCCCTCAGTTAACACCCTTTCTTCTCGTTCTTACCATAAGAGGACACTCTGTAAGCCAGAAAAGATGAAAAATCTCAAGACAAATGGCAGCACCACTTTCAAATTCTCCACAAACTCTCGAAAATGTCATGAATTCTTTACAGTATCTGCTCTATTGTGGTTAATTATATACCGATACGAAAGGATTACATTGTCCTCTAAAGAAACTGAAGACTACACCTTACGAATTTCAGAACTTATCCCACTCTAAAGCTTGTTATACAGGGGAGAATACATAGACATCCATAACGGCACACTAACGTAATTATACTGCGATTTAGATTGAAATTCACGAAAAGAAAGCTTCTGTCTTTTTTTTTTCTTCAAGTACTCAATCTTTTTTCTACCTAAGGAATGAAAATATAGGTTTGAAAAAAGCTTTACCAGTCTAAATTGGTTTAGTATTGCTTATCAGTGTCCCATCAACTAACAATCGTCCCTTGAAGGGCCCCACACCAGGTCTGGCCATTTTGAGTTGGCAAGTGCAGTGCGTACAGTGCACACTAACGATCGTGTCTGCTAAGTATTACATCGCTACGTGCTGTGGAACGAGCTGAAATGTCAAACCAAGCGCTGTTTGCCCTTCTCGTGAGCACCACACTCCCAGCTGAAGAGTCGACGTATATCGCGCAAGCGCGCCTATGTATACATAGCAGCACACAGCAGTGCTGTTACATCGCTCATAGTGACACATGACTTTGAGAATTATTCAAGGCAACAGAAGTTATTTGTTTGATCTGTTGCTTAACTAGACAAATTAAAGTTTAGAGAAAAATAAACCTACAAACCAAATGTCTGCATCTCTTTGTTTTACGTTTTACTGTAGCAAGAGAAATGTACTTCCATTTCATCTGCTTGTTCACAAGTCATGCAGTCATGCACGCAGAGAACAAAACTATGTCATTTTCTACCGTGTTCCAGCCCGCAATCATGCTCTGTGATTCATTTGCGTCTGCCTCAGTGTTCGTATAGCACTGACTCATGCAGCTAGTCAGGGGTTCTCATGCACAGCGTGCAAAATTGTGCATTGCGCAAAATGAGACAAATGCAACCACTTGCATGCAACATTGTCAGCGCGAAGTGCACCACGTAGCAAGAAAAAGCATGGGAAAAAAATAAATAAGAATGCATCCAGCCTGTGATGTAAGTGCTGCGCGATCCTCGAGCTCTAGTATGGGAGAATGCAGGGAAGGAATTTCACTTGCGGAGGCTAGACAGGACAAGTGGAGAGAGTGTTATGTTGGTGGTGACGGTCACCTCCTGAAAACAGGGGGTCGCGGCACTGAAATATTTTTACGTCGGCTATTAATGAACGAGCTTGAAAAAAAAACTCTGGCAGTAGAATGTTCCTTAGAGGGCATGTAACAACTTCTAGCATGTAACCGAAATTTTCTGTATGGCTTGGTGAGGGGCCCTTTAGATAACTATCAGGCCTGTGATGTACAGTAAAACCTCGTTAATATGTGCCTGCTTAATAAGTAATTCCGGTTTAAATATAGTCGCAATGAATCCCCCATCCTGTTGCCAACCGCTTAAGCCATGGTTGGTTAACACATGCGAAACGGTTAGAGCACATTATTTACTTCATTTGGTGGCACATACAAGCATGGAATCATCAAAATGTCATGCTCACAGACCCTAGATAGCGAAATCGCTGCACACAGACCTCTCCTGGACTGCTGTCGCCACCGATAGCAGCATTGAAATGTGGTAGCCATGGCGTGTTTCCTGCTCCCATAGCTCCTAGTGTTTCCATGTCGTCATCATGGATGACGTCGTGAATGGTGGTCCTTCCGTATCCGACACAGCTAGTGCATTGACCGCCGTGAAGAGCATTGACAGAGACGTGGGGCCTGATGGAGAGACTGGCTCATGGCCTTGCAGAGTTAAGGATGCCGTAGCTGCTGCAAGGTCACAATGGCGACAAGTGAAAATCAGATCTATTGCTTCCTGCTCTCAAAGAAAACTTGTCTGTGTGTGTGTTTGAGTAAGAATTAACACTTTTTTTTTTGGCCGGTAAGTCTCTAGCCTCTCATTTGCCATTGTCTGTTTATTTGTACATCACTAAGTTCGTACCTGACCCACGTTCCCTGTTAACTACAAATTAACGAGGTTTTACTGCACCTTGTTCTTTTATGTCATGGATACTCATGCTTTTTAGGATCTGTGGCAAAATGTAGTCTAGTTAAAGACTTGTTCTGTGCATGTGTCTCCTGCATCAGCCATCCAGTTTTACCTGTTCTTTACCAATGTGAAACACCATTGTTGGCACCGGGACGGCCATGGTGACCAATGGCTGGTATTTTTTTCCTTCTGCATTTGCAGTGTCTTCAAACCTGAGTTTTCAGAGCTCTCACTCCATTTCACCCAAGGCATCTAAAAAGCTTCATTTTACAAATCATGTAAGTAGTGAGGCTTGTGGCCAGCCATGAGAGGCGGGGGTGGAGAGGGATGGTTTTTTTTGCGTGCATGGTGAATTGTGATTTCGATTCCCATGAACACTTTCCTCAGAGAGCTGTTCACTAATTGGATGGCACAGTGTGAATAGTTAAACTGGTCCCGCTGCGGCAAAGGTTACCAGTCCAGTGGATGCCGTTGACATAAATGTTCTGAGTTCAGAAATTAATTCCTGCTGTCTGTTGTAGAGCACTGTGTGCTTTGCCTCTGAAACAATGTCACACTGTGTTTTGGTGTGCAGTAGTAGCAACCATAGGAGTCAAGGCTGAAAAGTAGCGTGTTCCTACCTTTAATTAGCAGCCATTTGTAAAACTCAACTCCACTTGAGTTTTGCAAACATTTCACGTACTGCATGACACCTGTGGTGAAACATCAGCCACCGTCACCTTGGGTAGTGCTTGCTAACACTGCTAGGGCAACATTTTGCACACATGCATAAATACCCATAGAGTGCTTGAAAGCATAGCTGCAGCCATAGAGCACTTCGCATGTAATTCGAAATGTGTGAGTTTGGCTTCTGCCGGGAGCAATTTTTTTTATCCACTTTCATTTCCCTTTTTCTATTCTACATTCCAATCACCTAATAAGCGTAGTTAATTTCTCTTACGTCTTCATGGCCTTATAGTTATTGTTGGTGTTGTGTGGTTAAAAAAAAATATGGGGTTTTACGCGCCAAAACCACTTTCTGATTATGAGGCTTGCTGTAGGGGAGGACTCCGGAAATTTTGACCAGCTGGGGTTCATTAACGTGCACTAAATCTAAGTACGTCGGTGTTTTCGCATTTCGCCCCCATTGAAATGCAGCCGCCGTGGCCAGTATTCAATCTTGCGACCTTGTGCTCAGCAGCCCAACACCATAGCCACTGAGCAACCATGGCGGGTGTCGTGTGATTGTGACTAAAAAAAAATGAATCAATCAGTCAAGCCTCTCGGTTACCCTGCAGTGCAGGCTTAGTGCAGGATGTGTTTACAGCCTCAATAAAGAATGATCAACTGTCTGAAAGGTTAGAACAACATGAGTCATTAGAAAACAGCACACGATGCTGACATCCTTCCTTGTTTCTGCTATAAACGTCTCTCTAGCTGTTGGTAAAGGCTAAACTTGCCATCGTCTCTGAATCTTTTCAATTTCCTTTCTCTTTGCCCTTGTACAAACGAAGCTTGCGTGAATCCATGATCCAGGTTGCTGTTGTAGTCTATGATCATTGAGGAATGCACTGTAGTTTGGTGTATATAAGGTGTGTTAAAAAAGAAACCGAAATTTTGCTATAACATCTTTATTGTACAACCTTTTAAGCACTGTCCTCCTCAAATTAGTCCCCTTACTTACTGGCAATACACTGTTCCCATTGTTTCATCCATTTTTGGAAAGCCTCCTGGAACATAGTTTCCAGTATGGTGCACAGGTCTCTTGTTGCATTGCCCTGAATCTCCTCTATGGTTTGGAAATGACATCCTTTCAAAGTGGCTTTAAGTTTGGGAAACAGGAATAAGTGTGCTGCAGAATACGGGGGGATGGGCACAACAGGAGTGTGATGTTTTGCTAGATAGCTGCAGGTAAGCAGCAACATGTGAGCTGGGGCATTGTCATGATGCAACATCTAAGCCTGGTTTTCTCACACTTCAGGCCTCTTACTGTGCACAGCATCCCTCAAACATGCTAGAATTCCCTGGTAGACTTCCTTGTTCATTATCTGACCACGTGGCACAAATTCCTGATGGACAATGCCTTTACAGTAGGAAAACACAACCAACATCGCCTTGATCTTTGACCAACTCGTGCATGATTTTTTTGGGTGAGGAAACCCTTTGCTCACCCATTGCGACGACTGCATCTTCTTTTCAATATCATAACCATAAACCCACGTCTCATTGCCTGTTATGATGTTCTTAAGGAAGTTTTCATTGTCATCAGCTGAGGCAGGCATTTCCTGGGTGATTTCAACACAGGTCTCTTTCTGATCGTCAGTCAACAAATGCAGCACAAATTTTGCATTGACACGACGCATCTCAAGTTTGTCACTCAAATTTTGATGGCATGATCCTACGCTGATGCCCACTTCATCATCAAATTCTTGAACGAACTTTCTCTACATATTCATCACTTGTTGATGTGGAAGGTCATCCAGTCTTGGGATCGTCACCAACCGACATTCTACCATGTTGAAAACGCTTAAACAACTCAGAGCACTGCATGGTGCTCATATAATCCTCCCTGTATGCTCGCCTAAGCAAGTGAAATGTCTCTGTGAAAGTTTTTCCAAGTTTGTAGTAAAATTTCACACACACACACACACACACACACACACACACACACACACACACACACACACACACACACACACACACACACACAAACACACACACACACACACACACACACACACACACACACACACACACACTCTCTCTCTCTCTCTCTCTCTCTCTCTCTCTCTCTCTCTCTTCAAGCTCTTTCATTGTCACTTTGGCACTAATCAGATAAACAGCTTGTGAATGTGTTTACTTCAGCGGCTGTAGCTCGCCAACTAATGATCAGAGCGAAATGCAGCAAAGTTGTCTAGACCTGCCACTCTTTGTGCTCAGTATTCGCAGCGCGCTTCCACTGCCAGTTGGTGCGCTATTTCAAAAGTTCGGTTTCTTTTCCAACACACCTCGTAACTGACGTTGATTTTTCTGGCTACTGTTACACAAAGAGCACTTTCACTGACATATAAAGATTTTTTCAGAGCGGCCATTGTACCATGCTTGTTTGCCAGCTCCTCCGAGTCATTCCGCCCCCTCTCCTGGCTTACACCAGGCCCTCTTCCTCCAAGACGTTCTCCCAGCATGCTTAAACCGAGTATTATATATGAGGAGTGTCTCCGGGTAGGGAGACACTCAGCAGAGGCAAGTTCATTAAGTTCTCTGTGTACAGAATTTCATTTCTCAACAGTCGAGTTATCACTGGGATCGGCCCCTCAAGCAATATAAACGACAAGTAAGGAATAGAATCAGACAAAAATAACCCTTCAAAAATATGGCCACTGCACTGAGTCTTTAGATTGCTGGCCTAACTCGGCACCATTTTTCCTGGGATGAAATCTCAGCCACGGCGGCTGCGTTTTGATGGGGGCAAAATGCAAAAACACGCTGTGTGCCGTGCATTGGGTGCGTGGTAAAAAACTCAAGGTAGTCAAAATCAGTCCTATGTTCCCCACTACGGCATTCCCCATGATCATGTTGGGGTTTTGGCATGTAAAACAGCACAATTTAATTCAATTTTTAATGTTTTTCTTTTATTGCTCTGAAGGTGGTACTACCAGAGACAGTTGGACGGCTGTATACGGTGCGAGAAATGCTGGGTGACGGCAACTTTGCTCGAGTCTACCAGTGTGTTTCCAGGTGAGAGGAGCCATGTTTGCACATATTCTGGTGCCTGAATACCTGACTTCAGTTAGGATTGAACAGAGGCTGGCTGTTCGACACCTTTAATTTGCTGAATATTGAACTTCCCCCTGCTCCACCTCCTTTATTTAACAGGTCACTTTCATCTTGTGTGTGCACCATCTATTGGCACTTTTCCGTGTGTAATATGTTGTACCAGTGCAAGATATAATTGTTTATGAACAATTGCTTTTGTGGATAGTAATGCCAGTAGATCCAAATTTCTGGGGTGCTTAAGTTGTGAAAAAATTTAAAATTTTATCAGTTATTGTAAGATTGATTCCTGGCTTGACTGTTATTCATATGTACATTATTTGCCTTTTTTTTTTTTCTCTTACTGTAGGGAGTCTGGTGGCGAGTATGCACTAAAAATCATCGACAAAGACAAGTGCAGAGGCAAGGCAAGTGCTTATGGCAACGTGACAGCGGGACTTCACTGAGAAACTCATCCACCACTTTTTCAAGGATTTCGTTCCCATAACGCTCTCCAGTCAGTGTGTGATCGAAGAAGATGGGACCAATTATAACACCGGCATAAATTCCGAACGACACATTGAACAACCACTGGTACTGGTGCCAATTGCGCTTTACCCACTGTGGATTGGAGTCCCTCCAGTAGTGTGCATTATGCAAATTTACCTGGGCGTTTCTGCGAAAATTGGCTTCAACTGTGCACATGATGTTGCTAAAAATCTACGGTGACTCATCGGCTTTTGCAAGGGCCCTTGTTCTAGAAATCTAGACGATTCTACAGGTCCCTATCTTCCAAGCATTGGTGCTGGTTCAAGTGGCATGGGTGAAAGGCCATCATTTAGTCCTCCAAACTGATGACTTGGAAATTGGTATCTGGGAGGCCGCGTTCCATACACTAGCATGAGGGTTTGAGGCCATAAATGCTAGAACATCAGTGCGTAGGCTAGGACTCAAAGATGGAGTCCTCCGCCACTGTTTCTTGAGGCTGCCGACTTTCTCAGGTTTTCATAATTTCTGTTGATAGTCGATGTGCTTGGTCTACCACCACACTTCCATGACTGATATATATATTCGTGGCCTTTCCCTTGCTGCCATTTGCAGATCCCAAGACAAGGATCATGTTTACGTTCTGCTCATTATAGAAAGACATGGCGACTGGTACAAAACAATATGCACCTTTAAACCTTTCCACTGACATTGTCAATTCGCTTTTGTTCTGATAAGATTTGTGGCAAAAAAAAAAAAAAAAGACAAGAAGACCTGTGCATTTTATGTACGCTAAGACAATAGCTATCACAGCTTGTTTCCAACTGACATCAAACGCGACTTGTTACATCAGCCAGGGCATGGCAGATAAGGCACTAGCTCGATCACTGTGTTTTTCTTTATTTTCTTTATTTCGTTCTGGATAACTCAGAGGGAGCCTGTTCAAGGGCACTGCTTTATGATCCAGGTGTGAGCACACAGTGACATGGTACACAATTTGTACACAATTTGTACATCGCTGAAAATACCGCAGTTAGGCGTCCCTTGGCCATTCCTTCAAATGCCTCAATGACACTTTGATAATTAGGATAGTATGTCTCAAGTTATGTTGAATTCCAATGGCGGAGTCGGAGCAAGTTTTTCTGCTCGTTCCGGAGCAAGTTTGTTCCAATGACAGAGTGAGGGCGGGAGTAAGGTGTTCCAATGAGAGAGTCGGAGTGGATTCAGAGTGGGAGTCACTTCGTGGAGCAGAAAAATATGATCCGCCAAAATCGGCGGAGTGGACCGGAACTCTGCGTGACATATTTCCTTTACTACGTTTGTCTGCTGGGAGGCATCACTGGTCACAACTCGCGAGGAAGCAAAAGCTGATGCACGCTTGGCGAGATGTCCATTCCGCACTTTTAAAAAAACAACAGGTGAACGGCGCTGAAGAGACAAGCGACTGGTGCGGCGGTGCTGGTAGCAAACAGCGGAAGGAAATGACAACACGCAAGGCATCCTGGGTAACTCGGCGATAGAAGTTCCGCTTCCGCCTTGCTCCGGCGGCGCAGGTTGTGTTCCACTCGCGGATTTGGAGGCGTTGCTCTACGCCAGAGTTGAGTGCTCACTCGCGAAGTCCGTCGGCTGCTCCGACTCTGCCATTGGAATTCAACATTAGATAACTACAATTACGTAATTAAATCTCAGTAACAAAAAAATTACTGGCAGCTTATCCACTTTACTGTAAACAATATGCACTAGGTTTTCTTCGAGTAACGCAATTGCTCTTTTTTTTTTTAAATCTTGGTGCGTGATAGTTGATTGGGACATCCTGTACATATTTATGACCTTTGCATGCAAGTGACGATGTTTCCGTCCCTAATAAATGTAAATTATTAGAATTTTGTCTTTAGTAGTTTTGTCTTTTGTAGAGTCGTTAGTATTGCTTACTGGAAATAGAATCAATACTGAGACAACATTCATGTGAATTTCACAGGCCATTGATAAAAAGACTCTGCCGAAGGGGTCACTGAAGTCTATAGGCTTTTTTCATCGTTAAAGAAGCACGCAAAGCAACCTGAAGTGTGGTGAACATACGGCAACATATTCATTCTCTAGGCATAGGCTATCCATGCCTTTAGAAAGAATTTGTAATTGGCTACCTCCATGTCTTGCAAAAGATAATAAAACTTTGTCCTGTGTATATATTTAAGTAGATTGTGTATGTGCATGGTGTTTACGGTGGAAACTTAAAACAATGTTGAAGTGAGAAAATACGGATGAGGCAGCCACCGCTAGTGCTTCTAATGTGCGTAATTAGGATTTGCAGAAATAAAGCGTAAGTATTTTTGCTGTGCACGTCCACGCCAACAGTGATGCAGTAAGCTATTAGCCCCAGTAAAATTTCAAGTGAAAAGGTTGAGGAAACCCAAAACAAACCTAAATGATGTGGGTGAGAAAGCTCTGGTAATAGCACTTTAGGTGTGTGTGTGTAAGGGGGTGGGAGGCTTCAACATTGCCCGGGGGGGCGCAGCCTCCCCCCCCCCCCCCCACTGGAAAGTTCTGCAGGCGGCTCGGGTGCTAGTGCCCCCACGTAGCTGACGTCTGTGGCTGTGTGCAACTGTGTTGCTTGTATATTGTCCCATGGTGGTGACGTTGAAGAACACAGTAGCAATACTGGGAACGGCAAAACTAACTTTTATTGGGCAAACCTGTGCCCACAAGACAGGCTACACTTACAGCACAACGATAGCGGCGAACACGGTCGGCGATCGGCAAAAATCTGATCAACGGGTCAAGCGCGTCGGCTTTTATACATCAATCGTCGAATGTTCCAGACTAACCGTTGGGACCCGCGTGCCTTCCACAAAGTTCTACATCATTCGCGTCAGGCGATGAAATCAGATAACATAGGGTTCAGCGACAACAGACAGCGGATAGAAGCATCAATAACTTTCCAGAAACTTCGGATACATGCAGGTGCATCCCACGCTGTGCGATAACATATGTTAGGCAGCGAAACGTGGTCGCCCGATAAAGCTAAGTACTCGTGTCAATATTGTGCTTGCAGGAGCAGATGATTGCCAATGAGGTGGCCATTTTGCGGAGGGTTCAGCATCCAAATGTGGTTCTGCTAGTTGAAGAGTTCAATTTTGACACTGAGCTCTACCTGGTCATGGAACTGGTCAAGGTATGTGATGTGCCTTACTTATCTGCAATAAAGGTAGTTAGAAATATGGAGGAATGATTACACATCACAGACTGTTACCAGGCTGTTCTTTACTTGATTTTGGCTTCTAGTGCGAAGTGAAACACAGACACAGAAAGGAGCAGACAGGACGAGCGCTGTCTGCTCCTTTCTGTGTCCGTGTTTCACTTCGCGCTAGAAGCCAAAATCATGTTACCGCACCAACTCGCCCAACTGTCTATCCTTTTGCATTACAGTTCTTTACTTGCTTGGGTTACAAACACACTGTTATGAAATTTGTGTTTATGCCATTTTAGTTATTGAGCTGCATCAGTTGGCTCACAGATTTAAGGGTGAAGGGGGAAAAAAGAAGGATGTGGAGAAGTAGAGAAAGATGACAGCTTGACAGCACTTGTGTTGTCACTCTTAAGTAGTGTAATGTAGTGGCAAGTTCTTTTTCTTTTTTGTCTTATTTCTTAATTCAGGCCTTTACTTGTTGACTTGTTATTTGTCATAAGGTGTATTTTAGTGTAATAGTATTAAGTATAGCTTTTTTTGTTAAGTTTTCTGCTGTGCTTGAACAGACAGGTTGAGCGTTATTGCACTTAGTGCTCGTTTCTGGGTTGTTGCCAACCTAAGCCATTGGTAGAAAGGATCAGACTATTGCTTTTTCGGTTTAGGACCTCCTGTATCTGTGCCCATGAAGCTTTGAAGGAGCAGAATAGCATTTAGTTGAGGAAAGCAAATTCACGTTGAAAAATCGTTTTCTTGTTTTGTGGTCACAGGGGGGTGACCTGTTTGACGCCATAGCAGCGGTGACCAAGTTTCCAGAGTACGAGGCTAGTCGTCTGGTCAGCGACCTGGCCAGTGCACTTGCACACCTGCACTCGTTGGGCATTGTCCATCGAGACATCAAACCCGAGAACCTTCTTGTGGGTGTTCGGGGTACACTCAAACTGGCAGACTTTGGCCTCGCAACAGAACTTCCCCGAGACGGATCCTTGCTGTCGACGGTGTGTGGCACGCCGACATACGTAGCCCCCGAGATACTGGCCGAAACAGGGTGAGCACATGTGTACCTTTTGCATTATACTTCATGTTACTATGGAATGGACTTGCAGAGGTATTCACGACTGCCAGTGAATGTGTGTTGCATCCGATCGAATGTAGGCCAGAGTTCAAGCGAGGCTTATTGCAAGCCAGGTTCAAACCAGGCTTGCAATAGGTGCCAACCCTATGTTTCACTTTAGCTGGCATGTAAACTAGTGTTGGTGTTAGTGGCTAATCATGGGGATCGTTTCATTGTTTCTTTGCAGTTATGCCTTAGAGGTGGATGTCTGGGCTATGGGTGTCATCACCTACATCCTTCTCTGCGGTTTCCCACCATTTGTCAGGTGTGTATCGCATTGACATTCAGTTTGTACTGCTTTCACAGTAATATAACCGATAAATGCATTTCGATATATCCCCTGAGCGAGACGTGTTCCCCTTGTGAATTTAATAATTACGCAACATTTTGCAACAAGTGTGAAGAAATAAAACATTGTGCATGTCACAGGCACGAGGAGGAATGTTGGCCTATATGTCAGCATGCATTTCTGTACGGCACAGCCATAATTGCCCTTCAACATGATTAACGTTGTCGTTATTGACAATCGCCGCTTTGATGATCTTTTTACTTCAGGTTATTTGAATATTGAGTGTACTCTTTGAATTTCTTTAGTCCGCATGCCATCTCTTTTTGCATTCTTGCAGTCAAACAAACAACCAGGATGAACTATTTGACCAGATTCTAAGTGGGCGGTTCGAGTTTATGGCTCCATACTGGGATGGTATTTCTGCATCAGCTCAGGTAGGTGCTTTTTGGATGCTTACACGGATGACAAGTCACCACAGTGTGGTTTAGCTCAAATTTAACCAAAGCCTTGAATCTTCAAGGATAGATAAATAATAGAGCTGCTAACTCAAGCATGAATTGATTTAATTGTAAGCTGTCAAAATTTCACTGGGGGCTTGCTAACAATTTCTGCCAGTTGTTGGGGAATGGTAACCTGTCAATGTCAGGAGTGTAATGTAATGCACAGTAAATGGAATTTGCTGAGCACGAGTTGATGGGCTAGTTGGTTCAACATAACAAAGCAGGGAAGATGAGGACAGAAACGTAAAACAGTATCATGTCAAGCACGAATAGCTATTTTCAAGAGATAGCACAGAAGGCCATCCATTTTTGATGCCATTGTGGGGTCTGAATTAGGCTTTGTTTCTTGCAAAGTCATGCCATCTTCAGTAAAACAAGACAAGCTACCTCAGTGTAAGACTGATACAATTTGAAGTTGCACTTCAATTGCGTCAAAGCACTTCAGCGTGTGTTAAAGATAGCAGAAAGATGGGACTCTTTTTTTTTTTTTTGCTGTTGAGTCCTCCTCTTATCAAGTGCCACCTCTTCGCTGCTTAAAATAAATAAAACGGCTTCGAAGCAGCTAAGAGGATTTGATATGCACGTGGGATTGTAAATTGCATCATGCAGGGTTTGATCCGTGGCATGCTTAAGGTGGACGTGACACAGCGCTTGAGTGCAGTACAAGTCCTTGCGCATCCTTGGCTGCAGCAGCAGGCAAGTGCTGAACATTCTTTTTCAACTTGTGTTCTTTACTGCTGCTGCACGTTTGCATGGCCTGCTTTAACCCTTTGAGGGTCGATGCCATAAGTATACGACGATGCCAACATGGGTGGGATCTTGTACGCGTTCCAAAATAGAATGGAGGCGGTCCATTCCACCGAGCCACATACAATTAATCTATTTGAACCGTGACGAACGTCATGACATCAATTGTGTCGTGATATCTGCTGTCAATCATTCCGTGTCGTCTGCTATCGGACGAATGCAACGGAATGGACCACCTATTTCGTGACGTAAAGAATGGACCGCCTCCGATCGATTTTGGAATGTGTACAAGGTCGCACCCTATGTCCCATATGTTCGATGCCATGTATTTGTGGCGCCATCTGTATGTTTGAAAAATGCGCCAGTTTTTCAACTGTTTGTTGCCCAGCAAGTGCTTCTACCCTGTGTGGATACAAGATATATATATATATATATATATATATATATATATATATTCTCTCTGTTTTCATTCCATGGCTTCTTCGTACTGTCGCTTCCGCAGCTGCTTGTGCATGTGCACGTGCAAATGCGCGGAAGTTAGTTGTTCTGGTTTTGACTTGCAAGCTGTTTCCATTCGTTATGCTCATAAAAGCTAATGCCTATCTGGTTTTTAATCTCTCAACGGGTTACCGCTAAATGTTCACTCATTTGTTGCGCACAGGGGTATGATTACATCTATTCACAGGCGGCCGCTGGTACATACGAACGATCCTGCCATGCTGTTTCTTTTCTCGAGACTCGCCTCACGAAAACTGATTGCCCCTCGTTGGCTCCAAAGGCTCCAAAACAAAGAATTACTGCAAGTTTCCGACTTGTCTATTTTTTCTCGCAGGCGCACAACCATCGAGCTTCCTTGCGTGCGCTTGCATGCATGGTTCGATTAGGCTATTAGCGTTCGTGCTGGGTGCTCTGCTGCAAGTTGAGCAGCCATTCCTCCAATGCAGACTGTCACCCTAGTGCCGAATCAGAATATAGTTATTTCAATGTATCTACTTTTTTATTCCTATTTATGGAAGCCCATCTGTATTCATGAATAAACATTGCATATATTTATCTATGGAAAATATTTTGTCACTTTAGGGTCACTCTAAAAAGATAGCTGTAAATTTTTTTTTAATAGCTCAGTCTGAAGATTTTAAATCTGCACTAAACACATTCAGCCCTGAGGGGTCACATGTGGTGAAGAAAATTTACCCTCAAAGGGTTAAAGAACCCTGGCAATGCTTTATATGAACAGTGTGGAATATGCCTTGATCTCCTCGCAAATATTTTGCAACAATGTTTTTGAATGTGCTTTGTATGAGCAAAGCTATAAGTAAGCATATGCTGCTCTTGCCAAGCATTGGCGGCATTCTCCCAGTTGGCATCACTCACTCTTTGTGCAAAGTGTAGCTGTGCCCATAAGAACCAATGCCCTCTGTCCTCTGCCCATCTTGGCTGCCCACCTGTTATCGTGCAGAGGAACAGTGGAAGTTTTGTAGCATCACATACTGGAGCACTCTGTCTTCAGCTCCCCACTAATGATTGCGCAGTATTGGGTAGCTTTTCCATGAAATTGTGCGGGATTGCACAGGATTTGGACGGCAGAGTAGCTGTTTGCTGTTTATTGTGCAGTAATCACTGAAATTTGCACAAATTCACTCCTCTGTGGGCTTTCATGTAGCTCCACTACTTCATGTTAAAGAATCTGAACAGCACAAACAGGGACCACAATTTCAGATGAGAACCTTCAGAGATGTTTTCACTTCAGCTTGATATAACACCCCATGCAGCACCTCATTTGAGCGACAAGTGCACTAGCATATATATATAGCACAAGTCCACTAGCATATCCACTGGACAGTACAGTGAATTGCCTCTGAAAAAGGGCAAGGACTCAAAGAAACATTACAATCGTTTCTCACCAGAAACGACCCAGAACTGAGAACAGTTGGTACCATCAGCTGCCAGGACACCCAGACATGACACCGAGATTTGTACATGGTCACAGTTCAGGAATCTGAGTTGCATTTGCTTGCCACCAGGTGTCAACATCATCTTGTAAAGCACTATTTGAAAGGTGTTATAAAACTATGCGATTGCCAGTCCTGCAGCGTTGCCATAGTCGCTTCTATTGGATCTACTACTCACTATAACCAGTTTGACCAAAGTGAAATTTTTATTCAGTTTGTCTTTAACCACCTCACCATATTGTCTCAGCTGCAGGGCTGGTGCCTGAAATAATAATTGTGCAACATTGTGGTGTGTGTCCACAATCTTTTCAGGGTGGGGGAGCGACCAGGCACTCTGCCGCATGGCAAGTGGGCCTGCACTTTGAAGAGCGGCCACGTTCCAGCCTAGATGCTGCTGGTGTACTGCCGTCAGCCATGGTAAATAGCTCATACCATGCTTTTGTAAACTGCCCTTGTCAAGCACTTTTTGTGAGCCTGCCACTCTGTTAATCCTTTGTGGCATATGCAGGACATATCCTTTCCAATACATGCACAGTAAGCAGAACATTGCGCGTATTACCACCAAGAAATGCAAGCTACACATGTGACAAGAAAGATCCTTCGGTTGAGTGCAAGCAAATACAAGCCTCCTCCCCCCCTCCCCCCCTCTCTCTCTCTCTCTCTCTCTCTCTCTCTCTATATATATATATATATATATATATTCTAAAGGTGTTTATTTGGCAGAGCTCGGGAGCAGCGCAACGTCGACGGGCAGGGCAGTCACAGCTTCCAAGCACGAGAGCCGTTGCTGAGCAGGAGCGCTCGACCCACTAGCGTTTAGAGCCAGTAGCGCTGAACCCACTAGCGTCTCTTCTACAATCTCTTCGCTACAACCACCCCCCGGCAGCGAGAAGGGAGCCGTCCGGCGACCTAAGAGCTCGTCACTATGAGCGGGTCGTAGTAAGGCTTTAAACGGTCGACATGGACAATGTCTCGTCCACGGCGGCGCATGTCTTCAGATGGCTCAACTGGTTCGATGACATAGTTTACAGGAGATGCGCGTTCGAGAACACGATAAGGGCCTTCATACTTAGGGACCAGTTTTGATGAGAGGCCAGGGGCAGTTAAAGGGACTGAGAGCCACACGAGCGCTCCCGGATTGAAGGTGACCGTGGCAGTGGCGTCACCGCGAGTGCTCCGCCGGCGCTCTTGATCATCGGAAGTAAAGGCCCGTGCGAGGTCGCGGCACTCTTCTGCATGTCGGACCGTGTCAGAAATAGGGACGTACTCGGATGCATCCGGCCGGTATGGAAGAATGGTGTCGATGGTGTGCGAAGGGTGTCGACCATACAGCAAGAAATAGGGGGAAAATCCAGTGGTGCTCTGCGTAGCGGTATTATACGCGTAGGTGACGAATGGCAGAATGGCGTCCCAGTTCGTGTGGTCGGAGGCAACGTACATGGAAAGCATGTCGCCGAGCGTACGGTTGAAGCGTTCTGTGAGGCCATTCGTTTGAGGGTGGTACGCCGTAGTCGTACGATGAACAACGTGGCACTCTTTGAGAATCGCTTCAACTACCTCCGACAGGAAGACGCGTCCGCGATCGCTGAGCAATTCTTGGGGTGGACCATGCCGCAGGATGAATCGGCGAAGCAGGAAGGATGCAACATCGCGCGCTGTAGCTGCTGGGAGAGCGGCGGTTTCAGCGTATCGGGTAAGGTGATCTACTGCCACAATGGCCCAGCGGTTACCAGCCGACGTCAGGGGAAGTGGTCCATACAAATCGATGCCAACGCGCCCGAACGGTTGGGTAGGGCAGGGTAGAGGCTGCAGGGCAGCTGGCGAGAGGTGGGGTGGAGATTTTCGGCGCTGGCAGTCGGGGCATGAACGAACAAACTTTTGAATGTAGTTGTACATTCCTCGCCAGTAGTAACGTCGTCGGAGGCGCTGGTAGGTTTTGAAAAGTCCCGAATGCGCACACTGTGGATCAGAGTGGAACGATGCGCAGATTTCAGAACGCAGGGTTCGAGGTACAACTAATAACCACTGGCGGCCGTCAGAGGTGTAATTGCGTCGATGAAGCAGGTCGTCGCGAATGGCGAAATGGCGAGCTTGACGGCGCAGTGCACGAGTGGTTGGCTGCGATGACGGATCAGCAAGGCAGTCTATGATGGAGGCAATCCAGGGGTCCTTGCGCTGCTCAGAAGCGATGGTCCCAATGTCGACGGAAGAGACGTCAAGCTGGGATATTGCGCAGCAGGCATTGTCGTCTGGCAAGGGAGAACGTGAGAGGGCGTCAGCATCAGCATGCTGGCGTCCGTTGCGGTACAGTACGCGGATATCGTAATCCTGTAAGCGAAGCGCCCAGCGGGCGAGACGGCCTGAGGGATCCTTCAATGACGACAGCCAGCATAGTGCATGGTGGTCCGTGACGACATCAAATTGGCGACCATACAAATAGGGCCGAAACTTGGTAAGCGCCCAGATGATCGCCAGACATTCTTTTTCCGTGACGGTGTAATTGGTCTCGGCTTTAGTAAGCATACGGCTGGCATATGCCACAACATATTCAGGAAACCCTTCTTTGCGCTGTGCTAATACAGCGCCGAGGCCAACACCGCTGGCATCTGTGTGTACCTCAATAGGTGCCGTTGGATCGTAGTGGCGCAAAATGGGAGGAGACGTCAGCAAACGACGGAGCTTAGTGAACGCCTCGTCGCACTCGGACGACCACGAATGGAGAGGTCCGTTGCTGCCAAGGAGCTTCGTCAGGGGTGATATGACGGCGGCGAAATTGCGAATGAAGCGCCTGAAGTAGGAACACAAACCTACAAAACTGCGCAGTTCTTTGACGGACGTCGGTTTAGGAAATTCAGCTACGGCACGAAGTTTGGCTGGATCGGGGAGGATTCCATCCTTCGAGACGACATAACCTAGTATCATGAGCTGCCGCGCTGCAAATCGGCACTTCTTTAGGTTCAGTTGAAGGCCAGCGTTCGCTAAGCAAGTCAAAACATGCCGTAGGCGTTGAAGGTGCGTGGTGAAGTCAGAGGCAAAAACAACAACGTCGTCGAGATAACATAAGCACGTGTGCCACTTCAAACCGCGGAGGACTGTGTCCATCATGCGTTCAAAAGTTGCTGGCGCATTACAAAGTCCAAACGGCATGACGTTAAATTCGTATAAGCCGTCGGGTGTGACAAAGGCTGTCTTCGGCCTATCTACGTCAGCCATGGGTACTTGCCAATAGCCGGAGCGTAAATCTAGAGATGAAAAGAATTCTGCTCCTTGTAGGCTATCGATGGCGTCATCAATTCGCGGCAGCGGGTATACATCTTTGCGAGTGATCTTGTTCAGGCGGCGATAGTCTACACAGAACCGTACCGAGCCGTCTTTTTTCGTAACAAGGACGACAGGGGATGCCCATGGACTGTTCGAGGGTCGGATCACTTCGCGGCGAAGCATATCGTCCACTTGCTCATTAATCACACGACGTTCCGTGGCCGAGACGCGATATGGTCGTTGCCGCAATGGCGGTTGGGAGCCAGTGTCAATATGGTGCGTGACAGCAGACGCCCGGCCCAAGGAAGGTTGCTCGACATCAAAAGAAGAACGAAATTCTTCTAAGATGCGCAGAAGCTGCGAACGCTGAAGTGGGGTGAGGCCATCGGCAATAGATGAATCGAACACACCTGTGGGCAAAGGGTCGGACGTCGCGAGAGAACCGAGCGTGTTGTAACAGGCGCAGCACGTGTCTTCGGGAACATCCGTAATTTGTACGGCGTCGATCACTTCCACGTGGCCAAGACATTCGCCTTGAAGCAGCATCACAGGGTATGAGAACGGGTTATAGACAAAAATAGCTGTGGAGCCCTGTTTGACGTTCACAGTCGCAAAAGGCAGCAGCAGACGTTTTCGAGTGTAAAAGCGGCCTGATGGAGAAAGTAGTGCGATGGCGTCAGAGAGGCTGCTGCAATGCATTGATACAATCACTGACGAGTTGGGAGGAACGTTGGTGTCGTGTCTGACGAGTAATTTGTTTGCAAAAGAAGCATTATCGGCAAGCGTCATATCTGAGATCGGCGACAGTTCTAGTTCGGCCCGTGCGCAATGAATGACGGCATCGTGGCGGGCGAGAAAGTCCCACCCCAGGATAACTTCGTGGGAGCACGAGGAAATCACAATAAATTCGACGGCGTATACAACGTCCTCGATGAGAACACGAGCGGTGCACGCCGCAATCGGGTGAATACGCTGTGCGCCTGCTGTGCGGAGGGCGAATCCAGCAATGGGCGTCGTAACCTTTCGAAGGAAGCGACAAAGCTTTGCGTCCATAACTGATACAGCGGCTCCGGTATCCACGAGGGCATATGTGCGCACACCGTCAACTAACACGTCTATCACATTGGTCGGGCTACGTTGAGGACTTCCGCGTTTCGACGGCGTCGCAGCCCTTGCCTCATGGACTGCGACAATTAGTTTTCCTCATCCCGAGCTTCGGGACGAGGCCGCATCGGTGATGGGGAGCGTCGGCGTGGAGAAGTTGAGCGGCGGATGTTGGCGGACCGGCGGAATGGTGGTGACGCAGCCCGAGGTTCGTCGTCGTAATAAGGGCGCGGAGAACCCGCCATAGAACTTGGCCCATAAGGTGTAGCGCTAGGTGACTGCACGCGACTACAGTAGCGTGCGACGTGGCCTGCATAGCCGCACGCAAAACATATTGGTCGATTGTCCGCTGTACGCCACCGAGTCGTTGCGGCAGGTCCCATCCATGTGGAAGGACGCGTTGGACGTGGCGCCTGGTGAAGTGATTGCATAGCAGGCTGTTGTCGGGGCATAGCGAGGGCTTCGGCGTACGTGAGAGGTCCCCGTTGAGGGAGTTGTTGAGGCTGGGTGACGACTTCCGCGTAGCTGAGTGGCACAGCCGTCGGGATCTGTTGGGGCCTGGCCATGACTTCGGCGTAGCTGTGAGGTGCAGCCGCAGGAACACGCTGGTGGTGCTCAGGCAAAACCTCGTGCAGTTCTTGCGCTATGACGCGGCGAAGCGGAGGCGCAAAACTTGGCGTAGGCGCGTGTACCGACTGCGGCTGTGCAAAATCCATCAACGAGAGTTGCCGGGCAACTTCCTCGCGGACGAACGCCTTCATTTCTGCGAGCAACGCTGCCTGGGTGGACATGGCAGCCAAACCAGCGAGGTGTTCGTCACGCGGTAGAGATCGACGGGTCAGTGACCGCTGCCTGCGGAGTTCTTCATAGCTCTGGCACAGTGTGACAATTTCAGCCACAGAGCGTGGACTTTTGGCCAGCAACATGTTAAAGGCGTCGTCTTCTATGCCCTTCAGTATGTTTCGGATTCGATCAGACTCCGCCATGGTCGAATCGACTTTCCTGCATAGATCCAGGACATCTTCGATATAACTGGTGAATGTTTCGCCTGGCTGTTGAGCTCGTTCTCGCAAACGTTGCTCGGCACGCAGCTTGCGAACAGCAGGGCGACCAAATACATCGGCGAGGGAAGTCTTAAATTCCGACCATGTCTGGAACTCTGCTTGATGGTTGTTATACCACAGGCTGGCCACTCCAGCGAGGTAGAACACAACATGGCTCAATTTGGCTGCTTCATCCCACTTGTTATGGTCGCCTACCCTGTCGTACGCCGTGAGCCATTCGTCCACGTCAGTGTCGTCCGCTCCAGTGTAGATAGGAGGGTCGCGATGACGAGGCACCCCGGGACACGCAGTGGGTGCAGGAGGAGGCGTTTGCTGGGAGGCGTCTTGGGGCATGGCAGATGGTAGGGTACGGGACCGGAGTTCCAGGATGATCGTCTGAGGTTACCCCGCACACTCCACCAATTCTAAAGGTGTTTATTTGGCAGAGCTCGGGAGCAGCGCAACGTCGACGGGCAGGGCAGTCACAGCTTCCAAGCACGAGAGCCGTTGCTGAGCAGGAGCGCTCGACCCACTAGCGTTTAGAGCCAGTAGCGCTGAACCCACTAGCGTCTCTTCTACAATCTCTTCGCTACAATATATATATATATATATATATATATATATATATATATATATATATATATATATATATATATATATATATATAGAGAGAGAGAGAGAGAGAGAGAGAGAGAGAGAGAGAGAGAGAGAGAGAGAGAGAGGGGGGGGGGGGGGGGAGGCTTGTATTTGCTTGCACTCAACCGAAGGATATATATATATATATATATATATATATATATATATATATATATATATATTGGCATTGTCTAAGCTGTGGAAATGCCTCTAGTGCTGACTGGCCCAATTCCATGATTGCTGGAGTCGGACGTCCACGACTGCTATGAACTTTGCTCACGGAAAATTATATTTTATCCCCAATCCTGTATCTTCAATAATCAGCCTAATTCTCTGGTTCGAACAGGGCTAGTGCATCTCTCTTTGCCCAAGTCTCTTGCTGACTTCATGTGGCGAGCAAACCAAACAAAAAGCAGTGCACATGCTTCAGCTGGCGAAAAATGAAATGCGTGTTTGGAGTGGGCTGGTACCTTTCGACTTCATGTTCTACCTTTAATATCTCAGCTGCCAAGGACCATTACGCCTGCTTCAATATCCTGAGCTTCGAAGGAAGACTCCTCTTTGCGCAGTAACATTGTGAGAAATCCAAGTGGGACTGTTTCCATTCGCTGTAGCATTGTTGTCAGCTGTCACGAAAGAGGCTCATTGTTAGACTGCCGTAGGAACTAGAATTGCTGTGTCTGCGCGAACATGGAGCAGAGTTACGTGGAGGTTTGCCATCCTCGCATTAAATGAGCCAAGGTTGTGAGGGAAAGTCACACTCGCAGGAGCCAAGCTCGTTGCAACAACGTGGATAAAAGTGTGGTCAACACACTTTATCTGGGACACCACAAGGCCATTTTATTTATTACTAAACACATAGGAGCTATGATAATTGTTCGATTTCTTGTCAGCAAATACAAACACCTTGTTGCATGTGCTGAGAAATTGCTTATCGCGGAATCCTTTGCTGTGCACAGTGTGGTGGCGCCATCTGTTGAAACACAGGCCTCTCGCCAATCCTGAATAAACCCCTCAGGTGCGAATTATGATGGACTGTCTATAAGTGTAGTCAAATTTCTATAACTTCATTCCTAAGCACTCAACGCTCCACTGCTAGAAACACAAGGTAATAAGATGGTGCTTTGTGCATTTTCTGATGAGTCATCATAATTAGAGAGTAATTATTTATTTATTACTCAGTCAGTAATTCACAATTCTTGGATAAAAAATTTCAATGACAGGCTTGGAGCACATACGGAATTTTATTATTGACTGCATGCATTCTGAGCAAAAGAAAGTTTTTCTATGCTGCTACCGGAACGCGCCACGCTGAACGTCCCATCAAACATGGTAGTAGCTGAAGAAGAGTGGTCATCTGTAGCACTAAGGAGCACATCGGAAGTGAATTCAAGGCACATTGAGCATGCAGGGGGTTCAGTTCACCTGAAGCTCAATGTCTGTTTCTTTTATTGGTCACCACTCAACAGAACCAGCAAAAACAAGTTGCGTCCACAAATGGGGACATGGGCACCTAAAGGGAATAAGTAAGAACTTCTTTGGAAGAGAAAAAAAAAAGAAGTGTGTATCTTTCAAATCATTCTCCAAAATAAGAAAAACGGGACAGACCAATTTCATAAACACTCATCTGGGCATTGTTCATCAAAAAAGATGCTAAACTGTATTGACACAGCTGTGTTGCCATCGGCAGCATTGTGTATCTCCCTTAGTGGTGACTTCTCTGCCCTGCACAGCTGCTTCTTGAACCACGTGCCCACATGCAGCGAGGGGATGAGCTAGGAGCAAATGAAAAGCAAATGTGGAACTCTGTACTTTGTGAGAATATTAAAGAGTAACCTGACTAGGAACTATTAGTGTTACGTTGTCTGAGTTCATGTTTCGTATTGGCACTGAGTGAGAGTTCGATGGTGTGCATCATGGTTTAGGTTGTGCAAGGAATGTCGTCTGCTTGCTTGCTTTCAGTCCTGACACCACTGCTGGTCAGCACGAAGAAAGCTGCATGCTGTGGATGCTCAGGTACGGCACTTGGATTATCAGTGCATCTTCTTGCACCTCCCTCTGAGGAGCGACACCGGCACTTTTGTGGTATCTAACCTAGCAGGGTGCGGATTTTCAATGCCTGAGGGCCTATATTCACAAAGTGAACTTCCCTTACATAAGAGTGCTTCCACATTGGCTGGCGTTCGAACACGAGTCGCTTGTGGTGATTAGCGTGGTGATGGGACAACCTCCACACCAATAGTCATCCATAGATTTCACTTGCATAAGAGAACTATCGTGAATATTAACCCGGAACTTCAGTGGTTGAAAAAACTTTGGCCATGTGGGCCTTTCAATAGCTGTTCATTTTCTGCAATCAGCTCCAGTTTGGCTGCATTCAATCTTCACTTCATGACTGAATGATCATCCTATGCATGAGAATTATAGGTTACTATTTTGAATTAGTGTTGCAAACAAAGGACGTGCTTTCAGTTGCAACATAGTGCGGCACAGAAATGTCACTTTCGAGGTTCATTAAGGTGCAATTTATGTTTGCTATCTTAGCAGTGATTCGCTTAAGATACTCTAGGTTTTTCTTCCTGCCATCGTGCAGCATCACATTTGATTGACAGCCTGTACAAATTTATAAGCAACTGACCGACCAGTAGTAAGTTGCTCCATAAATAGTTATATGATGTTGCCATGCTCGAGTGCTGTGTCCCACCTGGCCTTCGTTCTTGCAGCATTTGGCATCGCCGTAGTGCCATCGGGAAACAGAAAGAAAAGAACTTTGTCGCAGGGAAGCTTTGTGATCTTCAACTGCACCGGTGTGTAAAATATATGTGCCTCTATCTTGGAGCAGTGATGTGCGCTCTTGAAGGGAGGCTTGCCGAACAACACTCATCATCCAAAACCAAAGTCTCGAGCATATGTGGACAGTGTGGACGGCACCAGTGCGGCTCTCGCCACACACTTCCCTGCGAAAGACCTTAGCTCCCACCTTGGACTCTCGGCTCGCATTGCACTCAGTGCGGCTAGTGCAGCACCATATGGCCATGGTGTGGTGCGAAGTGTGTCAGTTTGATGTGATGTAACATAGTATGCACGGTTGACATCGAAAGTTCACAGGTCACAAGGCCTGAGAAAATGTTGAATTTTGTAGCAGTTCGTGACTTCAGCCAAGAAAACAATACAGCTCAGGGCTGTTTGCATGTGGTACCAGTGCAGGTGAGAAATCCAAATGCCAGGCTGCGGAAACAGGTTTTTCTTAGACCTTATGGCCTGTAAAGTTTTCTTGTCAACTGTACAACCAACTGCAGAAGCTTTCAAAGCATGAAAGTCATCGAAAGGCAAATTTTAAGACAAAGTTGCTGCCTTGCCTGAAATTCAAGGGCACAGTGTGGTGGTTGCATGAAATACAGTGCAATCTTCGATTCCAGGACAGATATGCCAGCTTCAACAATGTGTGTGTTTTTTTTCCACTCATGCTTTGCTTTGAAAGCTTTTGCAACTGTGTAGAACATTGTTATATCAATTAGTGTGGCACGCAAGGTGCTGCATGGTTCCGGTATTTTTTTACTGAGATGATGTCACTGGTGAATGCTTTTATGTTTTAGCTGAAAATGTGCAATCAGTTTCCTTCCACAAAAGCACTTTTCTGGGCTGTACTAGCTTCCCTGATTTTTGATGAGAGCTAGCCTTTATGTGACTTGCCTCGTCATGCTGATACAGGATGAAATGTGCAAGTTTCTGAGCAACACATTTTTTAACTAGTCAAGACCTCCAAGAGCGCCGCAATGTGGGGCTGTGGCTCTCCTGTGTTCTCGGTCTTTTACTTGGCAAGCCATGCTTACAAAGTTAGGTTGCTCTGCACAGAGAATAGTACATGAACCATGGCAGTTTGCAGTTTTGCTTGAAAATGACACTTTATACAGATTATTTGTGAATAAGACCTTCAGTAATATAATCTTGGCTGTTTGCTTTGCTTCAGAGGCTTGGATTAGATGGTCTTATAACTCTGTGGTGATTTTTAAATATGCTTAAAAATGATAGACTAACTTTGACAGCATGGCATGTTAAGTATCGAATGAGAAAGCAACTGCTTCATGTTGTTCCTCAGTCCCTTTTTTATTATTAATTATTATGCTACTACTATTATTATTGCCTTTTTCATTAATGCATGTCTGGTGTTGGGCTGCACCAGTTTCTTTAGCAGCCACTATTATTTACCCTATTTTTTTGCTCATTATGTGATCTAATTTGACGAAACAGAGCCAGAGGAGCTACATGCATACTCCATCTCACCAGTTCCATGCATTGCAGTGAAAGCTGTGGGGCACGCCAGCCGACGAGTAATAGCAGTAACAAGAATCAGCAAACAAAGGAACAAGGACTAGTTCCATTACCCACCGCTAATTTCTCATGATCTCTCCAGTCAACCACTGTTGCGCACATGTGGTTCAGCATCGGAGAATGAGCGAGAGATGCAACCAGTTCTCATTCTTTTCATTGCACTGTGGGGAACCGGTGAGAAGGGGCTTTTGTTACGGAGTGAAAGGCATTTCTGCAGCACGTGAGCTTGTTTTTGTGTCATAACATTTATTTTCTTTCATTCTCAACTTCACTTATTTTTGTAATGCTTGTTATGCATGTCCTGATGTTTTACCATGGCTGTTCTGCCTTCATTTTTATATAAGGAACCAGAGTTTATTTTACATAGAGTAGGAATGACGAGTTCGTCTGTTTGAATTCAAGTGAACCATGTAGCATGAAAGTGGTAATAGAGTAATAGACATGATGCTGACACAGGCAAAACATTTGCTTGGAAAAACATGGATACAAGTGGTTGTATTTGACTTGTTTTTGTGGTGCATGTTGAATGAAGTGCTCTACGCACTAAACATGCACATATGTTTTCCTGAGTAATCATTTTGTTGCAACTTAGTTCTGTCTTCTGCCTGTCACTTGTGTTTAGTTTCCATGCTTCATGGTTCACACGAGTTCATGACGTTTATTATTAAGCCTTTCTGCCTTTCTTGATGCCCAAGCGACTTTTTAGCTTCACCGAGACGTAACACACATTGTTTGTTTTTTCCTACTGAATAATATTTTATATGCGTGTTGTATGTCTAATGGTCGTATTCTTTTAAGGGTTTGTTTTGAAATCGCATGCAGGTTGACAGAATGGAGTCCACAACAGCAACACACGACAGTATAAAACAGTGGAACACTGATTGTGCACCCCTGGTTTAGATGGCAACCTACATTTTATGACTGATTACTTCTGGGCAAAAAATCCTTGCATTCTTGTAAATGCATGAATTGTACGAATTCTACAACAATGAGGCTATGTGCATTATACTTTTTATTATAGTCAGCTAGAACCAAAATAAAGCACTCAGTTTCGCCTGAAGTAAAGAAGCAGTGGCTATAATATCTAGAGCAGTATTAAGTGCATTACGACTCTTAGTGCTTCAGGAAGTACTGACTGCAGTGAACGTTCATAGCAACACTTAGATAATGTGAGCATCATTGTCAATCAGAAGCATGGGTTTTGTATGTAACCTGCCCATCGGACAGCATGGTGTTTTGTTCTAGACATCCAAGACCAAGAAGGATTAGACAGGCCATATCTAGCTTGCGGACTGGGCTGGACACAGGCCTTCGGTTATCCCGAGCATAGGCAGACGTGTGCAGTACAGAGGATCAAGGACTACAAAACATTGCACAAGACTTCCCTCATGCTCTCTGCTCGGTCCATTCTCTTGTCCACTGCTGTGTACGAATGCAGCAGCTATACCATTTTCTGCTCCTCAGGAGTGCCACAGTTTTCACTTCTTACTATTTGCAGTCTCGTTTTTTAATTCTTATTGCCCATTTTCTGTGATCTCAAGTTTTATGTCTTATTTTACCCGCCAAAGTGTGCTCTGCAACAGCTGAATCGTGAGGGATAGCTCATCTGGGTGCCTACACTTTGCCATTGTCCCAGCTGAACAGACAGTCCCTAGGAAGGAATGTTGGCATCCACTGAAAAGTGGCATGATCCTGCGAAAGGAAACTTAAAAATGTTCCTTAGAAAGAAATTTTTGCAGTTGTAGGTTTGTGTCAGTCTCAGACAAATGTCATCTTTTGCATTCGTGATTCCCTGCACAAATTACCACACAAGTCGTTTGTTGAAGGGCCACTGGATTGAACCTTCTCTCCTTTCACATTTTATTTGTTTTGTTTTACCCCTGGTGTAACAACCCAACAGTTGTCTTTACCAAGGCTCTGCTACAGCTGTCACCCTTGACAGTCACGCTAGCAACAGCGTGATTACAGGGGTGAAGTTCCATAACAGCTCGTTTGCTGTGACAGCACCAGGTGCATGAAGTGCAATGCATGCAGTAAGATCTTGTTCCCGCCACCTCTCTCCATAGTAGTACTACCCATTTTCTTGAAATTGTCACCTTAAGTCCACTTCAGTACAAAGGCTTCACCCAGAGATCTCCGATTACTCCTGTCTGCCATTGACCAAGCTAACCCTGTAACCTCAGATTTCCTGGTCTCGTATTTCCACACCCATCATGGTTTCTGTGTGGCTGTGGCACTCAGTTGGGGAAATCAGTACACTCTGATTAAATAAAGCAGGCTAGGTGACTATTTGTCCCTGCCCTATTTCAAAGGGGATGCCACTGAATGTCGTCATCATCAGTGCTCTCTCGGCAGCAACTTGCATTCTCATAAACGAAAACAGCTTTGCTTTTTTTTCCCTGAAAAGTCAGATTACTAACTGTGCCAAGTGTTATGTCACACGATGTAAACTCCAATATGCGACTTGCAAAATTTGACACCAGGAACAGTGCAGTGCAGGGATGCACTGCACTGCACTGCAGGAACATGCTTTAGGACATAATGCACATTCATTCATTCATTCATTCATTCATTCATTTAATTAATTTTGTAGCTACTCCTAAATAATTATATTTCACCCTCCGCTGTATTTCACTTCTTTGGTATCCACTGGTGCTATTGTAAAACAACCGGTTGTCTGTTCTACACATGTCATGGACTGCTCAACGTATTCTTTCTTTGAACCTTTATCTCTGCAGCATTTGCTTAATGGCTGTGGGTTCTGCAAGGGGCAAAATTTGCCTATTTGCATAAAGAAAACCCAGAAGCTTTAGTAGTATTGTGCTCTCTCTCTCTCTCTCTCTCTCTCTCTCTCTCTCTCTCTCTCTCTCTCTCTCTCTCTCTCTCTCTCTCTCTCTCTCTCTCTCTTAAGGTGGATGGGGTATTGCAATATCACTGTATGGCACAACATTTTAATGCTGCTGCTGTAACAATTGCATAATTGGTATTCCACTACAGTCACAAGAGGGGATATTCAGAAAGCATGTTCAAAAGGTACACTTACTGATTAGCATTATGTAGGTGGAGTCTTAACAACACGATATTGGGTAATATGTTTCTTCTTTGCTCATTCCGAAAGCAACCTGTTAGCCGTGCATGCATGTTGATTAGCTTACCCGACAACCACACCATGATTGATAAACTGACTTCTTTCCTTGATATGCTGCTGTGCTGTAGCCTATGCCACAAAGTTTGTTCAAAGAGACGCTGAGGGCTAACACTGAATCATTCTAAACTGCTATATTATCCTTCTAAAAACCTTGCACATAGGTGACTAAAAGTTGGAGAAAATTGCAACGAACAGCGCTGCGCTTCCATAATTCAAATTGCCAGCTACACAAGGGGTGATGAGCATGACCAGACACTGCCCTTCACTGTGTACCAAGTTGCATTGTTTATGAACAAAGGCCAAACAACCAGGAAGCGGGCCCAACAGTAAAGTAAAAAAACAAAACATAGAACATTGTGTACCATGCTTTGGCTGCACATTAAAGAAGTCAGGTGGTCAAAATTATTTCAGAGTCCCCACTAAGGCGTTGGCATGTAAAACCCCAAAGCTCAAAATATTTTTTCCTCACAGCATATTACCTGTGCAAACATGTTGGCAATCTCGGACATCATTCTCTAGTGACGTTACCGTTTTTGCTTATCTTTTGAGCCAAAGGGCCTCGCATAGTGAGCGCTGTACTTGAACAAATAATGATGAGAGAGTGTATTGGGAAAATTTAGTGGAGAGGATCACTTCCATAGTAAATTTCTATAAATTGAGCCAAACTCCATTTTCTTTCTTGTTTAAATATAATGTAATCGCCTCTTTATTATCAGAGGTTCACAACAATTTGCTAGTTCTAAACAATGCATCATCAGAAGCAAGTACCCTATTTTCACAGTGATGATACAATAGTTACCCTACATTTACACCATATTTTTTCTTCCAAAAGCTTCATTCTAAGTTAAGGTAACGCTTTGGACATATTGAAGTGCTAGTCTACCTAGCTTGTCCTAATGTTTGACTTCAGTGTCCCTTTAAAAAAGGATGTCCTTAAGTTCTAAAACTACTGTTTCTTTTTAATGGCAGTCAATGCCACATTGTTACAAGGGGTTTACATAATGACAATCCCTTAGCCCTTTTAACATGATGCTTACAGCAGCTCAAAGGAAGTCCTTGTAATACGTAAACTGCGCAATAATTCAAACGCTTTGTAACCTGTGCGCAAGACCCGCTATGTAGAGCTACATTCTACAGGTGCAGCCGTGAAGTGCACATCTTATCACCTGACTTAGGCCGCAAGGTAATTGAATCATCTTTTTTTTTTTCCAGAGTTTTCACATTAGAAAACCTTGTGCTGGCTGGCTTACTGTGTTGTTAGTAGACATGGATGTGTGCACATTTCAGAATGTTGTTTTTCTTGAATATAGATTGAGTTGACCCTAAAGCCTTGGGACACTTTTTTTTTTACTTGTGGCTTAAAAAAAGGTGTGTGGCTTCCGTGTCAGTTCATATTCACACTGTGGACATCAAGGAACAACAGAGACATTGTACGTCATGTCTTGTGATAATCATTTACACAGTTTACATTTACACTATTGACATGAGTACTGGGCAGTGCATACTGAGTGACTTGCATTACAAGGGTAAGACTCGTCTACAGATGCGTGATGCAACGCAATCATGATGTTGCATCTGCATAACCTTGGCCCAAAGTAATGTAGCTGCATGTGCACTTTGGTTCCTTAAGCACCCACTCGGATTGCTCTGGTGAGAGGCTTCATGTGCCAGTGCTTTGAAAAAAAAAGATAACCAATACATCAGTTTATGGGCCAGCCTAAATAGTAGTGCTCTTTACTGTATCTGGCATTTTATGTGTGATGACTGTACACATCTATTCATTATGTCTTGGGTGAAAAACATATTGCTGATGTTCCAGTGATTTATGGGCCAGCTTGCTCTCGTAAACCTTTGAAGATGTGGAGTTTCATGCATTTTGCAGAACATTGGAAGCTGTGGTAGCTCAGTGGCTTTGCATTGAGATTGTGCGACAGCTGTGTTGTTAAATGCTTATGTGCCTAAATTTAAGTGCGAGTTCATGAATGCCAAGTGATCAAATTTTATTTGGATCCTTCTGTGCTACATTGTGTCTCATAGTTCACGGTGCAGTTTTGGAGCAATGAAGCCCAAAAATTAGCATAAGTTTGGAAACAACTGCATTTGCTAGAAGTTCAGCTGTCACTTCCAGATGCAAAAGATTATACATATGTATAAAGAAATGTCGCACGCTTTATTCTTTCCAAATTTTCCTGGGGTTTTGTCAATATCCTGTAGGTGTTGTCAATATCCTGTAAAGTGACATCTTATTTTAAACATGTTTAATGTAGAAGGCACAGTCCTCCAGTTAGAGGTGCCAGTTGGTGGTTTAAAGTATGGTTGTCCATGCCAAGCAGTGAAGTTAGCACAGTATCTGTAGTTGCTTGCAGCCACTGTGCACATTATAGTAGAACCATAATTTTTGTGGCATGTGTGGGACTGTAATGATAAAATGTAGCAGCTGCTAATATGCAGACATGCAATACGCCAAATGTGTTGTCTTGAATGCTGGGCTTCAGTGGCATCATAACGGACAAAGCATATTAGCGAGCCTCTGTTGCCACTCTTGGTCATGTGGGCACTCTCAATGCTTGTTAAGCCAAGGAGCATCAAACTCGATGTTTATAATGCACTGCTGCATTACCTTTTCAATTGAAATTAACATGAATTAAACTAATCATAGTTGAAATTCTCAAGCAGCATCAAAGGTTACTGTTACTACAGCCATCTTAGTCACCAAATGTGGAAGAAGGACAGCAACATAGGACAGTATAGATTGCAGCAGAAGGTTTGTGTTAAACATAGCTTAGCACTAGCCACTGTTGCTTGGCATCGGCTTACTAAGCAACCTGTTAAACTAGCTTGTTTAATAAGCCTTGGTCACTGGGAAATATATCAATATATTTTGACATGGCCTAATAATAAACAATTTTCAGTTTCACCCAAAGAGCAAAGCACTGACTGCGATAGTAAGGTTTATCGTTGCACTTAAACTCCTCAGGCAATGTTTTAACTATACACAGGTTCGACTAAGTTTCTAGCACCCTTAAAAGCTTTAACACACCATGTAGGGCCTGTTATGACATCACACAGGTGGCACTATGCTGCCTGTAAAGAACCACACCAGTAAAATTGCATCACATTCAGGTTTGAGCACTGATATCGTTTTGTATTTTTAGCATTTAATAGTCTGCGAAGATCTAAGATAAAAAGCATGCACTGTGTGTGTTATGTTGCATGACATTTGTTTGTGGGCTGCCATTCTCAGAATTCTGAGGATTAATTTAGTCAGGAACGTAGTGGTTGAATAGTGTGGCAATATAACCTGTGTATATGGCATGGATAAGCATATAGCATGCATATACCTTAATATATGTAGAGCCCCACGCCGATGACAATGATGAAAATTCACTTGGAGTGTCCATATAATTGCTATCGCAATAATAGGGTGACATAGTTCATTTAAATTATGCACTCATGTTGTTGAAGCCATGTTTACTAACCAAAACATTCTTATTTAAACCATGCAGGATGCAGTAGTAGTTAGTCAGACCAACTGCTCAGTGAGAATCGAAGTGGACCATGCAACAGCAATGCACATCAATTTCTTGCAAATATTTTGATGGAAATTGGCCTTGATAAGCCTTGAAACTGCCTGCATCATAATACTTTATATGCTGGTGCAATGGCAGTGGCTCATGATTTGCATTGACCTGAGTGAATTTGTTGTATGAAAGTAGTAAAACACAAATTATTTTAATTGATAGTTATAAGAAATCACACAAATTGTTGTCAATAAACTAGCAAAATTGAAGGAAGTGGGCTCACTGTTTGGCTGGCTGGACATCCCATAGAAGTGACTACAGATGTGTGATTGAATCTTCCTGAAATGTGTATATCAATGTTCAGATAACTCTTGACAGCTGATTGTAGTTATAAACATGAGCGAAAATATAACGAATAGCTTTTACATCTTAAAACTATGTAATGTGTTACACATTGTAGTATTGATTGTACTTTTGCATGGCCCTTATTTGAACCACTTATTATTTGTAAGCTGCTAGGAAAGGTGAAAATTTCTCACTGGACAGTGCTTTTATCCTTTGGGCTAGTGCATTTGCATGTCACAATGAATGTTGCAGGCGCTGAAAGTTTGCATTCGACAAAAAAAAAAAGTATCAGTCTTGGCATTTTATTGATGCCTTCATGAACATGTGCACTCACCATAGTGCATTTTTGAGCTGTCATTTGTCTGGTTTAGCACATCTGGTCTGATGGTTGATCGATATAGATATCTCACACAAGTTCAGTAGTCTGTGATAGCTGGACTAATTTAAGGCACTCTTGAAGATATATGTTCGCACTGAAGCATATGTTCCTCTCAATATGAACATATTTTGTGAAGCATCATACTTTGTCCTGTAGTGTTTTTTGTAGACCTTTATTATTGGGTGCAAATGCAGCTTCTGCATAAGACTACTGTCAAAACTTCAGGGTTCGTGTGCTAGCGGCGACAAGCGAAAGGATGTGCAAAATTAACGGCTCTTACCCTTCTGCTTTGTTTGATTTGGTTAATCAAGTTCTGTACAGATTAACAGTTTGGAACTAGCAATAACAATTTTTGTATGGGCTTGAACACACTAAAACGTTTGCAGTAGGTGTGATGTGAGTCCCTTGCATTTATTAATAGAAAAAAAGTATTGATAACTGTATGGAAGCTAGAACAAGTGCTTTCTTTTGTTTTTTGTCTTGTATTGTTACTATGGAAACCTGTTAGTGATGGTTTAAACAAAACTCAAGTGGTATAATTGTAGATATCTGTGTTCTTGCCTCTATATTTAGTTGAATGTGAAGTGCTGCATTAGGTTGTGTGATTTAATTACTGGATGTCTATTGGAGCGTCTAGTGTGGTGAAACATGTTGGTGCTTCTTTTGATGTGCTTGATAGGTCTGCCTGTTAGTTGCACTAAAACTTGAGCACTTTTTACACCTAATTGTGTGTGGCGTACATGAAGTTTGCATGGTGCTGTGGCAACAACACCTTGCATCATGATAGTGCACTTGCTCTGGCTTTGCAGAGTGAGCTGCGTAACACTCAAAATTAGCCTCCGCCAGAATAAAGGTTTTCGCTACAACAAAACAATACTAATAGTATACATTTCCTCTCAAACAAGCGTCCCGTAACAGAACTATACGTCAGCAGAGTGCTAATTTGAATGAAAGTCCTTTACCACAGGTCATACAGCAAACGATGTGCAGCAGCACTCATGTGTCCTATTCTAAGGCGCTGTTATTTTTCTCACCCATCAGAACAATGTTTCAGCCCATTCTAGCTTGAACACGGTGTCGTCAAAACATTGCCACAAAGACTGCTGCATACCAGCTACGGCTCTCTCATTGTGGCATTTTTTTAAAATCCTTAGATTGATTGTATTTGTGCTACTGTCTGCTGTTAAAGAAAGTTTCCACAGTTATTACATTTAGTAGGCCAAGTCAGTATCTCTAGTAAATACTTGTATTTGTTGGTGTCCGCGCATGGTGTCGCTAGACGTCACCAATGGCTTCGTGCACATTTCCGGCACCATCTTGCACATGATATTGCCTTGGTGTACAAATGCCAACAGCCAAGTATCTTGAGCAACAACTTCAATGCAGAAAATGTTTATAGTTTTGTTCAGACATAAGAGAGAAGAAATTCACATTATGGCTAATGCTTGGCATAGCACTGACACTGTACTACGTGCATATGTCAGCCCTCCATTATATTGCACAAAGAATTATGCCTTAACAGTTACCTTTTGCAAGCACTTGCACATGTCCATGATTTTCGGGTGGGTACTGCCTTCCCTTGAACACACTTGGATAATTTTGTGTCTTCCTCCTCTTCTGTCATTGTGCAACCAAGCTTTCATTTTATATTCAGCATTTGTGCTGCCCTTTTTCTTTCATTTCTTCTTGTGTCCGGTCTGTAAAATGAATCCCTACCAACTTTTGTTCTATACTTTCAGTCATGCTCAGTGGGTGTACTTCAGCTAAAGTCGGTGGCTATACTTCATTTTATACGCATTTCCCCGGTGATACCAACATGGTCATTCACGGCAAATAGAGAACTTATGAAATGCTGAAGCACCAGGGCTAGAGGTCTTAAGCACATCGCACGGGTTGTTTTTTCTGGCCCGAGCCCTGCTTAGTGGCTTTAAACCTGACCTGCGCCTGCCCTAGGCACGAAAGATTCAGGCCCGAGCTGGCCTGGTACAGCCCAGTAACTCTTGAGCCTAAACAAAGCACAGTCCTGTTCTCGGTTATTGTGAAGATACCAGATAGCCACACAGAGGTTCCTTACTAGAGACAAATTTGACTGTGTCGGGTTTTCCACTATAGTTGCTGCTGACAAATGAACAGGTAAAGAAAACACATCCACTGTTTATTATACTCGTGCACTTTTGTGTGATATGAATACCTGTACTATATTTGCCAAATGTTCGTACGGCAATATATACAAAAGGCACAGCTGTCTGCGCTGGCACACGTTGCTAGTCATTTCATCTCTTGACACTCTATGAACCCCCATTGCAACGTCCATTGCTAGAACTTGAGTGAATAAAATTGCCGTGAACGTAAATTTATATATGCTTGTCTATTGGCTTTCAGAATTTAGTAATACACTGCTGCAGGAAGCTTTTCTATTTATTATAAACAGGTTACACACAAAGGTAACACTCACATGCAACCATATTGCGGCCAAGGAAATATTTTTTATTTATTCGGCATCATTCTTGATGTCACTTACTCAGCCAGAAATTCAGGTATCGCCGTTTTGCATTGTGAATGAATTTCGGCAGCTCTCTATCATCATCAGCAGCCTGGTTACGCCCACTGCAGGGCAAAGGCCTCTCCCATACTTCTCCAACAACCCCGGTCATGTACTAATTGTGGCCATGCCGTCCCTGCAAACTTCTTAATCTCATCCGCCCAACTTTCTCCCGCCCCCTGCTACGCTTCCCTTCCCTTGGGATCCAGTCCGCAACCCTTAATGACCATTGATTATCTTCCCTCCTCATTACATGTCCTGCCCATGCCCATTTTTTTTTCTTGATTTCAACTAAGATGTCATTAACTCGTGTTTGTTCCCTCACCCAATCTGCTCTTTTCTTATCCCTTAACGTTACACCTATCATTCTTCTTTCCATAGCTCGTTGCGTCATCCTCAATTTGAGTAGAACCTGCATATTGAAAAGAATTTGCGCCAAAAAAACAACACACACCAGAAAGACGACGACACCACGGGCGCTTAGCGCCTGTGGTGTTGTCGTCTTTCTGGTGTGTGTTGTTTTTTTGGCGCAAATTCTTTTCAATATGCAAGATCACCAACTAGCCCAGCAGTTAACTCTTCTGAGTAGAACCCTTTTCGTAAGCCTCCAGGTTTCTGCCCCGTAGGTGAGCACTGGTAAGACACAGCTATTATATACTTTTCTCTTGAGGGATAATGGCAACCTGCTGTTCATGATCTGAGAATGCCTGCCAAATGCACCCCAGCCCATTCTTATTCTTCTGATTATTTCCGTCTCATGATCCGGATCCGCCGTCACTACCTGCCCTAAGTAGATGTATTCCCTTACGACTTCCAGTGCCTCGCTGCCTATTGTAAATTGCTATTCTTTTCCGAGACTGTTAAGCATTACTTTATTTTTCTGCAGATTAATTTTTAGACCCACTCTTCTGCTTTGCCTCTCCAGGTCAGTGAGCATGCATTGCAATTGGTCCCCTGAGTTACTAAGCAAGGCAATATCATCAGCGAATCGCAAGTTACTAAGGTATTCTCCGTTAACTTTTATCCCCAATTCTTCCCAATCCAGGTCTCTGAATACCTCCTGTAAACACGCTGTGAATATCATTGGAGATATTGTATCTCCCTGCCTGACGCCTTTCTTTATTGGGATTTTGTTGCTTGCTTTATGGAGGACTACGGTGGCTGTGGAGCCGCTATAGATATCTTTCAGTATTTTTACATACGGCTCGTCTACACCCTGATTCCGTAATGCCTCTATGACTGCTGAGGTTTCGACAGAATCAAATGCTTTCTCGTAATCAATGAAAGCTATATATAAGGGTTGGTTATATTCCGCATATTTCTCCATCACCTGATTGATAGTGTGAATATGATCTATTGTTGAGTAGCCTTTACGGAATCCTGCCTGGTCCTTTGCTTGACAGAAGTCTAAGGTGTTCCTGATTCTACTTGCGATTACCTTAGTAAATCGTTTGTAGGCAACGGACAGTAAGCTTATCGATCTATAATTTTTCAAGTCTTTGGCGTCCCCTTTCTTATGGATTAGGATTATGTTAGCGTTCTTCCAAGATTCCGGTACGTTCGAGGTCATGAGGCATTGCGTATACAGGGTGGCCAGTTTCTCTAGAACAATCTGTCCACCATCCTTCAACAAATCTGTTGTTACCTTATCCTCCCCAGCTGCCTTCCCCCTTTGCATAGCTCCCAAGGCTTTCTTTACTTCTTCCGGCGTTACCTTTGAAATTTCGAATTCCCCTGGACTAATTTCTCTTCCATTATCGTCGTGGGTGCCACTGGTACTGTATAAATCTCTATAGAACTCCTCAGCCACTTGAACTATCTCATCCATATTAGTAATGATATTGCCGGCTTTGTCTCTTAACGCATACATCTGATTCTTGCCAATTCCTAGTTTCTTCTTCACTGTTTTTAGGCTTCCTCCCTTCCTGCATTCGGCAGCTCATTCCTGCAATTTCGGCAGCTCTCTCTGCTTTCGGTTTAACATGTATAGAGTTAAGCTCAGTGCATGTACAGCATAGACAACACGTTTTTGGTTTTTCTCTCCATCAAGTTGTCAAATTTCTTCCTTTGTGCTAATTTTCAACGAACCCACATAGTGCCATAAAGAACGAATACTAGGCAGTGAATACAAGGGTTGCACCATTGAATGTATCAAAATTTTCTTGAAAAAATGCAGTCTGAGATTAAATTTTTCTGCGTTCTTAATTATTTTCTGCATCCTTTTCACCAATGTTACAACTTTCTGCAGCAACTGCGTTGGTTTTATGTATGAGGCTTGACGCAAAAGCTCGTGCACTACACTTAATAGATTTGCTTTCATGAACTTTCACTTTGCATCAATGTGGTCGCCCACAGTGCACTGGTCCCACCTCTCGTTCCACTGCCGGATGCTCCCCTGGGAAGTCCTCTCTGTTAAACGCTTCAGCAGTGATGTCGTTTCCATTTTAACTGCTGTCTCGTCACATCTCCGAAATCCCGGCCGTGAAGTACCAGTTTGCATTTGCTGAAGAAAGAAAAAACCCGGCAGAACCCATCTCATGTCGACGTTAATGTGATTAATATTAAAACAATGTAGTGCCACACTGTGTTACCACGAACCTAGTCTAGTAACGTTGGTTGCCACCTTGTCATGTATTAGGCATGTGCGGCTCTCGCGTTTCTCTTTGGACGTGCCGCGCCATCCGGCGGCGCCGGTGCGTACGAACGCTGAGAATTGTTCGCCCACTGCCCACACGCATTCTTGATGCAGTGCTAAAGCATAGGGCTATCGTGCTTGGGGAACATGTGTGACGCGAGTTCGACTCTGCTCAGCACCAGAGCAATTATAAAGGTTTTCTTTTTAATTGGTGAGCAGCAAAAAGATCAGCTACAGGCGCCGTGCCCCATACGTGCATTCCACAGACTTTTGCAATGTAGGTGCAGCTCTCCAAAAATGCTAATCGCATTAAAGGTCGCAGGAGTCTAAATCCCGTGAGCATGGGGAGGGTGTTCCAGCACAGTGAAGGAATTGCCTGCCAAAAAACTCAGGCGCTATCAATGCAGAGGGCACAGAGGCATTGTCGTTGTGCAGAATCCAGTGCCCGTCTTTCGACAAATTTGTTCGCACGCAGCGCAAATGATCCCTCAGATGCTTCAGGGCCGCCGTCTAGAAAACTGCATTGTAATTTTGACCTTCAAGTATTACAATGTTTTCTAGAGTATTGCAAAAGTCCTATTCAAAATGTATTTCACAGGGGTGTATAATATGAAAGTTTTGACATTGTCACATATCATGAAATGTAGTTTTTCATAATTGCGATTAGTTTTTCATGGCTCAGCTACAGAGTTATAAACTTGATAGTTTTGTTTTTCTCGACAATCTTCAGCTACAACAATTTTCAACGATCTTTATTATAAAATTGGCGACCTAAATAAATATATTCGTTTCTATCAGTCACTAGATTTTAACTTTTCTTTTAAATGCAACACTGCTCATTAAATTCGGTGCGGCAGTTGCCAAGAAAAACCATTTCTCCTTTCCCGTGTATTAAGAGCTAAAGAGCTTAGAACTTAAGAGCTTTAGAGCTAAAGCTTCCCCTTAACCTGGGAATTTGACCAAAGTTTCCCAGTACTGCGAAGACCGAAAAAAGTGGGGCATAGGGGGCCGCTCGTGGCAAATGGTAGCGTATTGCCAGAGTCCGAGGGGCGCCGCTAACGTACGCAAATGGGTGGAGCGTACCGCTATGCTGGGTCGTGGCCTACCTGCTCCTGCTCTCCCATATCTTTAAGGGTTCATTCACACCGTCGACTAGCAGGAGTGGTGCGGCGCAAAGCTTCTGAACCAATCAAATGCTCGGGAAGAGGACGTCTGTACACACTGCACCGTGGCGACTTACTGGTAGCGCTTGACGGTGTGAACATCGGTCGCCAGTGGGAATGAGCCCCAAGGGCGGCAGTTTTGCGAAGTTGCGAATACCAATAATAGGGCCTATTTCGTGCCCGACTGAAATGAAGCCCGAGCGCGGCCCAGGCCCGCGTCAAAACTTGCTTTTTTGTGGCCGACGCCTTTATGCTACCGTAGTTAAAGTGACACTAAAAGAAAAAAAAAAAAGAAAGTTCAGCGGTATTTGTAAAATACGCCTAATCAATAGCAAAACAGCCTCGCTCGCCGTGAGAGGAGGCTTGGTCGGTAAGCAAAAAAAAAAAAATTAATATTAATAATAATAAAAGTTTGCACGCAGAATCTTCTGTAGGAGTTATCGAAATGATGCGTAAGCATTTGTTGCGGATCACTTGCTGTTTCATCGTCGTATGCTGCCGTGTTTGGTATAATTGCGTGAAACACCGCGAAAGAATTGTGAAACGGAGAAGCGCACTTGCGAATCCGAAAACGAGACCAGCATGAGACGACTTATGGTACGTTGAGGCGAGTGGTAGCAATGTTCACTCATGTCATGGGTAACTTCCAGATGATGTGGACGTTGGATGAAATGAGATATTTTGTTAATAAAGCAGATATATACCTTTATTATGTGCACTGCATCTTGTTTTTTGCTTATTGCGTTTCTAATTCTTTATCTTCAAATTGGATGGTGGTGCGTTTGGCTGATGGCGCTGCTTCGATCGTGGAAGTAGAGTTACTGTAATAATAATAATATTTGGGGTTTTACGTGCCAAAACCACTTTCTGATTATGAGGCACGCCGTAGTGGAGGACTCCGGAAATTTTGACCACCTGTGGTTCTTTAACGTGCGCCTAAATCTAAGCACACGGGTGTTTTCGCATTTCGCCCCCATCGAAATGCGGCCGCCGTGGCCGGGATTCGATCCCGCGACCTCGTGCTCAGCAGCCCAACACCATAGCCACTGAGCAACCACGGCGGGTATAGAGTTACTGTATACGCTACCTTTGGTAGCATATACAGTAACTCTACGTGGAAGAACACTGGCCGATGCGTGCTGTAGTACATGACGTAACTGAATGGTGCCACGTTTGGTTATCCTCGCACGTAGACGTGGTCGATGACGCTGCCTCCTCTGAGTGCTAACCATAACCAACCGTACTCTGGTGGCGGCTGCCTATGGCGCGGCCGCGCGGGCCCCGTCTTGAAGGCGATCTGCGATGGGGACACAATGCTCCGAGTGCCGATAGCTTCGTGTGCGCTGTGTTCTCGCCGCCTAGTTTGCGTTGAAGCGAGAGGCAGCACGAAGGTCAATTCGCTCGCTGCTGCGGTCCCTATCTTGAAAGCGATCGTCTCACGTGGCGGACGGACGGGTTTCCTCGTTGGGTAGGCGTAGAAGTGCGTACGCATTTAAAAAGAAGCATAAACTAAATACGAGTGGAGACACTTGCCGAAGACTTCAGATTTCGACAGCGTCCGCTGGAGCTTACTTGACTGATTGTCGATAAAGCAAAGTTGCATTCTCAAAGAATCGGACTAGCAAGCTTAAAGAACTTCTCTTGCGTCGAAACGGAACAAATACTAGAAAATGCTTTAAAATACATGACGTTAGACTGACCTACCGACACTCCCGTTTCTCCGCGAAATGCAAGAAAAGGAAGTTGGCCTTCATTTTGTTACGTGCAATTAGCATATTTATGCCAGATAAATAAAGTTCAGTGAATGCTTTACGAGCCCAAAATAAGTGTGTGTGTTGCTTCATAGTCTGCTACAAAAATATGGTGGCACCAGCCCCCACTGCTTAAGTCCATAACTTTACTAAAGCGGTATGCTTTACATGTGGTTGCAGCTTAACATATAAAGTGTGATTGTAGGTTTGAATCTCTGATACGCAATCTGTGAAATAGTGGGGTAGGAGCTAGAGCCTTATTTTTGCTTACAAGTGGCCAAATGCTGTCTGCTGCTTCCTATATGGTATTCAGCCACGAAATTCGTCTTTCGAAAAATGAGACTCGATAGACAAGCAGACGTGCACGAAAAATAAATGCAACATACGCTGGTGCGTCTTATGCGTCGTATTCTTACCGCAGACAAAGTGTGCACGCATAATTCTGTCTTGAATTCACGT